>NW_027192656.1:3309066-3612088 GCF_949987515.2 Delphinus delphis | reverse complement strand
CCAACTCACCTTTCACCTTAAGCAAGCATAAGTTGGTTTTCTAAATTTGAGACCCTGTTCTGTTTTGGAATGCAGTTCCTGTGTAGCCAAGTTTACATTCTGTGTATTAGTGATATCTTATGATGTTTCTTTTTCTGTGTGACTTATTTCAGTTACAATCATCATACCTGAATCCACTCATTGTGCTGCTAAGGGCCTGATGACATAGATTTCATTGCTGAGTGATATTGCTTTGTAAGTGAATACCACAACTTCTTTATCCATTTTTCACTTTCTGCGATGTTGAACTTGTACTGTAAACGAGGTTCTTGTAAACAGAGGCGTCCCAAACTTTGAGGTGGCTGTGTCTTTTTGATTTTAATTTCCCTAAGCTATAGGACCATAAGTGGAAGTGCCCTAGGCTCTGTTGCTTTGTTTCTTAGATGTTTCAGGAAACACCATACACTTCTCCCGAGTGTCTGTTGGCAATTTACATCCCGCCCATCTGCATAACAAGGCTCCCAGTTCTCCATGGCCTGTCCTGCCTTTCTGGATTTTACACTTTTTTCAGATGGCCCTTTTGACCGGGGGGAAGTGAGACTTCATTGTAGTGCAGATATCCTTTGCAAGTTTGCTTGGTTGGCCAAAAAGGGCGTATGCGTTTTTTCCTGAATATATTCAGGAAAAAACGCATACGCCCTTTTTGGCCAAGTGCATCATTGTGGACGTTCTGCCTCTTTTCCTATGCTTTCAATGCAATTCCAATCTACGTCCTGAAATCGGTTTCCTGCAATTCTGCCCCGCTTTCAAGTCCTCTTGGCAGCCTTACTTCAGTCTATTTTTGGACGATAGCTGTCATTTATAACTCTGCAGGTTTGTGAATTACAGTGCCCCTGAGCTCCTTTCTTCAACTCGCTTTCTTGTGACCTGGCCGCAACACCGCAGGATGGCTTCAGGCCCTAATCTGGTTCCGGCCCGGCATTCTGAGCCTTTGGTTAATTCCTCTTCCTGGTGGGAAATGAGAGTTAAATTTGCCCGTCCAGACACCTCCAGCTAGCCTCTCATTGGTTCTCGCTATTCCTGTTCATCTTCCGCAGAAATTGCAAACTGGGCCAAACAGGAGGTTAAAGGGACTGACTCTTCAAGTGGGGAGAGTGTTAGTAAAGCGTCTGGAATGTTGCACCCGAGTACCAGGGTAGGAAAACTGAGACATATTTGAACACGTCTCCCGTTCACATGGTTGATCATACTCTGGGTTCCACATGCATGTTTTAGCTGAAGGAAGAATACCTTAAACCTGGAGAGTTGAAACCCGTGGAATGGGTACCATGCAATATGACTTCAAAGGGTCTTCATTTGCTCACCGAACATCTCCAATCCTATCACTGCTGCGTTTATGCCCCTGTACACATGCTTGATTCTCTTTCGGAGACATAGCAATCCCTAGGTTTTAAGATACTTACTAGTCAGGTACATTCTTAGGCGTTTAATATGCGGTGTTGAGTCCATTTCTTTGAGCAAGGAGTAGCTCTTGTCTATTCCATATTTGGCTTAAGGAACTTTATCTGTGCTCATTTCAATCTCTGGTTTTATGCAGCACCCCAACTCACCTTTCCCCTTAAGCAAGCATAAGTTGGTTTTCTAAATTTGAGACCCTGTTCTGTTCTGTAATTCAGTTCCTGTGTAGCCAAGTTTACATTCCATGTATTACTGATATCTTATGATGTTTCTTTTTCTGTGTGACTTATTTCAGTTAGAATCATCATACCTGAATCCACTCATTGTGCTGCTAAGGGCCTGATGACACAGATTTCATTGCTGAGTGATATTGCTTTGTAAGTAAATACCACAACTTTTTTATCCATTTTTCACTTTCTGCGATGTTGAACTTGTACTGTAAACGAGGTTCTTGTAAACAGAGCCATTCGAAACTTTGGGGTGGCTGTGTTTTTTTGATTTTAAATTCCCTAAGCTATAGGACCATAAGTGGCAGTGCCCTAGGCTCTCTTGCTTTGTTTTTTAGATGTTTCAGGAAACACCATACACTTCTCCCGAGTGTCTGTTGGCAATTTACATCCCGCCCTTCAGCATAACAAGGCTCCCAGTTCTCCATGGCCTGTCCTGCCTTTCTGGATTTTACACTTTTTTCAGATGGCCCTTTTGACCGGGGGGAAGTGAGACTTCATTGTAGTGCAGATTTCCTTTGCTAGTTTGCTTGGTTGGCCAAAAAGGGCGTATGCGTTTTTTCCTGAATATATTCAGGAAAAAACGCATACGCCCTTTTTGGCCAAGTGCATCATTGTGGACGTTCTGCCTCTTTTCCTATGCTTTCAATGCAATTCCAGTCTACCTCCTGAAATCGGTTTCCTGCAATTCTGCCCCGCTTTCAAGTCCTCTTGGCAGCCTTACTTCAGTCTATTTTTGGACGATAGCTGTCATTTATAACTCTGCAGGTTTGTGAATTACAGTGCCCCTGAGCTCCTTTCTTCAACTCGCTTTCTTGTGACCTGGCCGCAACACCGCAGGATGGCTTCGGGCCCTAATCTGGTTCCGGCCCGGCATGCTGAGCCTTTGGTTAATTCCTCTTCCTGGTGGGAAATGAGAGTTAAATTTGCCCGTCCAGACACCTCCAGCTAGCCTCTCATTGGTTATCGCTATTCCTGTTCATCTTCTGCAGAAATTGCAAACTGGGCCAAACAGGAGGTTAAAGGCACTGACTCTCCAAGTGGGGAGAGTGTTAGTAAAGCGTCTACAATGTTGCACCCGAGTACCAGGGGAGGAAAACTGAGACATATTTGAACACGTCTCCCGATCACATGGTTGATCATACTCTGGGTTCCACATGCATGTTTTAGCTGAAGGAAGAATACCTTAAACCTGGAGAGTTGAGACCCGTGTAATGGGTACCATGCAATATGACTTCAAAGGGTCTTCATTTGCTCACCGAACATCTCCAATCCTATCACTGCTGCGTTTATGCCCCTGTACACATGCTTGATTCTCTTTCGGAGACATAGCAATCCCTAGGTTTTAAGATACTTACTAGTCAGGTACATTCTTAGGCGTTTAATATGCGGTGTTGAGTCCATTTCTTTGAGCAAGGAGTAGCTCTTGTCTATTCCATATTTGGCTTAAGGAACTTTATCTGTGCTCATTTCAATCTCTGGTTTTATGCAGCACCCCAACTCACCTTTCCCCTTAAGCAAGCATAAGTTGGTTTTCTAAATTTGAGACCCTGTTCTGTTCTGTAATTCAGTTCCTGTGTAGCCAAGTTTCCATTCCGTGTATTACTGATATCTTATGATGTTTCTTTTTCTGTGTGACTTATTTCAGTTAGAATCATCATACCTGAATCCACTCATTGTGCTGCTAAGGGCCTGATGACATAGATTTCATTGCTGAGTGATATTGCTTTGTAAGTAAATACCACAACTTCTTTATCCATTTTTCACTTTCTGCGATGTTGAACTTGTACTGTAAACGATGTTCTTGTAAACAGAGGCGTCCCAAACTTTGGGGTGGCTGTGTCTTTTTGATTTTAATTTCCCTAAGCTATAGGACCATAAGTGGCAGTGCCCTAGGCTCTGTTGCTTTGTTTTTTAGATGTTTCAGGAAACACCATACACTTCTCCCGAGTGTCTGTTGGCAATTTACATCCCACCCATCAGCATAACAAGGCTCCCAGTTCTCCATGGCCTGTCCTGCCTTTCTGGATTTTACACTTTTTTCAGATGGCCCTTTTGACCGGGGGGAAGTGAGACTTCATTGTAGTGCAGATTTCCTTTGCAAGCTTGCTTGGTTGGCCAAAAAGGGCGTATGCGTTTTTTCCTGAATATATTCAGGAAAAAACGCATACGCCCTTTTTGGCCAAGTGCATCATTGTGGACGTTCTGCCTCTTTTCCTATGCTTTCAATGCAATTCCAGTCTACCTCCTGAAATCGGTTTCCTGCAATTCTGCCCCGCTTTCAAGTCCTCTTGGCAGCCTTACTTCAGTCTATTTTTGGACGATAGCTGTCATTTATAACTCTGCAGGTTTGTGAATTACAGTGCCCCTGAGCTCCTTTCTTCAACTCGCTTTCTTGTGACCTGGCCGCAACACCGCAGGATGGCTTCAGGCCCTAATCTGGTTCCGGCCAGGCATGCTGAGCCTTTGGTTATTTCCTCTTCCTGGTGGGAAATGAGAGTTAAATTTGCCCGTCCAGACACCTCCAGCTAGTCTCATTGGTTCTCGCAATTCCTGTTCATCTTCCGCAGAAATTGCAAACTGGGCCAAACAGGAGGTTAAAGGGACTGACTTTCCAAGTGGGGAGAGTGTTAGTAAAGCGTCTGGAATGTTGCACCCGAGTACCAGGGGAGGAAAACTGAGACATATTTGAACACGTCTCCCGTTCACATGGTTGATCATACTTGGGTTCCACATGCATGTTTTAGCTGAAGGAAGAATACCTAAAACCTGGGTAGTTGAAACCCGTGGAATGGGTACCATGCAATATGACTTCAAAGGGTCTTCATTTGCTCACCGAACCTCTCCAATCCTATCACTGCTGCGTTTATGCCCCTGTACACATGCTTGATTCTCTTTCGGAGACATAGCAATCCATAGGTTTTACGATACTTACTAGTCAGGTACATTCTTAGGCGTTTAATATGCGGTGTTGAGTCCATTTCGTTGAGCAAGGAGTAGCTCTTGTCTGTTCCATATTTGGCTTAAGGAACTTTATCTGTGCTCATTTCAATCTCTGGTTTTATGCAGCACCCCAACTCACCTTTACCCTTAAGCAAGCATAAGTTGGTTTTCTAAATTTGAGACCCTGTTCTGTTCTGTAATTCAGTTCCTGTGTAGCCAAGTTTACATTCCGTGTATTACTGATATCTTATGATGTTTCTTTTTCTGTGTGACTTATTTCAGTTAGAATCATCATACCTGAATCCACTCATTGTGCTGCTAAGGGCCTGATGACACAGATTTCATTGCTGAGTGATATTGCTTTGTAAGTAAATACCACAACTTCTTTATCCATTTTTCACTTTCTGCGATGTTGAACTTGTACTGTAAACGAGGTTCTTGTAAACAGAGCCGTTCCAAACTTTGGGGTGGCTGTGTCTTTTTGATTTTAATTTCCCTAAGCTTTAGGACCATAAGTGGAAGTGCCCTAGGTTCTGTTGCTTTGTTTTTTAGATGTTTCAGGAAACACCATATACTTCTTCCGAGTGGTTGTTGGCAATTTCCATCCCGCCCATCAGCATAACAAGGCTCCCAGTTCTCCATGGCCTGTCCTGCCTTTCTGGATTTTATACTTTTTTCAGATGGCCCTTTTGACCGGGGGGAAGTGAGACTTCATTGTAGTGCAGATTTCCTTTGCAAGCTTGCTTGGTTGGCCAAAAAGGGCGTATGCGTTTTTTCCTGAATATATTCAGGAAAAAACGCATACGCCCTTTTTGGCCAAGTGCATCATTGTGGACGTTCTGCCTCTTTTCCTATGCTTTCAATGCAATTCCTGTCTACCTCCTGAAATCGGTTTCCTGCAATTCTGCCCCGCTTTCAAGTCCTCTTGGCAGCCTTACTTCAGTCTATTTTTGGACGATAGCTGTCATTTATAACTCTGCAGGTTTGTGAATTACAGTGCCCCTGAGCTCCTTTCTTCAACTCGCTTTCTTGTGACCTGGCCGCAACACCGCAGGATGGCTTCAGGCCCTAATCTGGTTCCAGCACGGCACGCTGAGCCTTTGGTTATTTCCTCTTCCTGGTGGGAAATGAGAGTTAAATTTGCCCATCCAGACACCTCCAGCTAGTCTCTCATTTGTTCTCGCTATTCCTGTTCATCTTCCACAGAAATTGCAAACTGGGCCAAACAGGAGGTTAAAGGCGCTGACTCTCCAAGTGGGGAGAGTGTTAGTAAACCGTCTGGAATGTTGCACTCGAGTACCAGGGGAGGAAAACTGAGACATATTTGAACACGTCTCCCGTTCACATGGTTGATCATACTCTGGGTTCCACATGCATCTTTTAGCTGAAGGAAGAATACCTTAAACCTAGGTATTTGAAACCCGTGGAATGGGTACCATGCAATATGACTTCAAAGGGTCTTCATTTGCTCACCGAACCTCTCCAATCCTATCACTGCTGCGTTTATGCCCCTGTACACATGCTTGATTCTCTTTCGGAGACATAGCAATCCATAGGTTTTAAGATACTTACTAGTCAGGTACATTCTTAGGCGTTTAATATGCGGTGTTGAGTCCATTTCGTTGAGCAAGGAGTAGCTCTTGTCTATTCCATATTTGGCTTAAGGAACTTTATCTGTGCTCATTTCAATCTCTGGTTTTATGCAGCACCCCAACTCACCTTTCCCCTTAAGCAAGCATAAGTTGGTTTTCTAAATTTGAGACCCTGTTCTGTTCTGTAATTCAGTTCCTGTGTAGCCAAGTTTACATTCCGTGTATTACTGATATCTTATGATGTTTCTTTTTCTGTGTGACTTATTTCAGTTAGAATCATCATACCTGAATCCACTCATTGTGCTGCTAAGGGCCTGATGACACAGATTTCATTGCTGAGTGATATTGCTTTGTAAGTAAATACCACAACTTCTTTATCCATTTTTCACTTTCTGCGATGTTGAACTTGTACTGTAAACGAGGTTCTTGTAAACAGAGCCGTTCCAAACTTTGGGGTGGCTGTGTCTTTTTGATTTTAATTTCCCTAAGCTATAGGACCATAAGTGGAAGAGCCCTAGGTTCTGTTGCTTTGTTTTTTAGATGTTTCAGGAAACACCATACACTTCTCCCGAGTGTCTGTTGGCAATTTACATCCCGCCCATCAGCATAACAAGGCTCCCAGTTCTCCATGGCCTGTCCTGCCTTTCTGGATTTTACACTTTTTTCAGATGGCCCTTTTGACCGGGGGGAAGTGAGACTTCATTGTAGTGCAGATTTCCTTTGCAAGCTTGCTTGGTTGGCCAAAAAGGGCGTATGCGTTTTTTCCTGAATATATTCAGGAAAAAACGCATACGCCCTTTTTGGCCAAGTGCATCATTGTGGACGTTCTGCCTCTTTTCCTATGCTTTCAATGCAATTCCAGTCTACCTCCTGAAATCGGTTTCCTGCAATTCTGCCCCGCTTTCAAGTCCTCTTGGCAGCCTTACTTCAGTCTATTTTTGGACGATAGCTGTCATTTATAACTCTGCAGGTTTGTGAATTACAGTGCCCCTGAGCTCCTTTCTTCAACTCGCTTTCTTGTGACCTGGCCGCAACACCGCAGGATGTCTACAGGCCCTAATCTGGTTCCGGCACGGCATGCTGAGCCTTTGGTTAATTCCTCTTCCTGGTGGGAAATGAGAGTTAAATTTGCCCGTCCAGACACCTCCAGCTAGTCTCTCATTGGTTCTCGCTATTCCTGTTCATCTTCCACAGAAATTGCAAACTGGGCCAAACAGGAGGTTAAAGGGACTGACTCTCCAAGTGGGGAGAGTGTTAGTAAAGCGTCTGGAATGTTGAACCCGAGTACCAGGGTACGAAAACTGAGATATATTTGAACACGTCTCCCGATCACATGGTTGATCATAATCTAGGTTCCACATGCATGTTTTAGCTGAAGGAACAATAACTTAAACCTGGAGAGTTGAGACCCGTGGAATGGGTACCATGCAATATGACTTCAAAGGGTCTTCATAGGCTCACGAACCCATCCAATCCTATCACTGCTGCATTTATGCCCATGTACACATGCTTGATTCTCTTTCGGAGACATAGCAATCCATAGGTTTTAAGATACTTACTAGTCAGGTACATTCTTAGGCGTTTAATATGCGGTGTTGAGTCCATTTCGTTGAGCAAGGAGTAGCTCTTGTCTATTCCATATTTGGCTTAAGGAACTTTATCTGTGCTCATTTCAATCTCTGGTTTTATGCAGCACCCCAACTCACCTTTCCCCTTAAGCAAGCATAAGTTGGTTTTCTAAATTTGAGACCCTGTTCTGTTCTGTAATTCAGTTCCTGTGTAGCCAAGTTTACATTCCGTGTATTACTGATATCTTATGATGTTTCTTTTTCTGTGTGACTTATTTCAGTTAGAATCATCATACCTGAATCCACTCATTGTGATGCTAAGGACCTGATGACACAGATTTCATTGCTGAGTGATATTGCTTTGTAAGTAAATACCACAACTTCTTTATCCATTTTTCACTTTCTGCGATGTTGAACTTGTACTGTAAACGAGGTTCTTGTAAACAGAGCCGTTCCAAACTTTGGGGTGGCTGTGTCTTTTTGATTTTAATTTCCCTAAGCTATAGGACCATAAGTGGAAGTGCCCTAGGTTCTGTTGCTTTGTTTTTTAGATGTTTCAGGAAACACCATACACTTCTCCCAAGTGGTTGTTGGCAATTTACATCCCGCCCATCAGCATAATAAGGCTCCCAGTTCTCCATGGCCTGTCCTGCCTTTCTGGATTTTACACTTTTTTCAGATGGCCCTTTTGACCGGGGGGAAGTGAGACTTCATTGTAGTGCAGATTTCCTTTGCAAGCTTGCTTGGTTGGCCAAAAAGGGCGTATGCGTTTTTTCCTGAATATATTCAGGAAAAAACGCATACGCCCTTTTTGGCCAAGTGCATCATTGTGGACGTTCTGCCTCTTTTCCTATGCTTTCAATGCAATTCCAGTCTACCTCCTGAAATCGGTTTCCTGCAATTCTGCCCCGCTTTCAAGTCCTCTTGGCACCTTTACTTCAGTATATTTTTGGACGATAGCTGTCATTTATAACTCTGCAGGTTTGTGAATTACAGTGCCCCTGAGCTCCTTTCTTCAACTCGCTTTCTTTTGAGCTGGCCGCAACACCGCAGGATGACTTCAGGCCCTAATCTGGTTCTGGTACGGCACGCTGAGCCTTTGGTTAATTCCTCTTCCTGGTGGGAAATGAGAGTTATATTTGCCCATCCAGACACCTCCAGCTAGTCTTCCATTGGTTCTCGCTATTCCTGTTCATCTTCCACAGAAATTGCAAACTGGGCCAAACAGGAAGTTAAAGGGACTGACTCTCCAAGTGGGGAGAGTGTTAGTAAAGCATCTGGAATGTTGCACCCGAGTACCAGGGGAGGAAAACTAAGACATATTTGAACACGTCTCCCGATCACATGGTTGATCATACTCTAGGTTCCACATGCATGTTTTAGATGAAGGAAGAATACCTTAAACCTGGGTAGTTGAAACCCGTGGAATGGGTACCATGCAATATGACTTCAAAGGGTCTTCATTTGCTCACGAACCTCTCCAATCCTATCACTGCTGCGTTTATGCCCCTGTACACATGCTGGATTCTCTTTCGGAGACATAGCAATCCATAGGTTTTAAGATACTTACTAGTCAGGTGCATTCTTAGGCATTTAATATGGGGTTTTGTGTCCATTTCGTTGAGCAAGGAGTAGCTCTTGTGTATTCCATATTTGGCTTAAGGAACTTTATCTGTGCTCATTTCAATCTCTGGTTTTATGCAGCACCCCAACTCACCTTTCACCTTAAGCAAGCATAAGTTGGTTTTCTAAATTTGAGACCCTGTTCTGTTTTGGAATGCAGTTCCTGTGTAGCCAAGTTTACATTCTGTGTATTAGTGATATCTTATGATGTTTCTTTTTCTGTGTGACTTATTTCAGTTACAATCATCATACCTGAATCCACTCATTGTGCTGCTAAGGGCCTGATGACATAGATTTCATTGCTGAGTGATATTGCTTTGTAAGTGAATACCACAACTTCTTTATCCATTTTTCACTTTCTGCGATGTTGAACTTGTACTGTAAACGAGGTTCTTGTAAACAGAGGCGTCCCAAACTTTGAGGTGGCTGTGTCTTTTTGATTTTAATTTCCCTAAGCTATAGGACCATAAGTGGAAGTGCCCTAGGCTCTGTTGCTTTGTTTCTTAGATGTTTCAGGAAACACCATACACTTCTCCCGAGTGTCTGTTGGCAATTTACATCCCGCCCATCTGCATAACAAGGCTCCCAGTTCTCCATGGCCTGTCCTGCCTTTCTGGATTTTACACTTTTTTCAGATGGCCCTTTTGACCGGGGGGAAGTGAGACTTCATTGTAGTGCAGATATCCTTTGCAAGTTTGCTTGGTTGGCCAAAAAGGGCGTATGCGTTTTTTCCTGAATATATTCAGGAAAAAACGCATACGCCCTTTTTGGCCAAGTGCATCATTGTGGACGTTCTGCCTCTTTTCCTATGCTTTCAATGCAATTCCAATCTACGTCCTGAAATCGGTTTCCTGCAATTCTGCCCCGCTTTCAAGTCCTCTTGGCAGCCTTACTTCAGTCTATTTTTGGACGATAGCTGTCATTTATAACTCTGCAGGTTTGTGAATTACAGTGCCCCTGAGCTCCTTTCTTCAACTCGTTTTCTTGTGACCTGGCCGCAACACCGCAGGATGGCTTCAGGCCCTAATCTGGTTCCGGCCCGGCATTCTGAGCCTTTGGTTAATTCCTCTTCCTGGTGGGAAATGAGAGTTAAATTTGCCCGTCCAGACACCTCCAGCTAGCCTCTCATTGGTTCTCGCTATTCCTGTTCATCTTCCGCAGAAATTGCAAACTGGGCCAAACAGGAGGTTAAAGGGACTGACTCTTCAAGTGGGGAGAGTGTTAGTAAAGCGTCTGGAATGTTGCACCCGAGTACCAGGGTAGGAAAACTGAGACATATTTGAACACGTCTCCCGTTCACATGGTTGATCATACTCTGGGTTCCACATGCATGTTTTAGCTGAAGGAAGAATACCTTAAACCTGGAGAGTTGAGACCCGTGTAATGGGTACCATGCAATATGACTTCAAAGGGTCTTCATTTGCTCACCGAACATCTCCAATCCTATCACTGCTGCGTTTATGCCCCTGTACACATGCTTGATTCTCTTTCGGAGACATAGCAATCCCTAGGTTTTAAGATACTTACTAGTCAGGTACATTCTTAGGCGTTTAATATGCGGTGTTGAGTCCATTTCTTTGAGCAAGGAGTAGCTCTTGTCTATTCCATATTTGGCTTAAGGAACTTTATCTGTGCTCATTTCAATCTCTGGTTTTATGCAGCACCCCAACTCACCTTTCCCCTTAAGCAAGCATAAGTTGGTTTTCTAAATTTGAGACCCTGTTCTGTTCTGTAATTCAGTTCCTGTGTAGCCAAGTTTACATTCCATGTATTACTGATATCTTATGATGTTTCTTTTTCTGTGTGACTTATTTCAGTTAGAATCATCATACCTGAATCCACTCATTGTGCTGCTAAGGGCCTGATGACACAGATTTCATTGCTGAGTGATATTGCTTTGTAAGTAAATACCACAACTTTTTTATCCATTTTTCACTTTCTGCGATGTTGAACTTGTACTGTAAACGAGGTTCTTGTAAACAGAGCCATTCGAAACTTTGGGGTGGCTGTGTTTTTTTGATTTTAAATTCCCTAAGCTATAGGACCATAAGTGGCAGTGCCCTAGGCTCTCTTGCTTTGTTTTTTAGATGTTTCAGGAAACACCATACACTTCTCCCGAGTGTCTGTTGGCAATTTACATCCCGCCCTTCAGCATAACAAGGCTCCCAGTTCTCCATGGCCTGTCCTGCCTTTCTGGATTTTACACTTTTTTCAGATGGCCCTTTTGACCGGGGGGAAGTGAGACTTCATTGTAGTGCAGATTTCCTTTGCTAGTTTGCTTGGTTGGCCAAAAAGGGCGTATGCGTTTTTTCCTGAATATATTCAGGAAAAAACGCATACGCCCTTTTTGGCCAAGTGCATCATTGTGGACGTTCTGCCTCTTTTCCT
Organism: Delphinus delphis; assembly: GCF_949987515.2. Classification (NCBI taxonomy): domain Eukaryota; kingdom Metazoa; phylum Chordata; class Mammalia; order Artiodactyla; family Delphinidae; genus Delphinus; species Delphinus delphis. Next base: position 3,600,310 of record NW_027192656.1, on the reverse strand, counting down.
ATGCTTTCAATGCAATTCCAGTCTACCTCCTGAAATCGGTTTCCTGCAATTCTGCCCCGCTTTCAAGTCCTCTTGGCAGCCTTACTTCAGTCTATTTTTGGACGATAGCTGTCATTTATAACTCTGCAGGTTTGTGAATTACAGTGCCCCTGAGCTCCTTTCTTCAACTCGCTTTCTTGTGACCTGGCCGCAACACCGCAGGATGGCTTCGGGCCCTAATCTGGTTCCGGCCCGGCATGCTGAGCCTTTGGTTAATTCCTCTTCCTGGTGGGAAATGAGAGTTAAATTTGCCCGTCCAGACACCTCCAGCTAGCCTCTCATTGGTTATCGCTATTCCTGTTCATCTTCTGCAGAAATTGCAAACTGGGCCAAACAGGAGGTTAAAGGCACTGACTCTCCAAGTGGGGAGAGTGTTAGTAAAGCGTCTACAATGTTGCACCCGAGTACCAGGGGAGGAAAACTGAGACATATTTGAACACGTCTCCCGATCACATGGTTGATCATACTCTGGGTTCCACATGCATGTTTTAGCTGAAGGAAGAATACCTAAAACCTGGGTAGTTGAAACCCGTGGAATGGGTACCATGCAATATGACTTCAAAGGGTCTTCATTTGCTCACCGAACCTCTCCAATCCTATCACTGCTGCGTTTATGCCCCTGTACACATGCTTGATTCTCTTTCGGAGACATAGCAATCCATAGGTTTTAAGATACTTACTAGTCAGGTACATTCTTAGGCGTTTAATATGCGGTGTTGAGTCCATTTCATTGAGCAAGGAGTAGCTCTTGTCTATTCCATATTTGGCTTAAGGAACTTTATTTGTGCTCATTTCAATCTCTGGTTTTATGCAGCACCCCAACTCACCTTTCCCCTTAAGCAAGCATAAGTTGGTTTTCTAAATTTGAGACCCTGTTCTGTTCTGTAATTCAGTTCCTGTGTAGCCAAGTTTACATTCCGTGTATTACTGATATCTTATGATGTTTCTTTTTCTGTGTGACTTATTTCAGTTAGAATCATCATACCTGAATCCACTCATTGTGCTGCGACGGGCCTGATGACATAGATTTCATTGCTGAGTGAACTGCATTGTAAGTGAATACCACAACTTCTTTATCCATTTTTCACTTTCTGCGATGTTGAACTTGTACTGTAAACGAGGTTCTTGTAAACAGAGCCGTTCCAAACTTTGGGGTGGCTGTGTCTTTTTGATTTTAATTTCCCTAAGCTATAGGACCATAAGTGGAAGTGCCCTAGGCTCTGTTGCTTTGTTTTTTAGATGTTTCAGGAAACACCATACACTTCTCCCGAGTGTCTGTTGGCAATTTACATCCCGCCCATCAGCATAACAAGGCTCCCAGTTCTCCATGGCCTCTCCTGCCTTTCTGGATTTTACACTTTTTTCAGATAGCGCTTTTGACCGCGGGGAAGTGAGACTTCATTGTAGTGCAGATTTCCTTTGCAAGCTTGCTTGGTTGGCCAAAAAGGGCGTATGCGTTTTTTCCTGAATATATTCAGGAAAAAACGCATACGCCCTTTTTGGCCAAGTGCATCATTGTGGACGTTCTGCCTCTTTTCCTATGCTTTCAATGCAATTCCAGTCTACCTCCTGAAATCGGTTTCCTGCAATTCTGCCCCGCTTTCAAGTCCTCTTGGCAGCCTTACTTCAGTCTATTTTTGGACGATAGCTGTCATTTATAACTCTGCAGGTTTGTGAATTACAGTGCCCCTGAGCTCCTTTCTTCAACTCGCTTTCTTTTGAGCTGGCCTCAACACCGCAGGATGGCTTCAGGCCCTAATCTGGTTCTGGCACGGCACGATGAGCCTTTGGTTAATTCCTCTTCCTGGTGGGAAATGAGAGTTAAATTTGCCCGTCCAGACACCTCCAGCTAGTCTCTCATTGGTTCTCGCTATTCCTGTTCATCTTCCGCAGAAATTGCAAACTGGGCCAAACAGGAGGTTAAAGGGACTGACTCTCCAAGTGGGGAGAGTGTTAGTAAAGCGTCTGGAATGTTGCACCCGAGTACCAGGGTACGAAAACTGAGACATATTTGAACACGTCTCCCGATCACATGGTTGATCATACTCTGGGTTCCACATGCATGTTTTAGCTGAAGGAAGAATACCTAAAACCTGGGTAGTTGAAACCCGTGGAATGGGTACCATGCAATATGACTTCAAAGGGTCTTCATTTGCTCACCGAACCTCTCCAATCCTATCACTGCTGCGTTTATGCCCCTGTACACATGCTTGATTCTCTTTCGGACACATAGCAATCCATAGGTTTTAAGATACTTACTAGTCAGGTACATTCTTAGGCATTTAATATGCGGTGTTGAGTCCATTTCGTTGAACAAGGAGTAGCTCTTGTCTATTCCATATTTGGCTTAAGGAACTTTATCTGTGCTCATTTCAATCTCTGGTTTTATGCAGCAACCCAACTCACCTTTCCCCTTAAGCAAGCATAAGTTGGTTTTCTAAATTTGAGACCCTGTTCTGTTTTGGAATGCAGTTCCTGTGTAGCCAAGTTTCCATTCCGTGTATTACTGATATCTTATGATGTTTCTTTTTCTGTGTGACTTATTTCAGTTAGAATCATCATACCTGAATCCACTCATTGTGCTGCTAAGGGCCTGATGACACAGATTTCATTGCTGAGTGATATTGCTTTGTAAGTAAATACCACAACTTCTTTATCCATTTTTCACTTTCTGTGATGTTGAACTTGTACTGTAAACGAGGTTCTTGTAAACAGAGCCGTTCCAAACTTTCGGGTGGCTGTGTCTTTTTCATTTTAATTTCCCTAAGCTATAGGACCATAAGTGGAAGTGCCCTAGGTTCTGTTGCTTTGTTTTTTAGATGTTTCAGGAAACACCATACATTTCTCCCAAGTGGTTCTTGGCAATTTACATACCGCCCATCAGCATAACAAGGCTCCCAGTTCTCCATGGCCTGTCCTGCCTTTCTGGATTTTACACTTTTTTCAGATGGCCCTTTTGACCGGAGGGAAGTGAGACTTCATTGTAGTGCAGATTTCCTTTGCAAGCTTGCTTGGTTGGCCAAAAAGGGCGTATGCGTTTTTTCCTGAATATATTCAGGAAAAAACGCATACGCCCTTTTTGGCCAAGTGCATCATTGTGGACGTTCTGCCTCTTTTCCTATGCTTTCAATGCAATTCCAGTCTACCTCCTGAAATCGGTTTCCTGCAATTCTGCCCCGCTTTCAAGTCCTCTTGGCAGCCTTACTTCAGTCTATTTTTGGACGATAGCTGTCATTTATAACTCTGCAGGTTTGTGAATTACAGTGCCCCTGAGCTCCTTTCTTCAACTCGCTTTCTTGTGACCTGGCCGCAACACCGCAGGATGGCTTCAGGCCCTAATCTGGTTCCGGCCAGGCATGCTGAGCCTTTGGTTATTTCCTCTTCCTGGTGGGAAATGAGAGTTAAATTTGCCCGTCCAGACACCTCCAGCTAGTCTCATTGGTTCTCACAATTCCTGTTCATCTTCCGCAGAAATTGCAAACTGGGCCAAACAGGAGGTTAAAGGGACTGACTTTCCAAGTGGGGAGAGTGTTAGTAAAGCGTCTGGAATGTTGCACCCGAGTACCAGGGGAGGAAAACTGAGACATATTTGAACACGTCTCCCGTTCACATGGTTGATCATACTTGGGTTCCACATGCATGTTTTAGCTGAAGGAAGAATACCTAAAACCTGGGTAGTTGAAACCCGTGGAATGGGTACCATGCAATATGACTTCAAAGGGTCTTCATTTGCTCACCGAACCTCTCCAATCCTATCACTGCTGCGTTTATGCCCCTGTACACATGCTTGATTCTCTTTCGGAGACATAGCAATCCATAGGTTTTACGATACTTACTAGTCAGGTACATTCTTAGGCGTTTAATATGCGGTGTTCAGTCCATTTCGTTGAGCAAGGAGTAGCTCTTGTCTATTCCATATTTGGCTTAAGGAACTTTATCTGTGCTCATTTCAATCTCTGGTTTTATGCAGCACCCCAACTCACCTTTACCCTTAAGCAAGCATAAGTTGGTTTTCTAAATTTGAGACCCTGTTCTGTTCTGTAATTCAGTTCCTGTGTAGCCAAGTTTCCATTCCGTGTATTACTGATATCTTATGATGTTTCTTTTTCTGTGTGACTTATTTCAGTTAGAATCATCATACCTGAATCCACTCATTGTGCTGCTAAGGGCCTGATGACACAGATTTCATTGCTGCGTGATATTGCTTTGTAAGTAAATACCACAACTTCTTTCTCCATTTTTCACTTTCTGTGATGTTGAACTTGTACTGTAAACGAGGTTCTTGTAAACAGAGCCGTTCCAAACTTTGGGGTGGCTGTGTCTTTTTGATTTTAATTTCCCTAAGCTATAGGACCATAAGTGGAAGTGCCCTAGGTTCTGTTGCTTTGTTTTTTAGATGTTTCAGGAAACACCATACACTTCTCCCGAGTGGTTGTTGGCAATTTACATCCCGCCCATCAGCATAACAAGGCTCCCAGTTCTCCATGGCCTGTCCTGCCTTTCTGGATTTTACACTTTTTTCAGATGGCCCTTTTGACCGGGGGGAAGTGAGACTTCATTGTAGTGCAGATTTCCTTTGCAAGCTTGCTTGGTTGGCCAAAAAGGGCGTATGCGATTTCTCCTGAATATATTCAGGAAAAAACGCATACGCCCTTTTTGGCCAAGTGCATCATTGTGGACGTTCTGCCTCTTTTCCTATGCTTTCAATGCAATTCCAGTCTACCTCCTGAAATCGGTTTCCTGCAATTCTGCCCCGCTTTCAAGTCCTCTTGGCAGCCTTACTTCAGTCTATTTTTGGACGATAGCTGTCATTTATAACTCTGCAGGTTTGTGAATTACAGTGCCCCTGAGCTCCTTTCTTCAACTCGTTTTCTTGTGAGCTGGCCGCAACACCGCAGGATGGCTTCAGGCCTTAATCTGGTTCCGGCACGGCACACTGAGCCTTTGGTTATTTCCTCTTCCTGGTGGGAAATGAGAGTTAAATTTGCCCGTCCAGACACCTCCCGCTAGCCTCTCATTGGTTCTCGCTATTCCTGTTCATCTTCCGCAGAAATTGCAAAGTGGGCCAAACAAGAGGTTAAAGGCGCTGACTCTCCAAGTGGGGAGAGTGTTAGTAAAGCGTCTGGAATGTTGAACCCGAGTACCAGGGGAGGAAAACTGAGACATATTTGAACACGTCTCCCGTTCACATGGTTGATCATACTTGGGTTCCACATGCATGTTTTAGCTGAAGGAAGAATACCTAAAACCTGGGTAGTTGAAACCCGTGGAATGGGTACCATGCAATATGACTTCAAAGGGTCTTCATTTGCTCACCGAACCTCTCCAATCCTATCACTGCTGCGTTTATGCCCCTGTACACATGCTTGATTCTCTTTCGGAGACATAGCAATCCATAGGTTTTAAGATACTTACTAGTCAGGTACATTCTTAGGCGTTTAATATGCGGTGTTGAGTCCATTTCGTTGAGCAAGGAGTAGCTCTTGTCTATTCCATATTTGGCTTAAGGAACTTTATCTGTGCTCATTTCAATCTCTGGTTTTATGCAGCACCCCAACTCACCTTTCCCCTTAAGCAAGCATAAGTTGGTTTTCTAAATTTGAGACCCTGTTCTGTTCTGTAATTCAGTTCCTGTGTAGCCAAGTTTTCATTCCGTGTATTACTGATATCTTATGATGTTTCTTTTTCTGTGTGACTTATTTCAGTTAGAATCATCATACCTGAATCCACTCACTGTGCTGCTAAGGGCCTGATGACACAGATTTCATTGCTGAGTGATATTGCTTTGTAAGTAAATACCACAACTTCTTTATCCATTTTTCACTTTCTGCGATGTTGAACTTGTACTGTAAACAAGGTTCTTGTAAACAGAGCCGTTCCAAACTTTGGGGTGGCTGTGTCTTTTTGATTTTAAATTCCCTAAGCTATAGGACCATAAGTGGAAGTGCCCTAAGCTCTGTTGCTTTGTTTTTTAGATGTTTCAGGAAACACCATACACTTCTCCCGAGTGGTTGTTGGCAATTTACATCCCGCCCATCAGCATAACAAGGCTCCCAGTTCTCCATGGTCTGTCCTGCCTTTCTGGATTTTACACTTTTTTCAGATGTCCCTTTTGACCAGGGGAAGTGAGACTTCATTGTAGTGCAGATTTCCTTTGCAAGCTTGCTTGGTTGGCCAAAAAGGGCGTATGCGTTTTTTCCTGAATATATTCAGGAAAAAACGCATACGCCCTTTTTGGCCAAGTGCATCATTGTGGACGTTCTGCCTCTTTTCCTATGCTTTCAATGCAATTCCAGTCTACCGCCTGAAATCAGTTTCCTGCAATTCTGCCCTGATTTCAAGTCCTCTTGGCAGCCTTACTTCAGTCTATTTTTGGACGATAGCTGTCATTTATAACTCTGCAGGTTTGTGAATTACAGTGCCCCTGAGCTCCTTTCTTCAACTCGCTTTCTTGTGACCTGGCCGCAACACCGCAGGATGTCTTCAGGCCCTAATCTGGTTCCGGCATGGCAAGCTGAGCCTTTGGTTAATTCCTCTTCCTGGTGGGAAATGAGAGTTGAATTTGCCCGTCCAGACACCTCCAGCTGGTCTCTCATTGGTTCTCGCTATTCCTGTTCATCTACCGCAGAAATTGCAAACTGGGCCAAACAGGAGGTTAAAGGGACTGACTCTCCAAGTCGGGAGCGTGTTAGTAAAGCGTCTGGAATATTGCACCCGAGTACCAGGGTACGAAAACTGAGACATATTTGAACATGTCTCCCGATCACATGGTTGATCATACTCTAGGTTCCACATGCATGTTTTAGCTGAAGGAAGAATACCTTAAACCTGGGTAGTTGAAACCCGTGGAATGGGTACCATGCAATATGACTTCAAAGGGTCTTCATTTGCTCACCGAACCTCTCCAATCCTATCACTGCTGCGTTTATGCCCCTGTACACACGCTTGATTCTCTTTTGGAGACATAGCAATCCATAGGTTTTAAGATACTTACTAGTCAGGTACATTCTTAGGCGTTTAATATGGGGTGTTGAGTCCATTTCGTTGAGCAAGGAGTAGCTCTTGTCTATTCCATATTTGGCTTAAGGAACTTTATCTGTGCTCATTTCAATCTCTGGTTTTATGCAGCACCCCAACTCACCTTTCCCCTTAAGCAAGCATAAGTTGGTTTTCTAAATTTGAGACCCTGTTCTGTTTTGGAATGCAGTTCCTGTGTAGCCAAGTTTACATTCCGTGTATTACTGATATCTTATGATGTTTCTTTTTCTGTGTGACTTATTTCAGTTAGAATCATCATACCTGAATCCACTCATTGTGCTGCTAAGGGCCTGATGACACAGATTTCATTGCTGAGTGATATTGCTTTGTAAGTAAATACCACAACTTCTTTATCCATTTTTCACTTTCTGCGATGTTGAACTTGTACTGTAAACGAGGTTCTTGTAAACAGAGCCGTTCCAAACTTTGGGGTGGCTGTGTCTTTTTGATTTTAAATTCCCTAAGCTATAGGACCATAAGTGGAAGTGCCCTAGGCTCTGTTGCTTTGTTTTTTAGATGTTTCAGGAAACACCATACACTTCTCCCGAGTGTCTGTTGGCAATTTACATCCCGCCCATCAGCATAACAAGGCTCCCAGTTCTCCATGGCCTGTCCTGCCTTTCTGGATTTTACACTTTTTTCAGATGGCCCTTTTGACCGGGGGGAAGTGAGACTTCATTGTAGTGCAGATTTCCTTTGCAAGTTTGCTTGGTTGGCCAAAAAGGGCGTATGCGTTTTTTCCTGAATATATTCAGGAAAAAACGCATACGCCCTTTTTGGCCAAGTGCATCATTGTGGACGTTCTGCCTCTTTTCCTATGCTTTCAATGCAATTCCAATCTACCTCCTGAAATCGGTTTCCTGCAATTCTGCCCCGCTTTCAAGTCCTCTTGGCAGCCTTACTTCAGTCTATTTTTGGACGATAGCTGTCATTTATAACTCTGCAGGTTTGTGAATTACAGTGCCCCTGAGCTCCTTTCTTCAACTCGCTTTCTTGTGACCTGGCCGCAACACCGCAGGATGGCTTCAGGCCCTAATCTGGTTCCGGCACGGCACGCTGAGCCTTTGGTTAATTCCTCTTCCTGGTGGGAAATGAGAGTTAAATTTGCCCGTTCAGACACCTCCAGCTAGTCTCTCATTGGTTCTCGCTATTCCTGTTCATCTTCCGCAGAAATTGCAAACTGGGCCAAACAGGAGGTTAAAGGGACTGACTCTCCAAGTCGGGAGAGTGTTAGTAAAGCATCTGGAATGTTGCACCCGAGTACCAGGGGAGGAAAACTGAGACATATTTGAACACGTCTCCCGTTCACATGGTTGATCATACTCTGAGTTCCACATGCATGTTTTAGCTGAAGGAAGAATACCTTAAACCTGGAGAGTTGAGACCCGTGTAATGGGTACCATGCAATATGACTTCAAAGGGTCTTCATTTGCTCACCGAACCTCTCCAATCCTATCACTGCTGCGTTTATGCCCCTGTACACACGCTTGATTCTCTTTTGGAGACATAGCAATCCATAGGTTTTAAGATACTTACTAGTCAGGTACATTCTTAGGCGTTTAATATGCGGTGTTGAGTCCATTTCGTTGAGCAAGGAGTAGCTCTTGTCTATTCCATATTTGGCTTAAGGAACTTTATCTGTGCTCATTTCAATCTCTGGTTTTATGCAGCACGCCAACTCACCTTTACCCTTAAGCAAGCATAAGTTGGTTTTCTAAATTTGAGAACCTGTTCTGTTCTGTAATTCAGTTCCTGTGTATCCAAGTTTACAAACCGTGTATTAGTGATATCTTATGATGTTTCTTTTTCTGTGTGACTTATTTCAGTTAGAATCATCGTACCTGAATCCACTGATTATGCTGCTACAGGCCTGATGACATAGATTTCATTGCTGAGTGATACTGCATTGTACGTAAGTACCACAAGTTCTTTATCCATTTTTCACTTTCTGTGATATTGAACTTGTACGGTAAAGGAGGTTCTTGTAAACAGAGGCGTCCCAAACTTTGGGGTGGCTGTGTCTTTTTGATTTTAATTTCCCTAAGCTATAGGACCATAAGTGGAAGTGCCCTAGGCTCTGTTGCTTTGTTTTTTAGGTGTTTCAGGAAACACCATACACTTCTCCGGAGTGGTTGTTGGCAAATTACATCCCGCCCATCAGCATAACAAGGCTCCCAGTTCTCCATGGCCTGTCCTGCCTTTCTGGATTTTACAATTTTTTCAGATGGCCCTTTTGACCGGGGAGAAGTGAGACTTCATTGTAGTGGAGATTTCCTTTGCAAGTTTGCTTGGTTGGCCAAAAAGGGCGTATGCGTTTTTTCCTGAATATATTCAGGAAAAAACGCATACGCCCTTTTTGGCCAAGTGCATCATTGTGGACGTTCTGCCTCTTTTCCTATGCTTTCAATGCAATTCCAGTCTACCTCTTGAAATCGGTTTCCTGCAATTCTGCCCCGCTTTCAAGTCCTCTTGGCAGCCTTACTTCAGTCTATTTTTGGACGATAGCTGTCATTTATAACTCTGCAGGTTTGTGAATTACAGTGCCCCTGAGCTCCTTTCTTCAACTCGGTTTCTTGTGACATGGCCGCAACACCGCAGGATGTCTTCAGGCCCTAATCTGGTTCCGGCACGGCACGCTGAGCCTTTGGTTAATTCCTCTTCCTGGTGGGAAATGAGAGTTAAATTTGCCCGTTCAGACACCTCCAGCTAGTCTCTCATTGGTTCTCGCTATTCCTGTTCATCTTCCGCAGAAATTGCAAACTGGGCCAAACAGGAGGTTAAAGGCACTGACTCTCCAAGTGGGGAGAGTGTTAGTAAAGCGTCTGGAATGTTGCACCCGAGTACCAGGGGAGGAAAACTGAGACATATTTGAAGACGTCTACCGATCACATGGTTGATCATACTCTGGGTTCCACATGCATGTTTTAGCTGAAGGAAGAATACCTTAAACCTGGGTAGTTGAAACCCGTGGAATGGGTACCATGCAATATGACTTCAAAGGGTCTTCATTTGCTCACGAACCTCTCCAATCCTTTCACTGCTGCGTTTATGCCGCTGTACACATGCTTGATTCTCTTTTGGAGACATAGCAATCCATAGGTTTTAAGATACTTACTAGTCAGGTACATTCTTAGGCGTTTAATATGGGGTGTTGAGTCCATTTCGTTGAGCAAGGAGTAGCTCTTGTCTATTCCATATTTGGCTTAAGGAACTTTATCTGTGCTCATTTCAATCTCTGGTTTTATGCAGCACCCCAACTCACCTTTCCCCTTAAGCAAGCATAAGTTGGTTTTCTAAATTTGAGACCCTGTTCTGTTCTGTAATTCAGTTCCTGTGTAGCCAAGTTTCCATTCCGTGTATTAGTAATATCTTATGATGTTTCTTTTTCTGTGTGACTTATTTCAGTTAGAATCATCATACCTGAATCACTCATTGTGCTGCTAAGGGCCTGATGACACAGATTTCATTGCTGAGTGATATTGCTTTGTAAGTAAATACCACAACTTCTTTATCCATTTTTCACTTTCTGCGATGTTGAACTTGTACTGTAAAGAGGTTCTTGTAAACAGAGCCGTTCCAAACTTTGGGGTGGCTGTGTCTTTTTGATTTTAATTTCCCTAAGCTATAGGACCATAAGTGGAAGTGCCCTAGGCTCTGTTGCTTTGTTTTTTAGTTGTTTCTGGAAACACCATACACTTCTCCCCAGTGGTTGTTGGCAATTTACATCCCGCCCATCAGCATAACAAGGCTCCCAGTTCTCCATGGCCTGTCCTGCCTTTCTGGATTTTACACTTTTTTCAGATGTCCCTTTTGACCGGGGGGAAGTGAGACTTCATTGTAGTGCAGATTTCCTTTGCAAGCTTGCTTGGTTGGCCAAAAAGGGCGTATGCGTTTTTTCCTGAATATATTCAGGAAAAAACGCATACGCCCTTTTTGGCCAAGTGCATCATTGTGGACGTTCTGCCTCTTTTCCTATGCTTTCAATGCAATTCCAGTCTACCTCCTGAAATCGGTTTCCTGCAATTCTGCTCCGCTTTCAAGTCCTCTTCGCTGCCTTACTTCAGTATATTTTTGGACGATAGCTGTTATTTATAACTCTGCAGGTTTGTGAATTACAGTGCCCCTGAGCTCCTTTTTTCAACTTGCTTTATTTTGAGCTGGCCGCAACACCGCAGGATGGCTTCAGGCCCTAATCTGGTTCCGGTACGGCACGCTGAGCCTTTGGTTATTTCCTCTTCCTGGTGGGAAATGAGAGTTAAATTTGCCCGTCCAGACACCTCCAGCTAGCCTCTCATTGGTTCTCACTATTCCTGTTCATCTTCCGCAGAAATTGCAAACTGTGCCAAACAGGAGGTTAAAGGCGCTGACTCTCCAAGTGGGGAGAGTGTTAGTAAAGCGTCTGGAATGTTGCACCCGAGTACCAGGGGAGGAAAACTGAGACATATTTGAACACGTCTCCCGATCACATGGTTGATCATACTTGGGTTCCACATGCATGTTTTAGCTGAAGGAAGAATACCTAAAACCTGGGTAGTTGAAACCCGTGGAATGGGTACCATGCAATATGACTTCAAAGGGTCTTCATTTGCTCACCACACCTCACCAATCCTATCACTGCTGCGTTTATGCCCCTGTACACATGCTTGATTCTCTTTCGGAGACATAGCAATCCATAGGTTTTAAGATACTTACTAGTCAGGTACATTCTTAGGCGTTTAATATGGGGTGTTGAGTCCATTTCGTTGAGCAAGGAGTAGCTCTTGTCTATTCCATATTTGGCTTAAGGAACTTTATCTGTGCTCATTTCAATCTCTGGTTTTATGCAGCACCCCAACTCACCTTTACCCTTAAGCAAGCATAAGTTGGTTTTCTAAATTTGAGACCCTGTTCTGTTCTGTAATTCAGTTCCTGTGTAGCCAAGTTTACATTCCGTGTATTACTGATATCTTATGATGTTTCTTTTTCTGTGTGACTTATTTCAGTTAGAATCATCATACCTGAATCCACTCATTGTGCTGCTAAGGGCCTGATGACACAGATTTCATTGCTGAGTGATATTGCTTTGTAAGTAAATACCACAACTTCTTTATCCATTTTTCACTTTCTGCGATGTTGAACTTGTACTGTAAATGAGGTTCTTGTAAACAGAGCCGTTCCAAACTTTGGGGTGGCTGTGTCTTTTTGATTTTAATTTCCCTAAGCTTTAGGACCATAAGTGGAAGTGCCCTAGGTTCTGTTGCTTTGTTTTTTAGATGTTTCAGGAAACACCATACACTTCTCCTGAGTGGTTGTTGGCAATTTCCATCCCGCCCATCAGCATAACAAGGCTCCCAGTTCTCCATGGCCTGTCCTGCCTTTCTGGATTTTATACTTTTTTCAGATGGCCCTTTTGACCGGGGGGAAGTGAGACTTCATTGTAGTGCAGATTTCCTTTGCAAGCTTGCTTGGTTGGCCAAAAAGGGCGTATGCGTTTTTTCCTGAATATATTCAGGAAAAAACGCATACGCCCTTTTTGGCCAAGTGCATCATTGTGGACGTTCTGCCTCTTTTCCTATGCTTTCAATGCAATTCCTGTCTACCTCCTGAAATCGGTTTCCTGCAATTCTGCCCCGCTTTCAAGTCCTCTTGGCAGCCTTACTTCAGTCTATTTTTGGACGATAGCTGTCATTTATAACTCTGCAGGTTTGTGAATTACAGTGCCCCTGAGCTCCTTTCTTCAACTCGCTTTCTTGTGACCTGGCCGCAACACCGCAGGATGGCTTCAGGCCCTAATCTGGTTCCGGCACGGCACGCTGAGCCTTTGGTTATTTCCTCTTCCTGGTGGGAAATGAGAGTTAAATTTGCCCATCCAGACACCTCCAGCTAGTCTCTCATTTGTTCTCGCTATTCCTGTTCATCTTCCACAGAAATTGCAAACTGGGCCAAACAGGAGGTTAAAGGCGCTGACTCTCCAAGTGGGGAGAGTGTTAGTAAAGCGTCTGGAATGTTGCACTCGAGTACCAGGGGAGGAAAACTGAGACATATTTGAACACGTCTCCCGTTCACATGGTTGATCATACTCTGGGTTCCACATGCATCTTTTAGCTGAAGGAAGAATACCTTAAACCTGGGTATTTGAAACCCGTGGAATGGGTACCATGCAATATGACTTCAAAGGGTCTTCATTTGCTCACCGAACCTGTCCAATCCTATCACTGCTGCGTTTATGCCCCTGTACACATGCTTGATTCTCTTTCGGAGACATAGCAATCTATAGGTTTTAAGATACTTACTAGTCAGGTACATTCTTAGGCGTTTAATATGCGGTGTTGAGTCCATTTCATTGAGCAAGGAGTAGCTCTTGTCTATTCCATATTTGGCTTAAGGAACTTTATTTGTGCTCATTTCAATCTCTGGTTTTATGCAGCACCCCAACTCACCTTTCCCCTTAAGCAAGCATAAGTTGGTTTTCTAAATTTGAGACCCTGTTCTGTTCTGTAATTCAGTTCCTGTGTAGCCAAGTTTACATTCCGTGTATTACTGATATCTTATGATGTTTCTTTTTCTGTGTGACTTATTTCAGTTAGAATCATCATACCTGAATCCACTCATTGTGCTGCGACGGGCCTGATGACATAGATTTCATTGCTGAGTGAACTGCATTGTAAGTGAATACCACAACTTCTTTATCCATTTTTCACTTTCTGCGATGTTGAACTTGTACTGTAAACGAGGTTCTTGTAAACAGAGCCGTTCCAAACTTTGGGGTGGCTGTGTCTTTTTGATTTTAATTTCCCTAAGCTATAGGACCATAAGTGGAAGTGCCCTAGGCTCTGTTGCTTTGTTTTTTAGATGTTTCAGGAAACACCATACACTTCTCCCGAGTGTCTGTTGGCAATTTACATCCCGCCCATCAGCATAACAAGGCTCCCAGTTCTCCATGGCCTGTCCTGCCTTTCTGGATTTTACACTTTTTTCAGATGGCGCTTTTGACCGGGGGGAAGTGAGACTTCATTGTAGTGCAGATTTCCTTTGCAAGCTTGCTTGGTTGGCCAAAAAGGGCGTATGCGTTTTTTCCTGAATATATTCAAGAAAAAACGCATACGCCCTTTTTGGCCAAGGGCATCATTGTGGACGTTCTGCCTCTTTTCCTATGCTTTCAATGCAATTCCAGTCTACCTCCTGAAATCGGTTTCCTGCAATTCTGCCCCGCTTTCAAGTCCTCTTGGCAGCCTTACTTCAGTCTATTTTTGGATGATAGCTGTCATTTATAACTCTGCAGGTTTGTGAATTACAGTGCCCCTGAGCTCCTTTCTTCAACTCGCTTTCTTTTGAGCTGGCCGCAACACCGCAGGATGGCTTCAGGCCCTAATCTGGTTCTGGCACGGCACGCTGAGCCTTTGGTTAATTCCTCTTCCTGGTGGGAAATGAGAGTTAAATTTGCCCGTCCAGACACCTCCAGCTAGTCTCTCATTGGTTCTCGCTATTCCTGTTCATCTTCCGCAGAAATTGCAAACTGGGCCAAACAGGAGGTTAAAGGGACTGACTCTCCAAGTCGGGAGAGTGTTAGTAAAGCGTCTGGAATGTTGCACCCGAGTACCAGGGTACGAAAACTGAGACATATTTGAACACGTCTCCCGATCACATGGTTGATCATACTCTAGGTTCCACATGCATGTTTTAGCTGAAGGAAGAATACCTAAAACCTGGGTAGTTGAAACCCGTGGAATGGGTACCATGCAATATGACTTCAAAGGGTCTTCATTTGCTCACCGAACCTCTCCAATCCTATCACTGCTGCGTTTATGCCCCTGTACACATGCTTGATTCTCTTTTGGAGACATAGCAATCCATAGGTTTTAAGATACTTACTAGTCAGGTACATTCTTAGGCGTTTAATATGCGGTGTTGAGTCCATTTCGTTGAACAAGGAGTAGCTCTTGTCTATTCCATATTTGGCTTAAGGAACTTTATCTGTGCTCATTTCAATCTCTGGTTTTATGCAGCAACCCAACTCACCTTTCCCCTTAAGCAAGCATAAGTTGGTTTTCTAAATTTGAGACCCTGTTCTGTTCTGTAATTCAGTTCCTGTGTAGCCAAGTTTCCATTCCGTGTATTACTGATATCTTATGATGTTTCTTTTTCTGTGTGACTTATTTCAGTTAGAATCATCATACCTGAATCCACTCATTGTGCTGCTAAGGGCCTGATGACATAGATTTCATTGCTGAGTGATATTGCTTTGTAAGTAAATACCACAACTTCTTTATCCATTTTTCACTTTCTGCGATGTTGAACTTGTACTGTAAATGATGTTCTTGTAAACAGAGGCGTCCCAAACTTTGGGGTGGCTGTGTCTTTTTGATTTTAATTTCCCTAAGCTTTAGGACCATAAGTGGCAGTGCCCTAGGCTCTGTTGCTTTGTTTTTTAGATGTTTCAGGAAACACCATACACTTCTCCCAAGTGTCTGTTGGCAATTTACATCCCGCCCATCAGCATAACAAGGCTCCCAGTTCTCCATGGCCTGTCCTGCCTTTCTGGATTTTACACTTTTTTCAGATGGCCCTTTTGACCGGGGGGAAGTGAGACTTCATTGTAGTGCAGATTTCCTTGGCAAGCTTGCTTGGTTGGCCAAAAAGGGCGTATGCGTTTTTTCCTGAATATATTCAGGAAAAAACGCATACGCCCTTTTTGGCCAAGTGCATCATTGTGGACGTTCTGCCTCTTTTCCTATGCTTTCAATGCAATTCCAGTCTACCTCCTGAAATCGGTTTCCTGCAATTCTGCCCCGCTTTCAAGTCCTCTTGGCAGCCTTACTTCAGTCTATTTTTGGACGATAGCTGTCATTTATAACTCTGCAGGTTTGTGAATTACAGTGCCCCTGAGCTCCTTTCTTCAACTCGCTTTCTTTTGAGCTGGCCGCAACACCGCAGGATGGCTTCAGGCCCTAATCTGGTTCCGGTACGGCACGCTGAGCCTTTGGTTATTTCCTCTTCCTGGTGGGAAATGAGAGTTAAATTTGCCCGTCCAGACACCTCCAGCTAGCCTCTCATTGGTTCTCGCTATTCCTGTTCATCTTCCGCAGAAATTGCAAACTGTGCCAAACAGGAGGTTAAAGGCGCTGACTCTCCAAGTGGGGAGAGTGTTAGTAAAGCGTCTGGAATGTTGCACCCGAGTACCAGGGTACGAAAACTGAGACATATTTGAACACGTCTCCCGATCACATGGTTGATCATACTCTGGGTTCCACATGCATGTTTTAGCTGAAGGAAGAATACCTAAAACCTGGGTAGTTGAAACCCGTGGAATGGGTACCATTCAATATGACTTCAAAGGGTCTTCATTTGCTCACTGAACATCTCCAATCCTATCACTGCTGCGTTTATGCCCCTGTACACATGCTTGATTCTCTTTCGGAGACATAGCAATCCATAGGTTTTAAGATACTTACTAGTCAGGTACATTATTAGGCGTTTAATATGCGGTGTTGAGTCCATTTCGTTGAGCAAGGAGTAGCTCTTGTCTATTCCATATTTGGCTTAAGGAACTTTATCTGTGCTCATTTCAATCTCTGGTTTTATGCAGCACCCCAACTCACCTTTCCCCTTAAGCAAGCATAAGTTGGTTTTCTAAATGTGAGACCCTGTTCTCTTCTGTAATTCAGTTCATGTGTAGCCAAGTTTACATTCCGTGTATTAGTGATATCTTATGATGTTTCTTTTTCTGTGTGACTTATTTCAGTTAGAATCATCGTACCTGAATCCACTCATTATGCTGCTACGGGCCTGATGACATAGATTTCATTGCTGAGTGATACTGCATTGTACGTAAGTACCACAAGTTCTTTATCCATTTTTCACTTTCTGTGATATTGAACTTGTACGGTAAACAAGGTTTTTGTAAACAGAGGTGTCCCAAACTTTGGGGTGGCTGTGTCTTTTTGATTTTAATTTCCCTAAGCTATAGGACCATAAGTGGAAGTGCCCTAGGCTCTGTTGCTTTGTTTTTTAGATGTTTCAGGAAACACCATACACTTCTCCCGAGTGTCTGTTGGCAATTTACATCCCGCCCATCAGCATAACAAGGCTCCCAGTTCTCCATGGCCTGGCCTGCCTTTCTGGATTTTACACTTTTTTCAGATGGCCCTTTTGACCGGGGGGAAGTGAGACTTCATTGTAGTGCAGATTTCCTTTGCAAGCTTGCTTGGTTGGCCAAAAAGGGCGTATGTGTTTTTTCCTGAATATATTCAGGAAAAAACGCATACACCGTTTTTGGCCAAGTGCATCATTGTGGACGTTCTGCCTCTTTTCCTATGCTTTCAATGCAATTCCAGTCTACCTCCTGAAATCGGTTTCCTGCAATTCTGCCCCGCTTTCAAGTCCTCTTGGCAGCCTTACTTCAGTCTATTTTTGGACGATAGCTGTCATTTATAACTCTGCAGGTTTGTGAATTACAGTGCCCCTGAGCTCCTTTCTTCAACTCGCTTTCTTGTGACCTGGCCGCAACACCGCAGGATGGCTTCAGGCCCTAATCTGGTTCCGGCACGGCACGCTGAGCCTTTGGTTAATTCCTCTTCCTGGTGGGAAATGAGAGTTAAATTTGCCCGTCCAGACACCTCCAGCTAGCCTCTCATTGGTTCTCGCTATTCCTGTTCATCTTCAGCAGAAATTGAAAACTGTGCCAAACAGGAGGTTAAAGGGACTGACTCTCCAAGTCGGGAGAGTGTTAGTAAAGCGTCTGGAATGTTGCACCCGAGTACCAGGGTACGAAAACTGAGACATATTTGAACATGTCTCCCGATCACTTGGTTGATCATACTCTAGGTTCCACATGCATGTTTTAGCTGAAGGAAGAATACCTTAAACCTGGGTAGTTGAAACCCGTGGAATGGGTACCATGCAATATGACTTCAAAGGGTCTTCATTTGCTCACCGAACCTCTCCAATCCTATCACTGCTGCGTTTATGCCCCTGTACACACGCTTGATTCTCTTTTGGAGACATAGCAATCCATAGGTCTTAAGATACTTACTAGTCAGGTACATTCTTAGGCGTTTAATATGGGGTGTTGAGTCCATTTCGTTGAGCAAGGAGTAGCTCTTGTCTATTCCATATTTGCCTTAAGGAACTTTATCTGTGCTCATTTCAATCTCTGGTTTTATGCAGCACCCCAACTCACCTTTCCCCTTAAGCAAGCATAAGTTGGTTTTCTAAATTTCAGACCCTGTTCTCTTCTGTAATTCTGTTCCTGTGTAGCCAAGTTTACATTCCGTGTATTACTGATATCTTATGATGTTTCTTTTTCTGTGTGACTTATTTCAGTTAGAATCATCATACCTGAATCCACTCATTGTGCTGCTAAGGGCCTGATGACATAGATTTCATTGCTGAGTGATATTGCTTTGTAAGTAAATACCACAACTTCTTTATCCATTTTTCACTTTCTGTGATGTTGAACTTGTACGGTAAACGAGGTTCTTGTAAACAGAGGCGTCCCAAATTTTGGGGTGGCTGTGTCTTTTTGATTTTAATTTCCCTAAGCTATAGGACCATAAGTGGAAGTGCCCTAGACTCTGTTGCTTTGTTTTTTCGATGTTTCAGGAAACACCATACACTTCTCCCGAGTGTCTGTTGGCAATTTACATCCCGCCCATCAGCATAACAAGGCTCCCAGTTCTCCATAGCCTGTCTTGCCTTTCTGGATTTTACACTTTTTTCAGATGGCCCTTTTGACCGGGGGGAAGTGAGACTTCATTGTAGTGCAGATTTCCTTTGCAAGCTTGCTTGGTTGGCCAAAAAGGGCGTATGCGTTTTTTCCTGAATATATTCAGGAAAAAACGCATACGCCCTTTTTGGCCAAGTGCATCATTGTGGACGTTCTGCCTCTTTTCCTATGCTTTCAATGCAATTCCAGTCTACCTCCTGAAATCGGTTTCCTGCAATTCTGCCCCGCTTTCAAGTCCTCTTGGCAGCCTTACTTCAGTCTATTTTTGGACGATAGCTGTCATTTATAACTCTGCAGGTTTGTGAATTACAGTGCCCCTGAGCTCCTTTCTTCAACTCGCTTTCTTTTGAGCTGGCCGCAACACCGCAGGATGGCTTCAGGCCCTAATCTGGTTCCGGTACGGCACGCTGAGCCTTTGGTTATTTCCTTTTCCTGGTGGGAAATGAGAGTTAAATTTGCCCGTCCAGACACCTCCAGCTAGCCTCTCATTGGTTCTCGCTATTCCTGTTCATCTTCCGCAGAAATTGCAAACTGTGCCAAACAGGAGGTTAAAGGCGCTGACTCTCCAAGTGGGGAGAGTGTTAGTAAAGCGTCTGGAATGTTGCACCCGAGTACCAGGGTACGAAAACTGAGACATATTTGAACACATCTCCCGATCACATGGTTGATCATACTCTGGGTTCCACATGCATGTTTTAGCTGAAGGAAGAATACCTAAAACCTGGGTAGTTGAAACCCGTGGAATGGGTACCATGCAATATGACTTCAAAGGGTCTTCATTTGCTCACTGAACATCTCCAATCCTATCACTGTTGCGTTTATGCCCCTGTACACATGCTTGATTCTCTTTAGGAGACATAGCAATCCATAGGTTTTAAGATACTTACTAGTCAGGTACATTCTTAGGCGTTTAATATGCGGTGTTGAGTCCATTTCGTTGAGCAAGGAGTAGCTCTTGTCTATTCCATATTTGGCTTAAGGAACTTTATCTGTGCTCATTTCAATCTCTGGTTTTATGCAGCACCCCAACTCACCTTTCCCCTTAAGCAAGCATAAGTTGGTTTTCTAAATTTGAGACCCTGTTCTGTTCTGTAATTCAGTTCCTGTGTAGCCAAGTTTACATTCCATGTATTAGTGATATCTTATGATGTTTCTTTTTCTGTGTGACTTATTTCAGTTAGAATCATCGTACCTGAATCCACTCATTATGCTGCTACGGGCCTGATGACATAGATTTCATTGCTGAGTGATACTGCATTGTACGTAAGTACCACAAGTTCTTTATCCATTTTTCACTTTCTGTGATATTGAACTTGTACGGTAAACAAGGTTCTTGTAAACGGAGGTGTCCCAAACTTTGGGGTGGCTGTGTCTTTTTGATTTTAATTTCCCTAAGCTATAGGACCATAAGTGGAAGTGCCCTAGGCTCTGTTGCTTTGTTTTTTAGATGTTTCAGGAAACACCATACACTTCTCCCGAGTGTCTGTTGGCAATTTACATCCCGCCCATCAGCATAACAAGGCTCCCAGTTCTCCATGGCCTGTCCTGCCTTTCTGGATTTTACACTTTTTTCAGATAGCCCTTTTGACCGGGGGGAAGTGAGACTTCATTGTAGTGCAGATTTCCTTTGCAAGCTTGCTTGGTTGGCCAAAAAGGGCGTATGCGTTTTTTCCTGAATATATTCAGGAAAAAACGCATACGCCCTTTTTGGCCAAGTGCATCATTGTGGACGTTCTGCCTCTTTTCCTATGCTTTCAATGCAATTCCAGTCTACCTCCTGAAATCGGTTTCCTGCAATTCTGCCCCGCTTTCAAGTCCTCTTGGCAGCCTTACTTCAGTCTATTTTTGGACGATAGCTGTCATTTATAACTCTGCAGGTTTGTGAATTACAGTGCCCCTGAGCTCCTTTCTTCAACTCGCTTTCTTGTGACCTGGCTGCAACACCGCAGGATGGCTTCAGGCCCTAATCTGGTTCCGGCACGGCACGCTGAGCCTTTGGTTATTTCCTCTTCCTGGTGGGAAATGAGAGTTAAATTTGCCCGTTCAGACACCTCCAGCTAGTCTCTCATTGGTTCTCACTATTCCTGTTCATCTTCCGCAGAAATTGCAAACTGGGCCAAACAGGAGGTTAAAGGGACTGACTCTCCAAGTGGGGAGAGTGTTAGTAAAGCGTCTGGAATGTTGCACCCGAGTACCAGGGGAGGAAAACTGAGACATATTTGAACACGTCTCCCGTTCACATGGTTGATCATACTTGGGTTCCACATGCATGTTTTAGCTGAAGGAAGAATACCTTAAACCTGGAGAGTTAAGACCCGTGTAATGGGTACCATGCTATATGACTTCAAAGGGTCTTCATTTGCTCACCGAACCTCTCCAATCCTATCACTGCTGCGTTTATGCCCCTGTACACATGCTTGATTCTCTTTCGGAGACATAGCAATCCATAGGTTTTAAGATACTTACTAGTCAGGTACATTCTTAGGCGTTTAATATGCGGTGTTGAGTCCATTTCGTTGAGCAAGGAGTAGCTCTTGTCTATTCCATATTTGGCTTAAGCAACTTTATCTGTGCTCATTTCAATCTCTGGTTTTATGCAGCACCCCAACTCACCTTTACCCTTAAGCAAGCATAAGTTGGTTTTCTAAATTTGAGACCCTGTTCTGTTCTGTAATTCAGTTCCTGTGTAGCCAAGTTTCCATTCCGTGTATTACTGATATCTTATGATGTTTCTTTTTCTGTGTGACTTATTTCAGTTAGAATCATCATACCTGAATCCACTCATTGTGCTGCTAAGGGCCTGATGACATAGATTTCATTGCTGAGTGATATTGCTTTGTAAGTGAATACCACAACTTCTTTATCCATTTTTCACTTTCTGCGATGTTGAACTTGTACTGTAAACGAGGTTCTTGTAAACAGAGCCGTTCCAAACTTTGGGGTGGCTGTGTCTTTTTGATTTTAATTTCCCTAAGCTATAGGACCATAAGTGGAAGTGCCCTAGGCTCTGTTGCTTTGTTTTTTAGATGTTTCAGGAAACACCATACACTTCTCCCAAGTGTCTGTTGGCAATTTACATCCCGCCCATCAGCATAACAAGGCTCCCAGTTCTCCATGGCCTGTCCTGCCTTTCTGGATTTTACACTTTTTTCAGATGGCCCTTTTGACCGGGGGGAAGTGAGACTTCATTTTAGTGCAGATTTCCTTTGCAAGCTTGCTTGGTTGGCCAAAAAGGGCGTATGCGTTTTTTCCTGAATATATTCAGGAAAAAACGCATACGCCCTTTTTGGCCAAGTGCATCATTGTGGACGTTCTGCCTCTTTTCCTATGCTTTCAATGCAATTCCAGTCTACCTCCTGAAATCGGTTTCCTGCAATGCTGCCCCGCTTTCAAGTCCTCTTGGCAGCCTTACTTCAGTCTATTTTTGGACGATAGCTGTCATTTATAACTCTGCAGGTTTGTGAATTACAGTGCCCCTGAGCTCCTTTCTTCAACTCCCTTTCTTGTGAGCTGGCCGCAACACCGCAGGATGGCTTCAGGCCCTAATCTGGTTCTGGCACGGCACGCTGAGCCTTTGGTTAATTCCTCTTCCTGGTGGGAAATGAGAGTTAAATTTGCCCATCCAGACACCTCCAGCTAGCCTCTCATTGGTTCTCGCTATTCCTGTTCATCTTCAGCAGAAATTGAAAACTGTGCCAAACAGGAGGTTAAAGGGACTGACTCTCCAAGTCGGGAGAGTGTTAGTAAAGCGTCTGGAATGTTGCACCCGAGTACCAGGGTACGAAAACTGAGACATATTTGAACATGTCTCCCGATCACTTGGTTGATCATACTCTAGGTTCCACATGCATGTTTTAGCTGAAGGAAGAATACCTTAAACCTGGGTAGTTGAAACCCGTGGAATGGGTACCATGCAATATGACTTCAAAGGGTCTTCATTTGCTCACCGAACCTCTCCAATCCTATCACTGCTGCGTTTATGCCCCTGTACACACGCTTGATTCTCTTTTGGAGACATAGCAATCCATAGGTCTTAAGATACTTACTAGTCAGGTACATTCTTAGGCGTTTAATATGGGGTGTTGAGTCCATTTCGTTGAGCAAGGAGTAGCTCTTGTCTATTCCATATTTGGCTTAAGGAACTTTATCTGTGCTCATTTCAATCTCTGGTTTTATGCAGCACCCCAACTCACCTTTCCCCTTAAGCAAGCATAAGTTGGTTTTCTAAATTTCAGACCCTGTTCTCTTCTGTAATTCTGTTCCTGTGTAGCCAAGTTTACATTCCGTGTATTACTGATATCTTATGATGTTTCTTTTTCTGTGTGACTTATTTCAGTTAGAATCATCATACCTGAATCCACTCATTGTGCTGCTAAGGGCCTGATGACATAGATTTCATTGCTGAGTGATATTGCTTTGTAAGTAAATACCACAACTTCTTTATCCATTTTTCACTTTCTGTGATGTTGAACTTGTACGGTAAACGAGGTTCTTGTAAACAGAGGCGTCCCAAATTTTGGGGTGGCTGTGTCTTTTTGATTTTAATTTCCCTAAGCTATAGGACCATAAGTGGACGTGCCCTAGACTCTGTTGCTTTGTTTTTTCGATGTTTCAGGAAACACCATACACTTCTCCCGAGTGTCTGTTGGCAATTTACATCCCGCCCATCAGCATAACAAGGCTCCCAGTTCTCCATAGCCTGTCCTGCCTTTCTGGATTTTACACTTTTTTCAGATGGCCCTTTTGACCGGGGGGAAGTGAGACTTCATTGTAGTGCAGATTTCCTTTGCAAGCTTGCTTGGTTGGCCAAAAAGGGCGTATGCGTTTTTTCCTGAATATATTCAGGAAAAAACGCATACGCCCTTTTTGGCCAAGTGCATCATTGTGGACGTTCTGCCTCTTTTCCTATGCTTTCAATGCAATTCCAGTCTACCTCCTGAAATCGGTTTCCTGCAATTCTGCCCCGCTTTCAAGTCCTCTTGGCAGCCTTACTTCAGTCTATTTTTGGACGATAGCTGTCATTTATAACTCTGCAGGTTTGTGAATTACAGTGCCCCTGAGCTCCTTTCTTCAACTCGCTTTCTTTTGAGCTGGCCGCAACACCGCAGGATGGCTTCAGGCCCTAATCTGGTTCCGGTACGGCACGCTGAGCCTTTGGTTATTTCCTTTTCCTGGTGGGAAATGAGAGTTAAATTTGCCCGTCCAGACACCTCCAGCTAGCCTCTCATTGGTTCTCGCTATTCCTGTTCATCTTCCGCAGAAATTGCAAACTGGGCCAAACAGGAGGTTAAAGGCGCTGACTCTCCAAGTGGGGAGAGTGTTAGTAAAGCGTCTGGAATGTTGCACCCGAGTACCAGGGTACGAAAACTGAGACATATTTGAACACATCTCCCGATCACATGGTTGATCATACTCTGGGTTCCACATGCATGTTTTAGCTGAAGGAAGAATACCTAAAACCTGGGTAGTTGAAATCCGTGGAATGGGTACCATGCAATATGACTTCAAAGGGTCTTCATTTGCTCACTGAACATCTCCAATCCTATCACTGCTGCGTTTATGCCCCTGTACACATGCTTGATTCTCTTTAGGAGACATAGCAATCCATAGGTTTTAAGATACTTACTAGTCAGGTACATTCTTAGGCGTTTAATATGCGGTGTTGAGTCCATTTCGTTGAGCAAGGAGTAGCTCTTGTCTATTCCATATTTGGCTTAAGGAACTTTATCTGTGCTCATTTCAATCTCTGGTTTTATGCAGCACCCCAACTCACCTTTCCCCTTAAGCAAGCATAAGTTGGTTTTCTAAATTTGAGACCCTGTTCTGTTCTGTAATTCAGTTCCTGTGTAGCCAAGTTTACATTCCATGTATTAGTGATATCTTATGATGTTTCTTTTTCTGTGTGACTTATTTCAGTTAGAATCATCGTACCTGAATCCACTCATTATGCTGCTACGGGCCTGATGACATAGATTTCATTGCTGAGTGATACTGCATTGTACGTAAGTACCACAAGTTCTTTATCCATTTTTCACTTTCTGTGATATTGAACTTGTACGGTAAACAAGGTTCTTGTAAACGGAGGTGTCCCAAACTTTGGGGTGGCTGTGTCTTTTTGATTTTAATTTCCCTAAGCTATAGGACCATAAGTGGAAGTGCCCTAGGCTCTGTTGCTTTGTTTTTTAGATGTTTCAGGAAACACCATACACTTCTCCCGAGTGTCTGTTGGCAATTTACATCCCGCCCATCAGCATAACAAGGCTCCCAGTTCTCCATGGCCTGTCCTGCCTTTCTGGATTTTACACTTTTTTCAGATGGCCCTTTTGACCGGGGGGAAGTGAGACTTCATTGTAGTGCAGATTTCCTTTGCAAGCTTGCTTGGTTGGCCAAAAAGGGCGTATGCGTTTTTTCCTGAATATATTCAGGAAAAAACGCATACGCCCTTTTTGGCCAAGTGCATCATTGTGGACGTTCTGCCTCTTTTCCTATGCTTTCAATGCAATTCCAGTCTACCTCCTGAAATCGGTTTCCTGCAATTCTGCCCCGCTTTCAAGTCCTCTTGGCAGCCTTACTTCAGTCTATTTTTGGACGATAGCTGTCATTTATAACTCTGCAGGTTTGTGAATTACAGTGCCCCTGAGCTCCTTTCTTCAACTCGCTTTCTTGTGACCTGGCTGCAACACCGCAGGATGGCTTCAGGCCCTAATCTGGTTCCGGCACGGCACGCTGAGCCTTTGGTTATTTCCTCTTCCTGGTGGGAAATGAGAGTTAAATTTGCCCGTTCAGACACCTCCAGCTAGTCTCTCATTGGTTCTCGCTATTCCTGTTCATCTTCCGCAGAAATTGCAAACTGGGCCAAACAGGAGGTTAAAGGGACTGACTCTCCAAGTGGGGAGAGTGTTAGTAAAGCGTCTGGAATGTTGCACCCGAGTACCAGGGGAGGAAAACTGAGACATATTTGAACACGTCTCCCGTTCACATGGTTGATCATACTTGGGTTCCACATGCATGTTTTAGCTGAAGGAAGAATACCTTAAACCTGGAGAGTTAAGACCCGTGTAATGGGTACCATGCTATATGACTTCAAAGGGTCTTCATTTGCTCACCGAACCTCTCCAATCCTATCACTGCTGCGTTTATGCCCCTGTACACATGCTTGATTCTCTTTAGGAGACATAGCAATCCATAGGTTTTAAGATACTTACTAGTCAGGTACATTCTTAGGCGTTTAATATGCGGTGTTGAGTCCATTTCGTTGAGCAAGGAGTAGCTCTTGTCTATTCCATATTTGGCTTAAGCAACTTTATCTGTGCTCATTTCAATCTCTGGTTTTATGCAGCACCCCAACTCACCTTTACCCTTAAGCAAGCATAAGTTGGTTTTCTAAATTTGAGACCCTGTTCTGTTCTGTAATTCAGTTCCTGTGTAGCCAAGTTTCCATTCCGTGTATTACTGATATCTTATGATGTTTCTTTTTCTGTGTGACTTATTTCAGTTAGAATCATCATACCTGAATCCACTCATTGTGCTGCTAAGGGCCTGATGACATAGATTTCATTGCTGAGTGATATTGCTTTGTAAGTGAATACCACAACTTCTTTATCCATTTTTCACTTTCTGCGATGTTGAACTTGTACTGTAAACGAGGTTCTTGTAAACAGAGCCGTTCCAAACTTTGGGGTGGCTGTGTCTTTTTGATTTTAATTTCCCTAAGCTATAGGACCATAAGTGGAAGTGCCCTAGGCTCTGTTGCTTTGTTTTTTAGATGTTTCAGGAAACACCATACACTTCTCCCAAGTGTCTGTTGGCAATTTACATCCCGCCCATCAGCATAACAAGGCTCCCAGTTCTCCATGGCCTGTCCTGCCTTTCTGGATTTTACACTTTTTTCAGATGGCCCTTTTGACCGGGGGGAAGTGAGACTTCATTGTAGTGCAGATTTCCTTTGCAAGCTTGCTTGGTTGGCCAAAAAGGGCGTATGCGTTTTTTCCTGAATATATTCAGGAAAAAACGCATACGCCCTTTTTGGCCAAGTGCATCATTGTGGACGTTCTGCCTCTTTTCCTATGCTTTCAATGCAATTCCAGTCTACCTCCTGAAATCGGTTTCCTGCAATGCTGCCCCACTTTCAAGTCCTCTTGGCAGCCTTACTTCAGTCTATTTTTGGACGATAGCTGTCATTTATAACTCTGCAGGTTTGTGAATTACAGTGCCCCTGAGCTCCTTTCTTCAACTCCCTTTCTTGTGAGCTGGCCGCAACACCGCAGGATGGCTTCAGGCCCTAATCTGGTTCTGGCACGGCACGCTGAGCCTTTGGTTAATTCCTCTTCCTGGTGGGAAATGAGAGTTAAATTTGCCCATCCAGACACCTCCAGCTAGTCTCTCATTGGTTCTCGCTATTCCTGTTCATCTTCCACAGAAATTGCAAACTGGGCCAAACAGGAGGTTAAAGGGACTGACTCTCCAAGTCGGGAGAGTGTTAGTAAAGCGTCTGGAATGTTGCACCCGAGTACCAGGGTACGAAAACTGAGACATATTTGAACACGTCTCCCGTTCACATGGTTGATCATGCTCTGGGTTCCACATGCATGTTTTAGCTGAAGGAAGAATACCTTAAACCTGTAGAGTTGAGACCCGTGTAATGGGTACCATGCAATATGACTTCAAAGGGTCTTCATTTGCTCACCGAACCTCTCCAATCCTATCACTACTGCGTTTATGCCCCTGTACACACGCTTGATTCTCTTTTGGAGACATAGCAATCCATAGGTTTTAAGATACTTACTAGTCAGGTACATTCTTAGGCGTTTAATATGCGGTGTTGAGTCCATTTCGTTGAGCAAGGAGTAGCTCTTGTCTATTCCATATTTGGCTTAAGGAACTTTATCTGTGCTCATTTCAATCTCTGGTTTTATGCAGCACCCCAACTCACCTTTCCCCTTAAGCAAGCATAAGTTGGTTTTCTAAATTTGAGACCCTGTTCTGTTCTGTAATTCAGTTCCTGTGTAGCCAAGTTTACATTCCGTGTATTACTGATATCTTGTGATGTTTCTTTTTCTGTGTGACTTATTTCAGTTAGAATCATCGTACCTGAATCCACTCATGATGCTGCTACGGGCCTGATGACATAGATTTCATTGCTGAGTGATACTGCATTGTACGTAAGTACCACAAGTTCTTTATCCATTTTTCACTTTCTGTGATATTGAACTTGTACGGTAAACGAGGTTCTTGTAAACGGAGGCGTCCCAAACTTTGGGGTGGCTGTGTCTTTTTGATTTTAATTTCCCTAAGCTATAGGACCATAAGTGGAAGTGCCCTAGGCTCTGTTGCTTTGTTTTTTAGATGTTTCAGGAAACACCATACACTTCTCCCGAGTGTCTGTTGGCAATTTACATCCCGCCCATCAGCATAACAAGGCTCCCAGTTCTCCATGGCCTGTCCTGCCTTTCTGGATTTTACACTTTTTTCAGATGGCCCTTTTGACCGGGGGGAAGTGAGACTTCATTGTAGTGCAGATTTCCTTTGCAAGCTTGCTTGGTTGGCCAAAAAGGGCGTATGCGTTTTTTCCTGAATATATTCAGGAAAAAACGCATACGCCCTTTTTGGCCAAGTGCATCATTGTGGACGTTCTGCCTCATTTCCTATGCTTTAAATGCAATACCAGTCTACCTCCTGAAATCGGATTCCTGCAATTCTGCCCCGCTTTCAAGTCCTCTTGGCAGCCTTACTTCAGTCTATTTTTGGACGATAGCTGTCATTTATAACTCTGCAGGTTTGTGAATTTCAGTGCCCCTGAGCTCCTTTCTTCAACTCGCTTTCTTGTGACCTGGCCGCAACACCGCAGGATGTCTTCAGGCCCTAATCTGGTTCTGGCACGGCACGCTGAGCCTTTGGTTAATTCCTCTTCCTGGTGGGAAATGAGAGTTAAATTTGCCCATCCAGACACCTCCAGCTAGTCTCTCATTGGTTCTCGCTATTCCTGTTCATCTTCCACAGAAATTGCAAACTGGGCCAAACAGGAGGTTAAAGGGACTGACTCTCCAAGTCGGGAGAGTGTTAGTAAAGCGTCTGGAATGTTGCACCCGAGTACCAGGGGAGGAAAACTGAGACATATTTGAACACGTCTCCCGTTCACATGGTTGATCATACTTGGGTTCCACATGCATGTTTTAGCTGAAGGAAGAATAACTTAAACCTGGAGAGTTAAGACCCGTGGAATGGGTACCATGCAATATGACTTCAAAGGGTCTTCATTTGCTCACCGAACCTCTCCAATCCTATCACTGCTGCGTTTCTGCCCCTGTACACATGCTTGATGCTCTTTCGGAGACATAGCAATCCATAGGTTTTAAGATACTTACTAGTCATGTACATTCTTAGGCGTTTAATATGCGGTGTTGAGTCCATTTCGTTGAGCAAGGAGTAGCTCTTGTCTATTCCATATTTGGCTTAAGGAACTTTATCTGTGCTCATTTCAATCTCTGGTTTTATGCAGCACCCCAACTCACCTTTACCCTTAAGCAAGCATAAGTTGGTTTTCTAAATTTGAGACCCTGTTCTGTTCTGTAATTCAGTTCCTGTGTAGCCAAGTTTCCATTCCGTGTATTACTGATATCTTATGATGTTTCTTTTTCTGTGTGACTTATTTCAGTTAGAATCATCATACCTGAATCCACTCATTGTGCTGCTAAGGGCCTGATGACATAGATTTCATTGCTGAGTGATATTGCTTTGTAAGTGAATACCAAAACTTCTTTAGCCATTTTTCACTTTCTGCGATGTTGAACTTGTACGGTAAACGAGGTTCTTGCAAACAGAGCCGTTCCAAACTTTGGGGTGGCTGTGTCTTTTTGATTTTAATTTCCCTAAGCTATAGGACCATAAGTGGAAGTGCCCTAGGCTCTGTTGCTTTGTTTTTTAGATGTTTCAGGAAACACCATACACTTCTCCCGAGTGGTTGTTGGCAATTTACATCCCGCCCATCAGCATAACAAGGCTCCCAGTTCTCCATGGCCTGTCCTGCCTTTCTGGATTTTACACTTTTTTCAGATGGCCCTTTTGACCGGGGGGAAGTGAGACTTCATTGTAGTGCAGATTTCCTTTGCAAGCTTGCTTGGTTGGCCAAAAACGGCGTATGCGTTTTTTCCTGAATATATTCAGGAAAAAACGCATACGCCCTTTTTGGCCAAGTGCATCATTGTGGACGTTCTGCCTCTTTTCCTATGCTTTCAATGCAATTCCAGTCTACCTCCTGAAATCGGTTTCCTGCAATTCTGCCCCGCTTTCAAGTCCTCTTGACAGCCTTACTTCAGTCTATTTTTGGACGATAGCTGTCATTTATAACTCTGCAGGTTTGTGAATTACAGTGCCCCTGAGCTCCTTTCTTCAACTCGCTTTCTTTTGAGCTGGCCGCAACACCGCAGGATGGCTTCAGGCCCTAATCTGGTTCCGGCACGGCACGCTGAGCCTTTGGTTAATTCCTCTTCCTGGTGGGAAATGAGAGTTAAATTTGCCCGTCCAGACACCTCCAGCTAGCCTCTCATTGGTTCTCGCTATTCCTGTTCATCTTCCGCAGAAATTGCAAACTGGGCCAAACAGGAGGTTAAAGGGACTGACTCTCCAAGTCGGGAGAGTGTTAGTAAAGCGTCTGGAATGTTGCACCCGAGTACCAGGGTAGGAAAACTGAGACATATTTGAACACGTCTCCCGTTCACATGGTTGATCATACTCTGGGTTCCACATGCATGTTTTAGCTGAAGGAAGAATACCTTAAACCTGGAGAGTTGAGACCCGTGGAATGGGTACCATGCAATATGACTTCAAAGGGTCTTCATTTGCTCACCGAACCTCTCCAATCCTATCACTGCTGCGTTTATGCCCCTGTACACACGCTTGTTTCTCTTTTGGAGACATAGCAATCCATAGGTTTTAAGATACTTACTAGTCAGGTACATTCTTAGGCGTTTAATATGCGGTGTTGAGTCCATTTCATTGAGCAAGGAGTAGCTCTTGTCTATTCCATATTTGGCTTAAGGAACTTTATCTGTGCTCATTTCAATCTCTGGTTTTATGCAGCACCCCAACTCACCTTTCCCCTTAAGCAAGCATAAGTTGGTTTTCTAAATTTGAGACCCTGTTCTGTTCTGTAATTCAGTTCCTGTGTAGCCAAGTTTACATTCCGTGTATTACTGATATCTTGTGATGTTTCTTTTTCTGTGTGACTTATTTCAGTTAGAATCATCGTACCTGAATCCACTCATGATGCTGCTACGGGCCTGATGACATAGATTTCATTGCTGAGTGATACTGCATTGTACGTAAGTACCACAAGTTCTTTATCCATTTTTCACTTTCTGTGATATTGAACTTGTACGGTAAACGAGGTTCTTGTAAACGGACGCGTCCCAAACTTTGGGGTGGCTGTGTCTTTTTGATTTTAATTTCCCTAAGCTATAGGACCATAAGTGGAAGTGCCCTAGGCTCTGTTGCTTTGTTTTTTAGATGTTTCAGGAAACACCATACACTTCTCCCGAGTGTCTGTTGGCAATTTACATCCCGCCCATCATCATAACAAGGCTCCCAGTTCTCCATGGCCTGTCCTGCCTTTCTGGATTTTACACTTTTTTCAGATGGCCCTTTTGACCGGGGGGAAGTGAGACTTCATTGTAGTGCAGATTTCCTTTGCAAGCTTGCTTGGTTGGCTAAAAAGGGCGTATGCGTTTTTTCCTGAATATATTCAGGAAAAAACGCATACGCCCTTTTTGGCCAAGTGCATCATTGTGGACGTTCTGCCTCTTTTCCTATGCTTTCAATGCAATTCCAGTCTACCTCCTGAAATCGGTTTCCTGCAATTCTGCCCCACTTTCAAGTCCTCTTGGCAGCCTTACTTCAGTCTATTTTTGGACGATAGCTGTCATTTATAACTCTGCAGGTTTGTGAATTACAGTGCCCCTGAGCTCCTTTCTTCAACTCGCTTTCTTGTGACCTGGCCGCAACACCGCAGGATGTCTTCAGGCCCTAATCTGGTTCTGGCACGGCACGCTGAGCCTTTGGTTAATTCATCTTCCTGGTGGGAAATGAGAGTTAAATTTGCCCATCCAGACACCTCCAGCTAGTCTCTCATTGGTTCTCGCTATTCCTGTTCATCTTCCACAGAAATTGCAAACTGGGCCAAACAGGAGGTTAAAGGGACTGACTCTCCAAGTGGGGAGAGTGTTAGTAAAGCGTCTGGAATGTTGCACCCGAGTACCAGGGTACGAAAACTGAGACATATTTGAACACGTCTCCCGATCACATGGTTGATCATACTCTGGGTTCCACATGCATGTTTTAGCTGAAGGAAGAATACCTAAAACCTGGGTAGTTGAAACCCGTGGAATGGGTACCATGCAATATGACTTCAAAGGGTCTTCATTTGCTCACCGAACATCTCCAATCCTATCACTGCTGCGTTTATGCCCCTGTACACATGCTTGATTCTCTTTCGGAGACATAGAAATCCATAAGTTTTAAGATACTTACTAGTCAGGTACATTCTTAGGCGTTTAATATGCGGTGTTGAGTCCATTTCGTTGAGCAAGGAGTAGCTCTTGTCTATTCCATATTTGGCTTAAGGAACTTTATCTGTGCTCATTTCAATCTCTGGTTTTATGCAGCACCCCAACTCACCTTTCCCCTTAAGCAAGCATAAGTTGGTTTTCTAAATTTGAGAACCTGTTCTGTTCTGTAATTCAGTTCCTGTGTAGCCAAGTTTACATTCCGTGTATTACTGATATCTTATGATGTTTCTTTTTCTGTGTGACTTATTTCAGTTAGAATCATCGTACCTGAATCCACTCATGATGCTGCTACGGGCCTGATGACATAGATTTCATTGCTGAGTGATACTGCATTGTACGTAAGTACCACAAGTTCTTTATCTATTTTTTACTTTCTGTGATATTGAACTTGTATGGTAAACGAGGTTCTTGTAAACAGAGGCGTCCCAAACTTTGGGGTGGCTGTGTCTTTTTGATTTTAATTTCCCTAAGCTATAGGACCATAAGTGGAAGTGCCCTAGGCTCTGTTGTTTTGTTTTTTAGATGTTTCAGGAAACACCATACACTTCTCCCGAGTGTCTGTTGGCAATTTACATCCCGCCCATCAGCATAACAAGGCTCCCAGTTCTCCATGGCCTGTCCTGCCTTTCTGGATTTTACACTTTTTTCAGATGGCCCTTTTGACCGGGGGGAAGTGAGACTTCATTGTAGTGCAGATTTCCTTTGCAAGCTTGCTTGGTTGGCCAAAAAGGGCGTATGCGTTTTTTCCTGAATATATTCAGGAAAAAACGCATACGCCCTTTTTGGCCAAGTGCATCATTGTGGACGTTCTGCCTCTTTTCCTATGCTTTCAATGCAATTCCAGTCTACCTCCTGAAATCGGTTTCCTGCAATTCTGCCCCGCTTTCAAGTCCTCTTGGCAGCCTTACTTCAGTCTATTTTTGGACGATAGCTGTCATTTATAACTCTGCAGGTTTGTGAATTACAGTGCCCCTGAGCTCCTTTCTTCAACTCGCTTTCTTGTGACCTGGCCGCAACACTGCAGGATGGCTTCAGGCCCTAATCTGGTTCCGGCCCGGCATGCTGAGCCTTTGGTTAATTCCTCTTCCTGGTGGGAAATGAGAGTTAAATTTGCCCGTCCAGACACCTCCAGCTAACCTCTCATTGGTTCTCGCTATTCCTGTTCATCTTCCGCAGAAATTGCAAACTGGGCCAAACAGGAGGTTAAAGGAACTGACTCTCCAAGTCGGGAGAGTGTTAGTAAAGCGTCTGGAATGTTGCACCCGAGTACCAGGGTAGGAAAACTGAGACATATTTGAACACGTCTCCCGATCACATGGTTGATCATACTCTGGGTTCCACATGCATGTTTTAGCTGAAGGAAGAATACCTTAAACCTGGAGAGTTGAGACCCGTGGAATGGGTACCATGCAATATGACTTCAAAGGGTCTTCATTTGCTCACCGAACCTCTCCAATCCTATCACTGCTGCGTTTATGCCCCTGTACACACGCTTGATTCTCTTTTGGAGACATAGCAATCCATAGGTTTTAAGATACTTACTAGTCAGGTACATTCTTAGGCGTTTAATATGCGGTGTTGAGTCCATTTCGTTGAGCAAGGAGTAGCTCTTGTCTATTCCATATTTGGCTTAAGGAACTTTATCTGTGCTCATTTCAATCTCTGGTTTTATGCAGCACCCCAACTCACCTTTCCCCTTAAGCAAGCATAAGTTGGTTTTCTAAATTTGAGACCCTGTTCTGTTCTGTAATTCAGTTCCTGTGTAGCCAAGTTTACATTCCGTGTATTAGTGATATCTTATGATGTTTCTTTTTCTGTGTGACTTATTTCAGTTAGAATCATCGTACCTGAATCCACTCATTATGCTGCTACGGGCCTGATGACATAGATTTCATTGCTGAGTGATACTGCATTGTACGTAAGTACCACAAGTTCTTTATCCATTTTTCACTTTCTGTGATATTGAACTTGTACGGTAAACGAGGTTCTTGTAAAAGAGGCGTCCCAAACTTTAGGGTGGCTGTGTCTTTTTGATTTTAATTTCCCTAAGCTATAGGACCATAAGTGGAAGTGCCCTAGGCTCTGTTGCTTTGTTTTTTAGATGTTTCAGGAAACACCATACACTTCTCCCAAGTGTCTGTTGGCAATTTACATCCCGCCCATCAGCATAACAAGGCTCCCAGTTCTCCATGGCCTGTCCTGCCTTTCTGGATTTTACACTTTTTTCAGATGGCCCTTTTGACCGGGGGGAAGTGAGACTTCATTGTAGTGCAGTTCTCCTTTGCAAGCTTGCTTGGTTGGCCAAAAAGGGCGTATGCGTTTTTTCCTGAATATATTCAGGAAAAAACGCATACGCCCTTTTTGGCCAAGTGCATCATTGTGGACGTTCTGCCTCTTTTCCTATGCTTTCAATGCAATTCCAGTCTACCTCCTGAAATCGGTTTCCTGCAATTCTGCCCCGCTTTCAAGTCCTCTTGGCAGCCTTACTTCAGTCTATTTTTGGACGATAGCTGTCATTTATAACTCTGCAGGTTTGTGAATTACAGTGCCCCTGAGCTCCTTTCTTCAACTCGCTTTCTTGTGACCTGGCCGCAACACCGCAGGATGTCTTCAGGCCCTAATCTGGTTCCGGCCCGGCATGCTGAGCCTTTGGTTAATTCCTCTTCCTGGTGGGAAATGAGAGTTAAATTTGTCCATCCAGACACCTCCAGCTAGTCTCTCATGGTTCTCGCTATTCCTGTTAATCTTCCACAGAAATTGCAAACTGGGCCAAACAGGAGGTTAAAGGGACTGACTTTCCAAGTTGGGAGAGTGTTAGTAAAGCGTCAGGAATGTTGCACCCGAGTACCAGGGTACGAAAACTGAGACATATTTGAACACGTCTCCCGATCACATGGTTGATCATACTCTGGGTTCCACATGCATGTTTTAGCTGAAGGAAGAATACCTTAAACCTGGAGAGTTGAGACCCGTGGAATGGGTACCATGCAATATGACTTCAAAGGGTCTTCATTTGCTCACCGAACCTCTCCAATCCTATCACTGCTGCGTTTATGCCCCTGTACACACGCTTGATTCTCTTTTGGAGACATAGCAATCCATAGGTTTTAAGATACTTACTAGTCAGGTACATTCTTAGGCGTTTAATATGCGGTGTTGAGTCCATTTCGTTGAGCAAGGAGTAGCTCTTGTCTATTCCATATTTGGCTTAAGGAACTTTATCTGTGCTCATTTCAATCTCTGGTTTTATGCAGCACCCCAACTCACCTTTCCCCTTAAGCAAGCATAAGTTGGTTTTCTAAATTTGAGACCCTGTTCTGTTCTGTAATTCAGTTCCTGTGTAGCCAAGTTTACATTCCGTGTATTAGTGATATCTTATGATGTTTCTTTTTCTGTGTGACTTATTTCAGTTAGAATCATCGTACCTGAATCCACTCATTATGCTGCTACGGGCCTGATGACATAGATTTCATTGCTGAGTGATACTGCATTGTACGTAAGTACCACAAGTTCTTTAACCATTTTTCACTTTCTGTGATATTGAACTTGTACGGTAAACAAGGTTCTTGTAAAAGAGGCGTCCCAAACTTTGGGGTGGCTGTGTCTTTTTGATTTTAATTTCCCTAAGCTATAGGACCATAAGTGGAAGTGCCCTAGGCTCTGTTGCTTTGTTTTTTAGATGTTTCAGGAAACACCATACACTTCTCCCTAGTGTCTGTTGGCAATTTACATCCCGCCCATCAGCATAACAAGGCTCCCAGTTCTCCATGGCCTGTCCTGCCTTTCTGGATTTTACACTTTTTTCAGATGGCCCTTTTGACCGGGGGGAAGTGAGACTTCATTGTAGTGCAGATTTCCTTTGCAAGCTTGCTTGGTTGGCCAAAAAGGGTGTATGCGTTTTTTCCTGAATATATTCAGGAAAAAACGCATACGCCCTTTTTGGCCAAGTGCATCATTGTGGACGTTCTGCCTCTTTTCCTATGCTTTCAATGCAATTCCAGTCTACCTCCTGAAATCGGTTTCCTGCAATTCTGCCCCGCTTTCAAGTCCTCTTGGCAGCCTTACTTCAGTCTATTTTTGGACGATAGCTGTCATTTATAACTCTGCAGGTTTGTGAATTACAGTGCCCCTGAGCTCCTTTCTTCAACTCGCTTTCTTGTGACCTGGCCGCAACACCGCAGGATATCTTCAGGCCCTAATCTGTTTCTGGCACGGCACGCTGAGCCTTTGGTTAATTCATCTTCCTGGTGGGAAATGAGAGTTAAATTTGCCCATCCAGACACCTCCAGCTAGTCTCTCATTGGTTCTCGCTATTCCTGTTCATCTTCCACAGAAATTGCAAACTGGGCCAAACAGGAGGTTAAAGGGACTGACTCTCCAAGTGGGGAGAGTGTTAGTAAAGCGTCTGGAATGTTGCACCCGAGTACCAGGGTATGAAAACTGAGACATATTTGAACACGTCTCCCGATCACATGGTTGATCATACTCTGGGTTCCACATGCATGTTTTAGCTGAAGGAAGAATACCTAAAACCTGGGTAGTTGAAACCCGTGGAATGGGTACCATGCAATATGACTTCAAAGGGTCTTCATTTGCTCACCGAACATCTCCAATCCTATCACTGCTGCGTTTATGCCCCTGTACACATGCTTGATTCTCTTTCG
Organism: Delphinus delphis; assembly: GCF_949987515.2. Lineage (NCBI taxonomy): Eukaryota > Metazoa > Chordata > Mammalia > Artiodactyla > Delphinidae > Delphinus > Delphinus delphis. The sequence continues at coordinate 3,563,303 of NW_027192656.1, read as the reverse complement.
GAGACATAGCAATCCATAAGTTTTAAGATACTTACTAGTCAGGTACATTCTTAGGCGTTTAATATGCGGTGTTGAGTCCATTTCGTTGAGCAAGGAGTAGCTCTTGTCTATTCCATATTTGGCTTAAGGAAATTTATCTGTGCTCATTTCAATCTCTGGTTTTATGCAGCACCCCAACTCACCTTTCCCCTTAAGCAAGCATAAGTTGGTTTTCTAAATTTGAGACCCTGTTCTGTTCTGTAATTCAGTTCCTGTGTAGCCAAGTTTACATTCCGTGTATTACTGATATCTTATGATGTTTCTTTTTCTGTGTGACTTATTTCAGTTAGAATCATCGTACCTGAATCCACTCATGATGCTGCTACGGGCCTGATGACATAGATTTCATTGCTGAGTGATACTGCATTGTACGTAAGTACCACAAGTTCTTTATCCATTTTTCACTTTCTGTGATATTGAACTTGTATGGTAAACGAGGTTCTTGTAAACAGAGGCGTCCCAAACTTTGGGGTGGCTGTGTCTTTTTGATTTTAATTTCCCTAAGCTATAGGACCATAAGTGGAAGTGCCCTAGGCTCTGTTGTTTTGTTTTTCAGATGTTTCAGGAAGCACCATACACTTCTCCCGAGTGTCTGTTGGCAATTTACATCCCGCCCATCAGCATAACAAGGCTCCCAGTTCTCCATGGCCTGTCCTGCCTTTCTGGATTTTACACTTTTTTCAGATGGCCCTTTTGACCGGGGGGAAGTGAGACTTCATTGTAGTGCAGATTTCCTTTGCAAGCTTGCTTGGTTGGCCAAAAAGGGCGTATGCGTTTTTTCCTGAATATATTCAGGAAAAAACGCATACGCCCTTTTTGGCCAAGTGCATCATTGTGGACGTTCTGCCTCTTTTCCTATGCTTTCAATGCAATTCCAGTCTACCTCCTGAAATCGGTTTCCTGCAATTCTGCCCCGCTTTCAAGTCCTCTTGGCAGCCTTACTTCAGTCTATTTTTGGACGATAGCTGTCATTTATAACTCTGCAGGTTTGTGAATTACAGTGCCCCTGAGCTCCTTTCTTCAACTCGCTTTCTTGTGACCTGGCCGCAACACCGAAGGATGGCTTCAAGCCCTAATCTGGTTCCGGCCCGGCATGCTGAGCCTTTGGTTAATTCCTCTTCCTGGTGGGAAATGAGAGTTAAATTTGCCCGTCCAGACACCTCCAGCTAACCTCTCATTGGTTCTCGCTATTCCTGTTCATCTTCCGCAGAAATTGCAAACTGGGCCAAACAGGAGGTTAAAGGAACTGACTCTCCAAGTCGGGAGAGTGTTAGTAAAGCGTCTGGAATGTTGCACCCGAGTACCAGGGTAGGAAAACTGAGACATATTTGAACACGTCTCCCGTTCACATGGTTGATCATACTCTGGGTTCCACATGCATGTTTTAGCTGAAGGAAGAATACCTTAAACCTGGAGAGTTGAGACCCGTGGAATGGGTACCATGCAATATGACTTCAAAGGGTCTTCATTTGCTCACCGAACCTCTCCAATCCTATCACTGCTGCGTTTATGCCCCTGTACACACGCTTGATTCTCTTTTGGAGACATAGCAATCCATAAGTTTTAAGATACTTACTAGTCAGGTACATTCTTAGGCGTTTAATATGCGGTGTTGAGTCCATTTCGTTGAGCAAGGAGTAGCTCTTGTCTATTCCATATTTGGCTTAAGGAACTTTATCTGTGCTCATTTCAATCTCTGGTTTTATGCAGCACCCCAACTCACCTTTCCCCTTAAGCAAGCATAAGTTGGTTTTCTAAATTTGAGACCCTGTTCTGTTCTGTAATTCAGTTCCTGTGTAGCCAAGTTTACATTCTGTGTATTAGTGATATCTTATGATGTTTCTTTTTCTGTGTGACTTATTTCAGTTAGAATCATCGTACCTGAATCCACTCATTATGCTGCTACGGGCCTGATGACATAGATTTCATTGCTGAGTGATACTGCATTGTACGTAAGTACCACAAGTTCTTTATCCATTTTTCACTTTCTGTGATATTGAACTTGTACGGTAAACGAGGTTCTTGTAAAAGAGGCGTCCCAAACTTTGGGGTGGCTGTGTCTTTTTGATTTTAATTTCCCTAAGCTATAGGACCATAAGTGGAAGTGCCCTAGGCTCTGTTGCTTTGTTTTTTAGATGTTTCAGGAAACACCATACACTTCTCCCAAGTGTCTGTTGGCAATTTACATCCCGCCCATCAGCATAACAAGGCTCCCAGTTCTCCATGGCCTGTCCTGCCTTTCTGGATTTTACACTTTTTTCAGATGGCCCTTTTGACCGGGGGGAAGTGAGACTTCATTGTAGTGCAGTTCTCTTTTGCAAGCTTGCTTGGTTGGCCAAAAAGGGCGTATGCGTTTTTTCCTGAATATATTCAGGAAAAAACGCATACGCCCTTTTTGGCCAAGTGCATCATTGTGGACGTTCTGCCTCTTTTCCTATGCTTTCAATGCAATTCCAGTCTACCTCCTGAAATCGGTTTCCTGCAATTCTGCCCCGCTTTCAAGTCCTCTTGGCAGCCTTACTTCAGTATATTTTTGGACGATAGCTGTCATTTAAAACTCTGCAGGTTTGTGAATTACAGTGCCCCTGAGCTCCTTTCTTCAACTCGCTTTCTTGTGACCTGGCCGCAACACCGCAGGATGTCTTCAGGCCCTAATCTGGTTCCGGCCCGGCATGCTGAGCCTTTGGTTAATTCCTCTTCCTGGTGGGAAATGAGAGTTAAATTTGCCCATCCAGACACCTCCAGCTAGTCTCTCATTGGTTCTCGCTATTCCTGTTCATCTTCCGCAGAAATTGCAAACTGGGCCAAACAGGAGGTTAAAGGGACTGACTTTCCAAGTTGGGAGAGTGTTAGTAAAGCGTCAGGAATGTTGCACCCGAGTACCAGGGTACGAAAACTGAGACATATTTGAACACGTCTCCCGATCACATGGTTGATCATACTCTGGGTTCCACATGCATGTTTTAGCTGAAGGAAGAATACCTAAAACCTGGGTAGTTGAAACCCGTGGAATGGGTACCATGCAATATGACTTCAAAGGGTCTTCATTTGCTCACCGAACATCTCCAGTCCTATCACTGCTGCATTTATGCCCCTGTACACATGCTTGATTCTCTTTCGGAGACATAGCAATCCATAAGTTTTAAGATACTTACTAGTCAGGTACATTCTTAGGCGTTTAATATGCGGTGTTGAGTCCATTTCGTTGAGCAAGGAGTAGCTCTTGTCTATTCCATATTTGGCTTAAGGAACTTTATCTGTGCTCATTTCAATCTCTGGTTTTATGCAGCACCCCAACTCACCTTTCCCCTTAAGCAAGCATAAGTTGGTTTTCTAAATTTGAGAACCTGTTCTGTTCTGTAATTCAGTTCCTGTGTAGCCAAGTTTACATTCCGTGTATTACTGATATCTTATGATGTTTCTTTTTCTGTGTGACTTATTTCAGTTAGAATCATCGTACCTGAATCCACTCATGATGCTGCTACGGGCCTGATGACATAGATTTCATTGCTGAGTGATACTGCATTGTACGTAAGTACCACAAGTTCTTTATCCATTTTTCACTTTCTGTGATATTGAACTTGTACGGTAAACGAGGTTCTTGTAAACAGAGGCGTCCCAAACTTTGGGGTGGTTGTGTCTTTTTGATTTTAATTTCCCTAAGCTATAGGACCATAAGTGGAAGTGCCTTAGGCTCTCTTGCTTTGTTTTTTAGATGTTTCAGGAAACACCATACACTTCTCCCCAGTGTCTGTTGGAAATTTACATCCCGCCCATCAGCATAACAAGGCTCCCAGTTCTCCATGGCCTGTCCTGCCTTTCTGGATTTTACACTTTTTTCAGATGGCCCTTTTGACCGGGGGGAAGTGAGACTTCATTGTAGTGCAGATTTCCTTTGCAAGTTTGCTTGGTTGGCCAACAAGGGCGTATGCGTTTTTTCCTGAATATATTCAGGAAAAAACGCATACGCCCTTGTTGGCCAAGTGCATCATTGTGGACGTTCTGCCTCTTTTCCTATGCTTTCAATGCAATTCCAGTCTACCTCCTGAAATCGGTTTCCTGCAATTCTGCCCCGCTTTCAAGTCCTCTTGGCAGCCTTACTTCAGTCTATTTTTGGACGATAGCTGTCATTTATAACTCTGCAGGTTTGTGAATTACAGTGCTCCTGAGCTCATTTCTTCAACTCGCTTTCTTGTGACCTGGCTGCAACACCGCAGGATGGCTTCAGGCCCTAATCTGGTTCCGGCACGGCACGCTGAGCCTTTGGTTATTTCCTCTTCCTGGTGGGAAATGAGAGTTAAATTTGCCCGTCCAGACACCTCCAGCTAGTCTCTCATTGGTTCTCGCTATTCCTGTTCATCTTCCGCAGGAATTGCAAACTGGGCCAAACAGGAGGTTAAAGGCGCTGACTCTCCAAGTGGGGAGAGTGTTAGTAAAGCGTCTGGAATGTTGCACCCGAGTACCAGGGGAGGAAAACTGAGACATATTTGAACACGTCTCCCGTTCACATCGTTGATCATACTTGGGTTCCACATGCATGTTTTAGGTGAAGGAAGAATACCTTAAACCTGGAGAGTTAAGACCCGTGTAATGGGTACCATGCAATATGACTTCAAAGGGTCTTCATTTGCTCACCGAACCTCTCCAATCCTATCACTGCTGCGTTTATGCCCCTGTACACATGCTTGATTCTCTTTCGGAGACATAGCAATCCATAGGTTTTACGATACTTACTAGTCAGGTACATTCTTAGGCGTTTAATATGGGGTGTTGAGTCCATTTCGTTGAGCAAGGAGTAGCTCTTGTCTATTCTATATTTGGCTTAAGGAACTTTATCTGTGCTCATTTCAATCTCTGGTTTTATGCAGCACCCCAACTCACCTTTCCCCTTAAGCAAGCATAAGTTGGTTTTCTAAATTTGAGACCCTGTTCTGTTCTGTAATTCAGTTCCTGTGTAGCCAAGTTCACATTCCGTGTATTACTGATATCTTATGATGTTTCTTTTTCTGTGTGACTTATTTCAGTTAGAATCATCGTACCTGAATCCACTCTTGATGCTGCTACGGGCCTGATGACATAGATTTCATTGCTGAGTGATACTGCATTGTACGTAAGTACCACAAGTTCTGTATCCATTTTTCACTTTCTGTGATATTGAACTTGTACGGTAAACGAGGTTCTTGTAAAAGAGGCGTCCCAAACTTTGGGGTGGCTGTGTCTTTTTGATTTTAATTTCCCTAAGCTATAGGACCATAAGTGGAAGTGCCCTAGGCTCTGTTGCTTTGTTTTTTAGATGTTTCAGGAAACACCATACACTTCTCCCGAGTGGTTGTTGGCAATTTACATCCCGCCCATCAGCATAACAAGGCTCCCAGTTCTCCATGGCCTGTCCTGCCTTTCTGGATTTTACACTTTTTTCAGATGGCCCTTTTGACCGGGGGGAAGTGAGACTTCATTGTAGTGCAGATTTCCTTTGCAAGCTTGCTTGGTTGGCCAAAAAGGGCGTATGCGTTTTTTCCTGAATATATTCAGGAAAAAACGCATACGCCCTTTTTGGCCAAGTGCATCATTGTGGACGTTCTGCCTCTTTTCCTATGCTTTCAATGCAATTCCAGTCTACCTCCTGAAATCGGTTTCCTGCAATTCTGCCCCGCTTTCAAGTCCTCTTGGCAGCCTTACTTCAGTCTATTTTTGGACGATAGCTGTCATTTATAACTCTGCAGGTTTGTGAATTACAGTGCCCCTGAGCTCCTTTCTTCAACTCGCTTTCTTGTGAGCTGGCCGCAACACCGCAGGATGGCTTCAGGCCCTAATCTGGTTCTGGCACGGCACGCTGAGCCTTTGGTTAATTCCTCTTCCTGGTGGGAAATGAGAGTTAAATTTGCCCATCCAGACACCTCCAGCTAGCCTCTCATTGGTTCTCGCTATTCTTGTTCATCTTCCACAGAAATTGCAAACTGTGCCAAACAGGAGGTTAAAGGGACTGACTCTCCAAGTTGGGAGAGTGTTAGTAAAGCGTCTGGAATGTTGCACCCGAGTACCAGGGTACGAAAACTGAGACATATTTGAACACGTCTCCCGATCACATGGTTGATCATACTCTGGGTTCCACATGCATGTTTTAGCTGAAGGAAGAATACCTAAAACCTGGGTAGTTGAAACCCGTGGAATGGGTACCATGCAATATGACTTCAAAGGGTCTTCATTTGCTCACCGAACATCTCCAATCCTATCACTGCTGCGTTTATGCCCCTGTACACATGCTTGATTCTCTTTCGGAGACATAGCAATCCATAAGTTTTAAGATACTTACTAGTCAGGTACATTCTTAGGCGTTTAATATGCGGTGTTGAGTCCATTTCGTTGAGCAAGGAGTAGCTCTTGTCTATTCCATATTTGGCTTAAGGAACTTTATCTGTGCTCATTTCAATCTCTGGTTTTATGCAGCACCCCAACTCACCTTTCCCCTTAAGCAAGCATAAGTTGGTTTTCTAAATTTGAGAACCTGTTCTGTTCTGTAATTCAGTTCCTGTGTAGCCAAGTTTACATTCCGTGTATTACTGATATCTTATGATGTTTCTTTTTCTGTGTGACTTATTTCAGTTAGAATCATCGTACCTGAATCCACTCATGATGATGCTACGGGCCTGATGACATAGATTTCATTGCTGAGTGATACTGCATTGTACGTAAGTACCACAAGTTCTTTATCCATTTTTCACTTTCTGTGATATTGAACTTGTACGGTAAACGAGGTTCTTGTAAACAGAGGCGTCCCAAACTTTGGGGTGGTTGTGTCTTTTTGATTTTAATTTCCCTAAGCTATAGGACCATAAGTGGAAGTGCCCTAGGCTCTCTTGCTTTGTTTTTTAGATGTTTCAGGAAACACCATACACTTCTCCCGAGTGTCTGTTGGCAATTTACATCCCGCTCATCAGAATAACAAGGCTCCCAGTTCTCCATGGCCTGTCCTGCCTTTCTGGATTTTACACTTTTTTCAGATGGCCCTTTTGACCGGGGGGAAGTGAGACTTCATTGTAGTGCAGATTTCCTTTGCAAGTTTGCTTGGTTGGCCAACAAGGGCGTATGCGTTTTTTCCTGAATATATTCAGGAAAAAACGCATACGCCCTTTTTGGCCAAGTGCATCATTGTGGACGTTCTGCCTCTTTTCCTATGCTTTCAATGCAATTCCAGTCTACCTCCTGAAATCGGTTTCCTGCAATTCTGCCCCGCTTTCAAGTCCTCTTGGCAGCCTTACTTCAGTCTATTTTTGGACGATAGCTGTCATTTATAACTCTGCAGGTTTGTGAATTACAGTGCTCCTGAGCTCATTTCTTCAACTCGCTTTCTTGTGACCTGGCTGCAACACCGCAGGATGGCTTCAGGCCCTAATCTGGTTCCGGCACAGCACGCTGAGCCTTTGGTTATTTCCTCTTCCTGGTGGGAAATGAGAGTTAAATTTGCCCGTCCAGACACCTCCAGCTAGTCTCTCATTGGTTCTCGCTATTCCTGTTCATCTTCCGCAGGAATTGCAAACTGGGCCAAACAGGAGGTTAAAGGCGCTGACTCTCCAAGTGGGGAGAGTGTTAGTAAAGCGTCTGGAATGTTGCACCCGAGTACCAGGGGAGGAAAACTGAGACATATTTGAACACGTCTCCCGTTCACATCGTTGATCATACTTGGGTTCCACATGCATGTTTTAGGTGAAGGAAGAATACCTTAAACCTGGAGAGTTAAGACCCGTGTAATGGGTACCATGCAATATGACTTCAAAGGGTCTTCATTTGCTCACCGAACCTCTCCAATCCTATCACTGCTGCGTTTATGCCCCTGTACACATGCTTGATTCTCTTTCGGAGACATAGCAATCCATAGGTTTTACGATACTTACTAGTCAGGTACATTCTTAGGCGTTTAATATGGGGTGTTGAGTCCATTTCGTTGAGCAAGGAGTAGCTCTTGTCTATTCCATATTTGGCTTAAGGAACTTTATCTGTGCTCATTTCAATCTCTGGTTTTATGCAGCACCCCAACTCACCTTTCCCCTTAAGCAAGCATAAGTTGGTTTTCTAAATTTGAGACCCTGTTCTGTTCTGTAATTCAGTTCCTGTGTAGCCAAGTTTACATTCCGTGTATTACAGATATCTTATGATGTTTCTTTTTCTGTGTGACTTATTTCAGTTAGAATCATCATACCTGAATCCACTCATTGTGCTGCTAAGGGCCTGATGACACAGATTTCATTGCTGAGTGATATTGCTTTGTAAGTAAATACCACAACTTCTTTATCCATTTTTCAATTTCTGCGATGTTGAACTTGTACTGTAAACGAGGTTCTTGTAAACAGAGCCGTTCCAAACTTTGGGGTGGCTGTGTCTTTTTGATTTTAATTTCCCTAAGCTATAGGACCATAAGTGGAAGTGCCCTAGGTTCTGTTGCTTTGTTTTTTAGATGTTTCAGGAAACACCATACACTTCTCCTGAGTGGTTGTTGGCAATTTACATCCCGCCCATCAGCATAACAAGGCTCCCAGTTCTCCATGGCCTGTCCTGCCTTTCTGGATTTTACCCTTTTTTCAGATGGCCCTTTTGACCGGGGGGAAGTGAGACTTCATTGTAGTGCAGATTTCCTTTGCAAGCTTGCTTGGTTGGCCAAAAAGTGCGTATGCGTTTTTTCCTGAATATATTCAGGAAAAAACGCATACGCCCTTTTTGGCCAAGTGCATCATTGTGGACGTTCTGCCTCTTTTCCTATGCTTTCAATGCAATTCCAGTCTACCTCCTGAAATCGGTTTCCTGCAATTCTGCCCCGCTTTCAAGTCCTCTTGGCAGCCTTACTTCAGTCTATTTTTGGACGATAGCTGTCATTTATAACTCTGCAGGTTTGTGAATTACAGTGCCCCTGAGCTCCTTTCTTCAACTCGCTTTCTTTTGAGCTGGCCGCAACACCGCAGGATGGCTTCAGGCCCTAATCTGGTTCCGGTACGGCACACTGAGCCTTTGGTTATTTCCTCTTCCTGGTGGGAAATGAGAGTTAAATTTGCCCGTCCAGACACCTCCAGCTAGCCTCTCATTGGTTCTCGCTATTCCTGTTCATCTTCCACAGAAATTGATAACTGGGCCAAACAGGAGGTTAAAGGCGCTGACTCTCCAAGTGGGGAGAGTGTTAGTAAAGCGTCTGGAATGTTGCACCCGAGTACCAGGGTACGAAAACTGAGACATATTTGAACACGTCTCCCGATCACATGGTTGATCATACTCTGGGTTCCACATGCATGTTTTAGCTGAAGGAAGAATACCTAAAACCTGGGTAGTTGAAACCCGTGGAATGGGTACCATGCAATATGACTTCAAAGGGTCTTCATTTGCTCACGAACCTCTCCAATCCTATCACTGCTGCGTTTATGCCCCTGTACACATGCTTGATTCTCTTTCGGAGACATAGCAATCCATAGGTTTTAAGATACTTACTAGTCAGGTACATTCTTAGGCGTTTTATATGCGGTGTTGAGTCCATTTCGTTGAGCAAGGAGTAGCTCTTGTCTATTCCATATTTGGCTTAAGGAACTTTATCTGTGCTCATTTCAATCTCTGGTTTTATGCAGCACCCCAACTCACCTTTCCCCTTAAGCAAGCATAAGTTGGTTTTCTAAATTTGAGACCCTGTTCTGTTCTGTAATTCAGTTCCTGTGTAGCCAAGTTTCCATTCCGTGTATTACTGATATCTTATGATGTTTCTTTTTCTGTGTGACTTATTTCAGTTAGAATCATCGTACCTGAATCTACTCATTATGCTGCTACGGGTCTGATGACATAGATTTCATTGCTGAGTGATACTGCATTGTACGTAAATACCACAACTTCTTTATCCATTTTTCACTTTCTGTGATATTGAACTTGTACGGTAAACGAGGTTCTTGTAAACAGAGGCGTCCCAAACTTTGGGGTGGCTGTGTCTTTTTGATTTTAATTTCCCTAAGCTATAGGACCATAAGTGGCAGTGCCCTAGGCTCTGTTGCTTTGTTTTTTAGATGCTTCAGGAAACACCATACACTTCTCCCGAGTGTCTGTTGGCAATTTACATCCCGCCCATCAGCATAACAAGGCTCCCAGTTCTCCATGGCCTGTCCTGCCTTTCTGGATTTTACACTTTTTTCAGATGGCCCTTTTGACCGGGGGGAAGTGAGACTTCATTGTAGTGCAGATTTCCTTTGCAAGTTTGCTTGGTTGGCCAAAAAGGGCGTATGCGTTTTTTCCTGAATATATTCAGGAAAAAACGCATACGCCCTTTTTGGCCAAGTGCATCATTGTGGACGTTCTGCCTCTTTTCCTATGCTTTCAATGCAATTCCAGTCTACCTCCTGAAATCGGTTTCCTGCAATTCTGCCCCGCTTTCAAGTCCTCTTGGCAGCCTTACTTCAGTCTATTTTTGGACGATAGCTGTCATTTATAACTCTGCAGGTTTGTGAATTACAGTGCCCCTGAGCTCCTTTCTTCAACTCGCTTTCTTGTGACCTGGCCGCAACACCGCAGGATGTCTTCAGGCCCTAATCTGGTTCTGGCATGGCACGCTGAGCCTTTGGTTAATTCCTCTTCCTGGTGGGAAATGAGAGTTAAATTTGCCCATCCAGACACCTCCAGCTAGTCTCTCATTGGTTCTCGCTATTCCTGTTCATCTTCCACAGAAATTGCAAACTGGGCCAAACAGGAGGTTAAAGGGACTGACTCGCCAAGTGGGGAGAGTGTTAGTAAAGCGTCTGGAATGTTGCACCCGAGTACCAGGGTAGGAAAACTGAGACATATTTGAACACGTCTCCCGATCACATGGTTGATCATACTGTAGGTTCAATATGCATGTTTTAGCTGAAGGAAGAATACCTTAAACCTGGGTAGTTGAAACCCGTGGAATGGGTACCATGCAATATGACTTCAAAGGGTCTTCATTTGCTCACGAACCTCTCCAATCCTATCACTGCTGCGTTTATGCCCCTGTACACATGCTTGATTCTCTTTCGGAGACATAGCAATCCATAGGTTTTAAGATACTTACTAGTCAGGTACATTCTTAGGCGTTTTATATGCGGTGTTGAGTCCATTTCGTTGAGCAAGGAGTAGCTCTTGTCTATTCCATATTTGGCTTAAGGAACTTTATCTGTGCTCATTTCAATCTCTGGTTTTATGCAGCACCCCAACTCACCTTTCCCCTTAAGCAAGCATAAGTTGGTTTTCTAAATTTGAGACCCTGTTCTGTTCTGTAATTCAGTTCCTGTGTAGCCAAGTTTCCATTCCGTGTATTACTGATATCTTATGATGTTTCTTTTTCTGTGTGACTTATTTCAGTTAGAATCATCATACCTGAATCCACTCATTGTGCTGCTAAAGGCCTGATGACATAGATTTCATTGCTGAGTGATATTGCTTTGTAAGTAAATACCACAACTTCTTTATCCATTTTTCACTTTCTGCGATGTTGAACTTGTACTGTAAACGAGGTTCTTGTAAACAGAGGCGTCCCAAACTTTGGGGTGGCTGTGTCTTTTTGATTTTAATTTCCCTAAGCTATAGGACCATAAGTGGCAGTGCCCTAGGCTCTGTTGCTTTGTTTTTTAGATGTTTCAGGAAGCACCATACACTTCTCCTGAGTGTCTGTTGGTAATTTACATCCCCCCCATCAGCATAACAAGGCTCCCAGTTCTCCATGGCCTGTCCTGCCTTTCTGGATTTTACACTTTTTTCAGATGGCCCTTTTGACCGGGGGGAAGTGAGACTTCATTGTAGTGCAGATTTCCTTTGCAAGCTTGCTTGGTTGGCCAAAAAGGGCGTATGCGTTTTTTCCTGAATATATTCAGGAAAAAACGCATACGCCCTTTTTGGCCAAGTGCATCATTGTGGACGTTCTGCCTCTTTTCCTATGCTTTCAATGCAATTCCAGTCTACCTCCTGAAATCGGTTTCCTGCAATTCTGCCCCGCTTTCAAGTCCTCTTGGCAGCCTTACTTCAGTCTATTTTTGGACGATAGCTGTCATTTATAACTCTGCAGGTTTGTGAATTACAGTGCCCCTGAGCTCCTTTCTTCAACTCGCTTTCTTGTGACCTGGCCGCAACACCGCAGGATGGCTTCAGGCCCTAATCTGGTTCCGGCACGGCACGCTGAGCCTCTGGTTATTTCCTCTTCCTGGAGGGAAATGAGAGTTAAATTTGCCCGTCCAGACACCTCCAGCTAGCCTCTCATTGGTTCTCGCTATTCCTGTTCATCTTCCGCAGAAATTGCAAACTGGGCCAAACAGGACGTTAAAGGCGCTGACTCTCCAAGTGGGGAGAGTGTTAGTAAAGCGTCTGGAATGTTGCACCCGAGTACCAGGGGAGGAAAACTGAGACATATTTGAACACGTCTCCCGATCACATGGTTGATCATACTCTGGGTTCCACATGCATGTTTTAGCTGAAGGAAGAATACCTAAAACCTGGGTAGTTGAAACCCGTGGAATGGGTACCATGCAATATGACTTCAAAGGGTCTTCATTTGCTCACCGAACCTCTCCAATCCTATCACTGCTGCGTTTATGCCCCTGTACACATGCTTGATTCTCTTTCGGCGACATAGCAATCCATAGGTTTTAAGATACTTACTAGTCAGGTACATTCTTAGGCGTTTAATATGCGGTGTTGAGTCCATTTCTTTGAGCAAGGAGTAGCTCTTGTCTATTCCATATTTGGCTTAAGGAACTTTATCTGTGCTCATTTCAATCTCTGGTTTTATGCAGCACCCCAACTCACCTTTCCCCTTAAGCAAGTATAAGTTGGTTTTCTAAATTTGAGACCCTGTTCTGTTCTGTAATTCAGTTCCTGTGTAGCCAAGTTTACATTCCGTGTATTACTGATATCTTATGATGTTTCTTTTTCTGTGTGACTTATTTCAGTTAGAATCATCATACCTGAATCCACTCATTGTGCTGCTAAAGGCCTGATGACATAGATTTAATTGCTGAGTGATATTGCTTTGTAAGTAAATACCACAACTCCTTTATCCATTTTTCACTTTCTGCGATGTTGAACTTGTACTGTAAACGAGGTTCTTGTAAACAGAGGCGTCCCAAACTTTGGGGTGGCTGTGTCTTTTTGATTTTAATTTCCCTAAGCTATAGGACCATAAGTGGCAGTGCCCTAGGCTCTATTGCTTTGTTTTTCAGATGTTTCAGGAAGCACCATACACTTCTCCCGAGTGTCTGTTGGTAATTTACATCCCCCCCATCAGCATAACAAGGCTCCCAGTTCTCCATGGCCTGTCCTGCCTTTCTGGATTTTACACTTTTTTCAGATGGCCCTTTTGACCGGGGGGAAGTGAGACTTCATTGTAGTGCAGATTTCCTTTGCAAGTTTGCTTGGTTGGCCAAAAAGGGCGTATGCGTTTTTTCCTGAATATATTCAGGAAAAAACGCATACGCCCTTTTTGGCCAAGTGCATTATTGTGGACGTTCTGCCTCTTTTCCTATGCTTTCAATGCAATTCCAGTCTACCTCCTGAAATCGGTTTCCTGCAATTCTGCCCCGCTTTCAAGTCCTCTTGGCAGCCTTACTTCAGTCTATTTTTGGACGATAGCTGTCATTTATAACTCTGCAGGTTTGTGAATTACAGTGCCCCTGAGCTCCTTTCTTCAACTCGCTTTCTTGTGACCTGGCCGCAACACCGCAGGATGTCTTCAGGCCCTAATCTGGTTCTGGCACGGCACGCTGAGCCTTTGGTTAATTCCTCTTCCTGGTGGGAAATGAGAGTTAAATTTGCCCATCCAGACACTTCCAGCTAGTCTCTCATTTGTTCTCGCTATTCCTGTTCATCTTCCGCAGAAATTGCAAACTGGGCCAAACAGGAGGTTAAAGGCGCTGACTCTCCAAGGGGGAGAGTGTTAGTAAAGCGTCTGGAATGTTGCACCCGAGTACCAGGGGAGGAAAACTGAGACATATTTGAACACATCTCCCGATCACATGGTTGATCATACTCTGGGTTCCACATGGATGTTTTAGCTGAAGGAAGAATACCTAAAACCTGGTTAGTTGAAACCCGTGGAATGGGTACCATGCAATATGACTTCAAAGGGTCTTCATTTGCTCACCGAACCTCTCCAATCCTATCACTGCTGCGTTTATGCCCCTGTACACATGCTTGATTCTCTTTCGGAGACATAGCAATCCATAGGTTTTAAGATACTTACTAGTCAGGTACATTCTTAGGCGTTTAATATGCGGTGTTGAGTCCATTTCGTTGAGCAAGGAGTAGCTCTTGTCTATTCCATATTTGGCTTAAGGAACTTTATCTGTGCTCATTTCAATCTCTGGTTTTATGCAGCAACCCAACTCACCTTTCCCCTTAAGCAAGCATAAGTTGGTTTTCTAAATATGAGAACCTGTTCTGTTTTGGAATTCAGTTCCTGTGTAGCCAAGTTTACATTCCGTGTATTAGTGATATCTTATGATGTTTCTTTTTCTGTGTGACTTATTTCAGTTAGAATCATCGTACCTGAATCTACTCATTATGCTGCTACGGGCCTGATGACATAGATTTCATTGCTGAGTGATACTGCATTGTACGTAAGTACCACAAGTTCTTTATCCATTTTTCACTTTCTGTGATATTGAACTTGTACGGTAAACGAGGTTCTTGTAAACAGAGGCGTCCCAAACTTTGGGGTGGCTGTGTCTTTTTGATTTTAATTTCCCTAAGCTATAGGACCATAAGTGGCAGTGCCCTAGGCTCTGTTGCTTTGTTTTTTAGATGTTTCAGGAAGCACCATACACTTCTCCTGAGTGTCTGTTGGTAATTTACATCCCCCCCATCAGCATAACAAGGCTCCCAGTTCTCCATGGCCTGTCCTGCCTTTCTGGATTTTACACTTTTTTCAGATGGCCCTTTTGACCGGGGGGAAGTGAGACTTCATTGTAGTGCAGATTTCCTTTGCAAGCTTGCTTGGTTGGCCAAAAAGGGCGTATGCGTTTTTTCCTGAATATATTCAGGAAAAAACGCATACGCCCTTTTTGGCCAAGTGCATCATTGTGGACGTTCTGCCTCTTTTCCTATGCTTTCAATGCAATTCCAGTCTACCTCCTGAAATCGGTTTCCTGCAATTCTGCCCCGCTTTCAAGTCCTCTTGGCAGCCTTACTTCAGTCTATTTTTGGACGATAGCTGTCATTTATAACTCTGCAGGTTTGTGAATTACAGTGCCCCTGAGCTCCTTTCTTCAACTCGCTTTCTTGTGACCTGGCCGCAACACCGCAGGATGGCTTCAGGCCCTAATCTGGTTCCGGCACGGCACGCTGAGCCTCTGGTTATTTCCTCTTCCTGGAGGGAAATGAGAGTTAAATTTGCCCGTCCAGACACCTCCAGCTAGCCTCTCATTGGTTCTCGCTATTCCTGTTCATCTTCCGCAGAAATTGCAAACTGGGCCAAACAGGACGTTAAAGGCGCTGACTCTCCAAGTGGGGAGAGTGTTAGTAAAGCGTCTGGAATGTTGCACCCGAGTACCAGGGGAGGAAAACTGAGACATATTTGAACACGTCTCCCGATCACATGGTTGATCATACTCTGGGTTCCACATGCATGTTTTAGCTGAAGGAAGAATACCTAAAACCTGGGTAGTTGAAACCCGTGGAATGGGTACCATGCAATATGACTTCAAAGGGTCTTCATTTGCTCACCGAACCTCTCCAATCCTATCACTGCTGCGTTTATGCCCCTGTACACATGCTTGATTCTCTTTCGGCGACATAGCAATCCATAGGTTTTAAGATACTTACTAGTCAGGTACATTCTTAGGCGTTTAATATGCGGTGTTGAGTCCATTTCGTTGAGCAAGGAGTAGCTCTTGTCTATTCCATATTTGGCTTAAGGAACTTTATCTGTGCTCATTTCAATCTCTGGTTTTATGCAGCACCCCAACTCACCTTTCCCCTTAAGCAAGTATAAGTTGGTTTTCTAAATTTGAGACCCTGTTCTGTTCTGTAATTCAGTTCCTGTGTAGCCAAGTTTACATTCCGTGTATTACTGATATCTTATGATGTTTCTTTTTCTGTGTGACTTATTTCAGTTAGAATCATCATACCTGAATCCACTCATTGTGCTGCTAAAGGCCTGATGACATAGATTTAATTGCTGAGTGATATTGCTTTGTAAGTAAATACCACAACTCCTTTATCCATTTTTCACTTTCTGCGATGTTGAACTTGTACTGTAAACGAGGTTCTTGTAAACAGAGGCGTCCCAAACTTTGGGGTGGCTGTGTCTTTTTGATTTTAATTTCCCTAAGCTATAGGACCATAAGTGGCAGTGCCCTAGGCTCTATTGCTTTGTTTTTCAGATGTTTCAGGAAGCACCATACACTTCTCCCGAGTGTCTGTTGGTAATTTACATCCCCCCCATCAGCATAACAAGGCTCCCAGTTCTCCATGGCCTGTCCTGCCTTTCTGGATTTTACACTTTTTTCAGATGGCCCTTTTGACCGGGGGGAAGTGAGACTTCATTGTAGTGCAGATTTCCTTTGCAAGTTTGCTTGGTTGGCCAAAAAGGGCGTATGCGTTTTTTCCTGAATATATTCAGGAAAAAACGCATACGCCCTTTTTGGCCAAGTGCATTATTGTGGACGTTCTGCCTCTTTTCCTATGCTTTCAATGCAATTCCAGTCTACCTCCTGAAATCGGTTTCCTGCAATTCTGCCCCGCTTTCAAGTCCTCTTGGCAGCCTTACTTCAGTCTATTTTTGGACGATAGCTGTCATTTATAACTCTGCAGGTTTGTGAATTACAGTGCCCCTGAGCTCCTTTCTTCAACTCGCTTTCTTGTGACCTGGCCGCAACACCGCAGGATGTCTTCAGGCCCTAATCTGGTTCTGGCACGGCACGCTGAGCCTTTGGTTAATTCCTCTTCCTGGTGGGAAATGAGAGTTAAATTTGCCCATCCAGACACTTCCAGCTAGTCTCTCATTTGTTCTCGCTATTCCTGTTCATCTTCCGCAGAAATTGCAAACTGGGCCAAACAGGAGGTTAAAGGCGCTGACTCTCCAAGGGGGAGAGTGTTAGTAAAGCGTCTGGAATGTTGCACCCGAGTACCAGGGGAGGAAAACTGAGACATATTTGAACACATCTCCCGATCACATGGTTGATCATACTCTGGGTTCCACATGGATGTTTTAGCTGAAGGAAGAATACCTAAAACCTGGTTAGTTGAAACCCGTGGAATGGGTACCATGCAATATGACTTCAAAGGGTCTTCATTTGCTCACCGAACCTCTCCAATCCTATCACTGCTGCGTTTATGCCCCTGTACACATGCTTGATTCTCTTTCGGAGACATAGCAATCCATAGGTTTTAAGATACTTACTAGTCAGGTACATTCTTAGGCGTTTAATATGCGGTGTTGAGTCCATTTCGTTGAGCAAGGAGTAGCTCTTGTCTATTCCATATTTGGCTTAAGGAACTTTATCTGTGCTCATTTCAATCTCTGGTTTTATGCAGCAACCCAACTCACCTTTCCCCTTAAGCAAGCATAAGTTGGTTTTCTAAATATGAGAACCTGTTCTGTTTTGGAATTCAGTTCCTGTGTAGCCAAGTTTACATTCCGTGTATTAGTGATATCTTATGATGTTTCTTTTTCTGTGTGACTTATTTCAGTTAGAATCATCGTACCTGAATCTACTCATTATGCTGCTACGGGCCTGATGACATAGATTTCATTGCTGAGTGATACTGCATTGTACGTAAGTACCACAAGTTCTTTATCCATTTTTCACTTTCTGTGATATTGAACTTGTACGGTAAACGAGGTTCTTGTAAACAGAGGCGTCCCAAACTTTGGGGTGGCTGTGTCTTTTTGATTTTAATTTCCCTAAGCTATAGGACCATAAGTGGAAGTGCCCTAGGCTCTGTTGCTTTGTTTTTTAGATGTTTCAGGAAACACCATACACTTCTCCCGAGTGTCTGTTGGCAATTTACATCCCGCCCATCAGCATAACAAGGCTCCCAGTTCTCCATGGCCTGTCCTGCCTTTCTGGATTTTACACTTTTTTCAGATGGCCCTTTTGACCGGGGGGAAGTGAGACTTCATTGTAGTGCAGATTTCCTTTGCAAGTTTGCTTGGTTGGCCAAAAAGGGCGTATGCGTTTTTTCCTGAATATATTCAGGAAAAAACGCATACGCCCTTTTTGGCCAAGTGCATCATTGTGGACGTTCTGCCTCTTTTCCTATGCTTTCAATGCAATTCCAGTCTACCTCCTGAAATCGGTTTCCTGCAATTCTGCCCCGCTTTCAAGTCCTCTTGGCAGCCTTACTTCAGTCTATTTTTGGACGATAGCTGTCATTTATAACTCTGCAGGTTTGTGAATTACAGTGCCCCTGAGCTCCTTTCTTCAACTCACTTTCTTGTGACCTGGCCGCAACACCGCAGGATGTCTTCAGGCCCTAATCTGGTTCTGGCACGGCACGCTGAGCCTTTGGTTAATTCCTCTTCCTGGTGGGAAATGAGAGTTAAATTTGCCCATCCAGACACCTCCAGCTAGTCTCTCATTGGTTCTCGCTATTCCTGTTCATCTTCCACAGAAACTGCAAACTGGGGCAAACAGGAGGTTAAAGGGACTGACTCTCCAAGTGGGCAGAGTGTTAGTAAAGCGTCTGGAATGTTGCACCCGAGTACCAGGGTACGAAAACTGAGACATATTTGAACACGTCTCCCTATCACATGGTTGATCATACTCTAGGTTCCACATGCATGTTTTAGCTGAAGGAAGAATACCTTAAACCTGGGTAGTTGAAACCCGTGGAATGGGTACCATGCAATATGACTTCAAAGGGTCTTCATTTGCTCACCGAACCTCTCCAATCCTATCACTGTTGCGTTTATGCCCCTGTACACATGCTTGATTCTCTTTCGGAGACATAGCAATCCATAGGTTTTAAGATACTTACTAGTCAGGTACATTCTTAGGCGTTTAATATGCGGTGTTGAGTCCATTTCGTTGAGCAAGGAGTAGCTCTTGTCTATTCCATATTTGGCTTAAGGATCTTTATCTGTGCTCATTTCAATCTCTGGTTTTATGCAGCACCCCAACTCACCTTTCCCCTTAAGCAAGCATAAGTTGGTTTTCTAAATTTGAGACCCTGTTCTGTTCTGTAATTCAGTTGCTGTGTAGCCAAGTTTACATTCCGTGTATTACTGATATCTTATGATGTTTCTTTTTCTGTGTGACTTATTTCAGTTAGAATCATCATACCTGAATCCACTCATTGTGCTACTAAGGGCCTGATGACACAGATTTCATTCCTGAGTGATATTGCTTTGTAAGTAAATACCACAACTTTTTTATCCATTTTTCACTTTCTGCGATGTTGAACTTGTACTGTAAACGAGGTTCTTGTAAACAGAGCCATTGCAAACTTTGGGGTGGCTGTGTCTTTTTGATTTTAAATTCCCTAAGCTATAGGACCATAAGTGGAAGTGCCCTAGGCTCTGTTGCTTTGTTTTTTAGATGTTTCAGGAAACACCATACACTTCTCCCAAGTGGTTCTTGGCAATTTACATCCCGCCCTTCAGCATAACAAGGCTCCCAGTTCTCCATGGCCTGTCCTGCCTTTCTGGATTTTACACTTTTTTCAGATGGCCCTTTTGACCGGGGGGAAGTGAGACTTCATTGTAGTGCAGATTTCCTTTGCAAGCTTGCTTGGTTGGCCAAAAAGGGCGTATGCGTTTTTTCCTGAATATATTCAGGAAAAAACGCATACGCCCTTTTTGGCCAAGTGCATCATTGTGGACGTTCTGCCTCTTTTCCTATGCTTTCAATGCAATTCCAGTCTACCTCCTGAAATCGGTTTCCTGCAATTCTGCCCCGCTTTCAAGTCCTCTTGGCAGCCTTACTTCAGTCTATTTTTGGACGATAGCTGTCATTTATAACTCTGCAGGTTTGTGAATTACAGTGCCCCTGAGCTCCTTTCTTCACCTCGCTTTCTTTTGAGCTGGCCGCAACACCGCAGGATGGCTTCAGGCCCTAATCTGGTTCCGGCACGGCACGCTGAGCCTTTGGTTATTTCCTCTTCCTGGTGGGAAATGAGAGTTAAATTTGCCCGTCCAGACACCTCCAGCTAGCCTCTCATTGGTTCTCGCTATTCCTGTTCATCTTCCGCAGAAATTGCAAACTGGGCCAAACAGGAGGTTAAAGGGACTGACTCTCCAAGTGGGGAGAGTGTTAGTAAAGCGTCTGGAATGTTGCACCCGAGTACCAGCGTAGGAAAACTGAGACATATTTGAACACGTCTCCCGTTCACATGGTTGATCATACTTGGGTTCCACATGCATGTTTTAGCTGAAGGAAGAATACCTTAAACCTGGAGAGTTGAGACCCGTGTAATGGCTACCATGCAATATGACTTCAAAGGGTCTTCATTTGCTCACCGAACCTCTCCAATCCTATCACTGCTGCGTTTATGCCCCTGTACACACGCTTGATTCTCTTTCGGAGACATAGCAATCCATAGGTTTTAAGATACTTACTAGTCAGGTACATTCTTAGGCGTTTAATATGCGGTGTTGAGTCCATTTCGTTGAGCAAGGAGTAGCTCTTGTCTATTCTATATTTGGCTTAAGGAACTTTATCTGTGCTCATTTCAATCTCTGGTTTTATGCAGCACCCCAACTCACCTTTACCCTTAAGCAAGCATAAGTTGGTTTTCTAAATTTGAGACCCTGTTCTGTTCTGTAATTCAGTTCCTGTGTAGCCAAGTTTACATTCCGTGTATTACTGATATCTTATGATGTTTCTTTTTCTGTGTGACTTATTTCAGTTAGAATCATCGTACCTGAATCCACTCATTATGCTGCTACGGGCCTGATGACATAGATTTCATTGCTGAGTGATACTGCATTGTACGTAAGTACCACAAGTTCTTTATCCATTTTTCACTTTCTGTGATATTGAACTTGTACGGTAAACGAGGTTCTTGTAAACAGAGGCGTTCCAAACTTTGGGGTGGCTGTGTCTTTTTGATTTTAATTTCCCTAAGCTATAGGACCATAAGTGGAAGTGCCCTAGGCTCTGTTGCTTTGTTTTTTAGATGTTTCAGGAAACACCATACACTTCTCCGGATTGTCTGTTGGTAATTTACATCCGTCCATCAGCATAACAAGGCTCACAGTTCTCCATGGCCTGTCCTGCCTTTCTGGATTTTACATTTTTTTCAGATGGCCCTTTTGACCGGGGGGAAGTGAGACTTCATTGTAGTGCAGATTTCCTTTGCAAGCTTGCTTGGTTGGCCAAAAAGGGCGTATGCGTTTTTTCCTGAATATATTCAGGAAAAAACGCATACGCCCTTTTTGGCCAAGTGCATCATTGTGGACGTTCTGCCTCTTTTCCTATGCTTTCAATGCAATTCCAGTCTACCTCCTGAAATCGGTTTCCTGCAATTCTGCCCCGCTTTCAAGTCCTCTTGGCAGCCTTACTTCAGTCTATTTTTGGACGATAGCTGTCATTTATAACTCTGCAGGTTTGTGAATTACAGTGCCCCTGAGCTCCTTTCTTCACCTCGCTTTCTTTTGAGCTGGCCGCAACACCGCAGGATGGCTTCAGGCCCTAATCTGGTTCCGGCACGGCACGCTGAGCCTTTGGTTATTTCCTCTTCCTGGTGGGAAATGAGAGTTAAATTTGCCCGTCCAGACACCTCCAGCTAGCCTCTCATTGGTTCTCGCTATTCCTGTTCATCTTCCGCAGAAATTGCAAACTGGGCCAAACAGGAGGTTAAAGGGACTGACTCTCCAAGTCGGGAGAGTGTTAGTAAAGCGTTTGGAATGTTGCACCCGAGTACCAGGGTACGAAAACTGAGACATATTTGAACACGTCTCCCGATCACATGGTTGATCATACTCTAGGTTCCACATGCATGTTTTAGCTGAAGGAAGAATACCTTAAACCTGGGTAGTTGAAACCCGTGGAATGGGTACCATGCAATATGACTTCAAAGGGTCTTCATTTGCTCACCGAACCTCTCCAATCCTATCACTGCTGCGTTTTAGCCCCTGTACACATGCTTGATTCTCTTTCGGAGACATAGCAATCCATAGGTTTTAAGATACTTACTAGTCAGGTACATTCTTAGGCTTTTAATATGCGGTGTTGAGTCCATTTCGTTGAGCAAGGAGTAGCTGTTGTCTATTCCATATTTGGCTTAAGGAACTTTATCTGTGCTCATTTCAATCTGGTTTTATGCAGCACCCCAACTCACCTTTACCCTTAAGCAAGCATAAGTTGTTTTTCTAAATTTGAGACCCTGTTCTGTTCTGTAATTCAGTTCCTGTGTAGCCAAGGTCCCATTCCGTGTATTACTGATATATTATGATGTTTCTTTTTCTGTGTGACTTATTTCAGTTAGAATCATCATACCTGAATCCACTCATTGTGCTGCTAAGGGCCTGATGACATAGATTTCATTGCTGAGTGATATTGCTTTGTAAGTGAATACCACAACTTCTTTATCCATTTTTCACTTTCCGCGATGTTGAACTTGTACTGTAAACGAGGTTCTTGTAAACAGAGGCGTCCCAAACTTTGGGGTGGCTGTGTCTGTTTGATTTTGATTTCCCTAAGCTATAGGACCATAAGTGGCAGTGCCCTAGACTCTGTTGCTTTGTTTTTTAGATGTTTCAGGAAACACCATACACTTCTCCCGAGTGTCTGTTGGCAATTTACATCCCGCCCATCAGCATAACAAGGCTCCCAGTTCTCCATGGCCTGTCCTGCCTTTCTGGATTTTACACTTTTTTCAGATGGCCCTTTTGACCGGGGGGAAGTGAGACTTCATTGTAGTGCAGATTTCCTTTGCAAGCTTGCTTGGTTGGCCAAAAAGGGCGTATGCGTTTTTTCCTGAATATATTCAGGAAAAAACGCATACACCCTTTTTGGCCAAGTGCATCATTGTGGACGTTCTGCCTCTTTTCCTATGCTTTCAATGCAATTCCAGTCTACCTCCTGAAATCGGTTTCCTGCAATTCTGCCCCGCTTTCAAGTCCTCTTGGCAGCCTTACTTCAGTCTATTTTTGGACGATAGCTGTCATTTATAACTCTGCAGGTTTGTGAATTACAGTGCCCCTGAGCTCCTTTCTTCAACTCGCTTTCTTGTGACCTGACCGCAACACCGCAGGATGGCTTCAGGCCCTAATCTGGTTCCAGCACGGCACGCTGAGCCTTTGGTTATTTCCTCTTCCTGGTGGGAAATGAGAGTTAAATTTGCCCGTCCAGACACCTCCAGCTAGTCTCTCATTGGTTCTCGCTATTCCTGTTCATCTTCCGCAGAAATTGCAAACTGGGCCAAACAGGAGGTTAAAGGGACTGACTCTCCAAGTGGGGAGAGTGTTAGTAAAGCGTCTGGAATGTTGCACCCGAGTACCAGGGGAGGAAAACTGAGACATATTTGAACACGTCTCCCGTTCACACGGTTGATCAAACTCTGGGTTCCACATGCATGTTTTAGCTGAAGGAAGAATACCTTAAACCTGGAGAGTTGAGACCCGTGGAATGGGTACCATGCAATATGACTTCAAAGGGTCTTCATTTGCTCACCGAACCTCTCCAATCCTATCACTGCTGCGTTTATGCCCCTGTACACACGCTTGATTCTCTTTTGGAGACATAGCAATCCAAAGGTTTTAAGATACTTACTAGTCAGGTACATTCTTAGGCGTTTAATATGCGGTGTTGAGTCCATTTCATTGA
Organism: Delphinus delphis; assembly: GCF_949987515.2. Taxonomy (NCBI): domain Eukaryota; kingdom Metazoa; phylum Chordata; class Mammalia; order Artiodactyla; family Delphinidae; genus Delphinus; species Delphinus delphis. The sequence continues at coordinate 3,539,526 of NW_027192656.1, read as the reverse complement.
GCAAGGAGTAGCTCTTGTCTATTCCATATTTGGCTTAAGGAACTTTATCTGTGCTCATTTCGATCTCTGGTTATGCAGCATCCCAATTCACCTTTACCCTTAAGCAAGCATAAGTTGGTTTTCTAAATTTGAGACCCTGATCTGTTCTGTAATTCAGTTCCTGTGTAGCCAGGTTTACATTCCGTGTATTACTGATATCTTATGATGTTTCTTTTTCTGTGTGACTTATTTCAGTTAGAATCATCATACCTGAATCCACTCATTGTGCTGCTAAGGGCATGATGACATAGATTTCATTGCTGAGTGATATTGCTTTGTAAGTAAATACCACAACTTCTTTATCCATTTTTCACTTTCTGCGATGTTGAACTTGTACTGTAAACGAGGTTCTTGTAAACAGAGCCGTTCCAAACTTTGGGGTGGCTGTGTCTTTTTGATTTTAAATTCCCTAAACCTTAGGACCATAAGTGGCAGTGCCCTAGGCTCTGTTGCTTTGTTTTTTAGATGTTTCAGGAAACACCATACACTTCTCCCGAGTGGTTGTTGGCAATTTACATCCCGCCCATCAGCATAACAAGGCTCCCAGTTCTCCATGGCCTGTCCTGCCTTTCTGGATTTTACACTTTTTTCAGATGGCCCTTTTGACCGGGGGGAAGTGAGACTTCATTGTATTGCAGATTTCCTTTGCAAGCTTGCTTGGTTGGCCAAAAAGGGCGTATGCGTTTTTTCCTGAATATATTCAGGAAAAAACGCATACGCCCTTTTTGGCCAAGTGCATCATTGTGGACGTTCTGCCTCTTTTCCTATGCTTTCAATGCAATTCCAGTCTACCTCCTGAAATCGGTTTCCTGCAATTCTGCCCCGCTTTCAAGTCCTCTTGGCAGCCTTACTTCAGTCTATTTTTGGACGATAGCTGTCATTTATAACTCTGCAGGTTTGTGAATTACAGTGTCCCTGAGCTCCTTTCTTCAACTCGTTTTCTTGTGAGCTGGCCGCAACACCGCAGGATGGCTTCAGGCCCTAATCTGGTTCCGGCACGGCATGCTGAGCCTTTGGTTATTTCCTCTTCCTGGTGGGAAATGAGAGTTAAATTTGCCCGTCCACACACCTCCAGCTAGTCTCTCAATGGTTCTCGCTATTCCTGTTCATCTTCCGCAGAAATTGCAAACTGGGCCAAACAGGAGTTTAAAGGCGCTGACTCTCCAAGTGGGGAGAGTGTTAGTAAAGCGTCTGGAATGTTGCACCCGAGTACCAGGGGAGGAAAACTGAGACATATTTGAACACGTCTCCCGTTCACACGGTTGATCATACTTGGGTTCCATATGCATGTTTTAGCTGAAGGAAGAATACCTAAAACCTGGGTAGTTGAAACCCGTGGAATGGGTACCATGCAATATGACTTCAAAGGGTCTTCATTTGCTCACCGAACCTCTCCAATCCTATCACTGCTGCGTTTATGTCCCTGTACACATGCTTGATTCTCTTTCGGAGACATAGCAATCCATAGGTTTTAAGATACTTACTAGTCAGGTACATTCTTAGGCGTTTAATATGCGGTGTTGAGTCCATTTCGTTGAGCAAGGAGTAGCTCTTGTCTATTCCATATTTGGCTTAAGGAACTTTATCTGTGCTCATTTCAATCTCTGGTTTTATGCAGCACCCCAACTCACCTTTCCCCTTAAGCAAGCATAAGTTGGTTTTCTAAATTTGAGACCCTGTTCTGTTCTGTAATTCAGTTCCTGTGTAGCCAAGTTTACATTCCGTGTATTACTGATATCTTATGATGTTTCTTTTTCTGTGTGACTTATTTCAGTTAGAATCATCATACCTGAATCCACTCATTGTGCTGCTAAGGGCCTGATGACACAGATTTCATTGCTGAGTGATATTGCTTTGTAAGTAAATACCACAACTTCTTTATCCATTTTTCACTTTCTGCGATGTTGAACTTGTACTGTAAACGAGGTTCTTGTAAACAGAGCCGTTCCAAACTTTGGGGTGGCTGTGTCTTTTTGATTTTGAATTCCCTAAGCTATAGGACCATAAGTGGAAGTGCCCTAGGCTCTGTTGCTTTGTTTTTTAGATGTTTCAGGAAACACCATACACTTCTCCCGAGTGGTTGTTGGCAATTTACATCCCGCCCATCAGCATAACAAGGCTCCCAGTTCTCCATGGCCTGTCCTGCCTTTCTGGATTTTACACTTTTTTCAGATGGCCCTTTTGACCGGGGGGGAAGTGAGACTTCATTGTAGTGCAGATTTCCTTTGCAAGCTTGCTTGGTTGGCCAAAAAGGGCGTATGCGTTTTTTCCTGAATATATTCAGGAAAAAACGCATACGCCCTTTTTGGCCAAGTGCATCATTGTGGACGTTCTGCCTCTTTTCCTATGCATTCAATGCAATTCCAGTCTACCTCCTAAAATCGGTTTCCTGCAATTCTGCCCCGCTTTCAAGTCCTCTTGGCAGCCTTACTTCAGTCTATTTTTGGACGATAGCTGTCATTTATAACTCTGCAGGTTTGTGAATTACAGTGCCCCTGAGCTCCTTTCTTCAACTCGCTTTCTTGTGAGCTGGCCGCAACACCGCAGGATGGCTTCAGGCCCTAATCTGGTTCCGGCCCGGCATGCTGAGCCTTTGGTTATTTCCTCTTCCTGGTGGGAAATGAGAGTTAAATTTGCCCGTCCAGACACCTCCAGCTAGCCTCTCATTGGTTCTCGCTATTCCTGTTCATCTTCCGCAGAAATTGCAAACTGGGCCAAACAGGAGGTTAAAGGCGCTGACTCTCCAAGTGGGGAGAGTGTTAGTAAAGCGTCTGGAATGTTGCACCCGAGTACCAGGGGAGGAAAACTGAGACATATTTGAACACGTCTCCCGTTCACATGGTTGATCATACTCTGGGTTCCACATGCATGTTTTAGCTGAAAGAAGAATACCTTAAACCTGGAGAGTTGAGACCCGTGTAATGGGTACCATGCAATATGATTTCAAAGGGTCTTCATTTGCTCACCGAACCTCTCCAATCCTATCACTGCTGCGTTTATGCCCCTGTACACATTCTTGATTCTCTTTTGGAGACATAGCAATCCATAGGTTTTACGATACTTACAAGTCAGGTACATTCTTAGGCGTTTAATATGCGGTGTTGAGTCCATTTCGTTGAGCAAGGAGTAGCTCTTGTCTATTCCATATTTGACTTAAGGAACTTTATCTGTGCTCATTTCAATCTCTGGTTTTATGCAGCACCCCAACTCACCTTTACCCTTAAGCAAGCATAAGTTGGTTTTCTAAATTTGAGACCCTGTTCTGTTCTGTAATTCAGTTGCTGTGTAGCCAAGTTTACATTCCGTGTATTACTGATATCTTATGATGTTTCTTTTTCTGTGTGACTTATTTCAGTTAGAATCATCATACCTGAATCCACTCATTGTGCTACTAAGTGCCTGATGACACAGATTTCATTGCTGAGTGATATTGCTTTTTAAGTAAATACCACAACTTTTTTATCCATTTTTCACTTTCTGCGATGTTGAACTTGTACTGTAAACGAGGTTCTTGTAAACAGAGGCGTCCCAAACTTTGGGGTGGCTGTGTCTTTTTGATTTTAATTTCCCTAAGCTATAGGACCATAAGTGGAAGTGCCCTAGGTTCTGTTGCTTTGTTTTTTAGATGTTTCAGGAAACACCATACACTTCTCCCGAGTGGTTGTTGGCAATTTACATCCCGCCCTTCAGCATAACAAGGCTCCCAGTTCTCCATGGCCTGTCCTGTCTTTCTGGATTTTACACTTTTTTCAGATGGCCCTTTTGACCGGGGGGAAGTGAGACTTCATTGTAGTGCAGATTTCCTTTGCAAGCTTGCTTGGTTGGCCAAAAAGGGCGTATGCGTTTTTTCCTGAATATATTCAGGAAAAAACGCATACGCCATTTTTGGCCAAGTGCATCATTGTGGACGTTCTGCCTCTTTTCCTATGCTTTCAATGCAATTCCAGTCTACCTCCTGAAATCGGTTTCCTGCAATTCTGCCCCGCTTTCAAGTCCTCTTGGCAGCCTTACTTCAGTCTATTTTTGGACGATAGCTGTCATTTATAACTCTGCAGGTTTGTGAATTACAGTGCCGCTGAGCTCCTTTCTTCAACTCGCTTTCTTTTGAGCTGGCCGCAACACCGCAGAATGGCTTCAGGCCCTAATCTGTTTCCGGCACGGCACGCTGAGCCTTTGGTTAATTCCTCTTCCTGGTGGGAAATGAGAGTTAAATTTGCCCGTCCAGACACCTCCAGCTAGTCTCTCATTGGTTCTCACTATTCCTGTTCATCTTCTGCAGAAATTGCAAACTGGGCCAAACAGGAGGTTAAAGGGACTGACTCTCCAAGTGGGGAGAGTGTTAGTAAAGCGTCTGGAATGTTGCACCCGAGTTCCAGGGGAGGAAAACTGAGACATATTTGAACATGTCTCCCGTTCACATGGTTGATCATACTCTGGGTTCCACATGCATGTTTTAGCTGAAGGAAGAATACCTTAAACCTGGAGAGTTGAGACCCGTGTAATGGGTACCATGCAATATGACTTCAAAGGGTCTTCATTTGCTCACCGAACCTCTCCAGTCCTATCACTGCTGCGTTTATGCCCCTGTACACATGCTTGATTCTCTTTCGGAGACATAGCAATCCATAGGTTTTAAGATACTTACTAGTCAGGTACATTCTTAGGCCTTTAATATGGGGTGTTGAGTCCATTTCGTTGAGCAAGGAGTAGCTCTTGTCTATTCCATATTTGGCTTAAGGAACTTTATCTGTGCTCATTTCAATCTCTGGTTTTATGCAGCACCCCAACTCACCTTTCCCCTTAAGCAAGCATAAGTTGGTTTTCTAAATTTGAGACCCTTTTCTCTTTTGGAATGCAGTTCCTGTGTAGCCAAGTTTACATTCCGTGTATTACTGATATCTTATGATGTTTCTTTTTCTGTGTGACTTATTTCAGTTAGAATCATCGTACCTGAATCCACTCATTATGCTGCTAAGGGCCTGATGACATAGATTTCATTGCTGAGTGATACTGCATTGTACGTAAGTACCACAAGTTCTTTATCCATTTTTCACTTTCTGTGATCTTGAACTTGTACGGTAAACGAGGTTCTTGTAAACGGAGGCGTCCCAAACTTTGGGGTGGCTGTGTCTTTTTGATTTTAATTTCCCTAAGCTATAGGACCATAAGTGGAAGTGCCCTAGGCTCTGTTGCTTTGTTTTTTAGATGTTTCAGGAACCACCATACACTTCTCCGGAGTGTCTGTTGGTAATTTACATCCCGCCCATCAGCATAACAAGGCTCCCAGTTCTCCATGGCCTGTCCTGCCTTTCTGGATTTTACACTTTTTTCAGATGGCCCTTTTGACCGGGGGGGAAGTGAGACTTCATTGTAGTGCAGATTTCCTTTGCAAGCTTGCTTGGTTGGCCAAAAAGGGCGTATGCGTTTTTTCCTGAATATATTCAGGAAAAAACGCATACGCCCTTTTTGGCCAAGTGCATCATTGTGGACGTTCTGCCTCTTTTCCTATGCTTTCAATGCAATTCCAGTCTACCTCCTGAAATCGGTTTCCTGCAATTCTGCCCGGCTTTCAAGTCCTCTTGGCAGCCTTACTTCAGTCTATTTTTGGACGATAGCTGTCATTTATAACTCTGCAGGTTTGTGAATTACAGTGCCCCTGAGCTCCTTTCTTCAACTCGCTTTCTTGTGACCTGGCCGCAACACCGCAGGATGTCTTCAGGCCCTAATCTGGTTCTGGCACGGCACGCTGAGCCTTTGGTTAATTCCTCTTCCTGGTGGGAAATGAGAGTTAAATTTGCCCATCCAGACACCTCCAGGTAGTCTCTCATTGATTCTCGCTATTCCTGTTCATCTTCCGCAGAAATTGCAAACTGGGCCAAACAGGAGGTTAAAGGGACTGACTCTCCAAGTGGGGAGAGTGTTAGTAAGCGTCTGGAATGTTGCACCCGAGTACCAGGGTACGAAAACTGAGACATATTTGAACACGTCTCCCGATCACATGGTTGATCATACTCTAGGTTCCACATGCATGTTTTAGCTGAAGGAAGAATACCTTAAACCTGGGTAGTTGAATCCCGTGGAATGGGTACCATGCAATATGACTTCAAAGGGTCTTCATTTGCTCACGAACCTCTCCAGTCCTATAACTGCTGCGTTTATGCCCCTGTACACATGCTTGATTCTCTTTCAGAGACATAGCAATCCATAGGTTTTAAGATACTTACTAGTCAGGTACATTCTTAGGCGTTTAATATGCGGTGTTGAGTCCATTTCGTTGAGCAAGGACTAGCTCTTGTCTATTCCATATTTGGCTTAAGGAACTTTATCTGTGCTCATTTCAATCTCTGGTTTTATGCAGCACCCCAACTCACCTTTCCCCTTAAGCAAGCATAAGTTGGTTTTCTAAATTTGAGACCCTGTTCTGTTCTGTAATTCAGTTCCTGTGTAGCGAAGTTTACATTCCGTGTATTACTGATATCTTATGATGTTTCTTTTTCTGTGTGACTTATTTCAGTTAGAATCATCATACCTGAATCCACTCATTGTCCTGCTAAGGGCCTGATGACATAGATTTCATTGCTGAGTGATATTGCTTTGTAAGTAAATACCACAACTTCTTTATCCATTTTTCACTTTCTGCAATGTTGAACTTGTACTGTAAACGAGGTTCTTGTAAACAGAGCCGTCCCAAACTTTGGGGTGGCTGTGTCTTTTTGATTTTAATTTCCCTAAGCTATAGGACCATAAGTGGAAGTGCCCTAGGCTCTGTTGCTTTGTTTTTTCGATGTTTCAGGAAACACCATACACTTCTCCCGAGTGTCTGTTGGCAATTTACATCCCGCCCATCAGCATAACAAGGCTCCCAGTTCTCCATGGCCTGTCCTGCCTTTCTGGATTTTACACATTTTTCAGATGGCCCTTTTGACCGGGGGGAAGTGAGACTTCATTGTAGTGCAGATTTCCTTTGCAAGCTTGCTTGGTTGGCCAAAAAGGACGTATGCGTTTTTTCCTGAATATATTCAGGAAAAAACGCATACGCCCTTTTTGGCCAAGTGCATCATTGTGGACGTTCTGCCTCTTTTCCTATGCTTTCAATGCAATTCCAGTCTACCTCCTGAAATCGGTTTCCTGCAATTCTGCCCCGCTTTCAAGTCCTCTTGGCAGCCTTACTTCAGTCTATTTTTGGACGATAGCTGTCATTTATAACTCTGCAGGTTTGTGAGTTACAGTGCCCCTGAGCTCCTTTCTTCAACTCGTTTTCTTGTGAGCTGGCTGCAACACCGCTGGATGGCTTCAGGCCCTAATCTGGTTCCGGCACGGCATGCTGAGCCTTTGTTTATTTCCTCTTTCTGGTGGGAAATGAGAGTTAAATTTGCCCGTCCAGACACCTCCAGCTAGTCTCTCATTGGTTCTCCCTATTCCTGTTCATCTTCCGCAGAAATTGCAAACGGGGCCAAACAGGAGGTTAAAGGTGCTGACTCTCCAAGTGGGGAGAGTGTTAGTAAAGCGTCTGGAATGTTGCACCCGAGTACCAGGGGAGGAAAACTGAGACATATTTGAACATGTCTCCCTTTCACACGGTTGATCATACTCTGGGTTCCACATGCATGTTTTAGCTGAAGGAAGAATACCTTAAACCTGGAGAGTTGAGACCCGTGTAATGGGTACCATGCAATATGACTTCAAAGGGTCTTCATTTGCTCACCGAACCTCTCCAATCCTATCACTGCTGCGTTTATGCCCCTGTACACACGCTTGATTCTCTTTTGGAGACATAGCAATCCATAGGTTTTAAGATACTTACTAGTCAGGTACATTCTTAGGCGTTTAATATGGGGTATTGAGTCCATTTCGTTGAGCAAGGAGTAGCTCTTGTCTATTCCATATTTGGCTTAAGGAACTTTATCTGTGCTCATTTCAATCTCTGGTTTTATGCAGCACCCCAACTCACCTTCCCCCTTAAGCAAGCATAAGTTGGTTTTCTAAACTTGAGACACTGTTCTGTTTTGTAATTCCGTTCATGTGTAGCCAAGTTCACATTCTGTGTATTAGTGATACCTTATGATGTTTCTTTTCTGTGTGACTTATTTCAGTTCGAATCATCATACCTGAATCCACTCATTATGCTGCTACGGGCCTGATGACATAGATTTCATTGCTGAGTGATATTGCTTTGTACGTAAGTACCACAAGTTCTTTATCCATTTTTCACTTTCTGCGATATTGAACTTGTACTGTAAACGAGGTTCTTGTAAACAGAGCCGTCCCAAACTTTGGGGTGGCTGTGTCTTTTTGATTTTAATTTCCCTAAGCTATAGGACCATAAGTGGAAGTGCCCTAGGTTCTGTTGCTTTGTTTTTTAGATGTTTCAGGAAACACCATACACTTCTCCAGAGTGGCTGTTGGCAATTTACATCCCGCCCATCAGCATAAGAAGGCTCCCAGTTCTCCATGGCCTGTCGTGCCTTTATGGATTTTACACTTTTTTCAGATGGCCCTTTTGACCAGGTGGAAATGAGACTTCATTGTAGTGCAGATTTCCTTTGCAAGCTTGCTTGGTTGGCCAAAAAGTGCGTATGCGTTTTTTCCTGAATATATTCAGGAAAAAACACATACGCCCTTTTTGGCCAAGTGCATCATTGTCGAGTTTCTGACTCTCTTCATATGCTTTCAATGCAATTCCAGTCTACCTCCTGAAATCGGTTTCCTGCAATTCTGCCTTGCTTTCAATGCCTCTTCATAGCCTTACCTCAATATATTTTTTAAAAATAGTTGGCCTTTATAACTCTGCAGGTTTTTGAATTGCAGTGGCCCTTAGCTCCATTTTTTAGCTCTTATTTTTGTGGTATTGCCCCATAACCACAGGATTCCTTGAAGCCCTATTTTTCTTCTGTGGCACCTGCTGTGCCTTTGGTTAATTCTTCTTACTGATGTGATATTAGAGTGACATGTGCCCATTGAAACCGCTACAGCTAGTTTCTCACTGGTTCCCCCTATTCCCATTCATCCTCTGCACTAACTGCAGACTGTGCGATACCAGAACTTAAAGGCATTGACTCCATGTGGGGATGTTGTTAGTAAAGCGGCTGGAATGTCGATCCGGAGCCCCAGGAGAGGAAAAATGAGGTGCGTTTTAGAAACCTTTCCCGATCATATGGTATACCAGTCGCTGGGTTTCCCAAGCATGGTTTAGCTGTAGGAAGATTCCCTTCAACCTGGAGTGTTGGGACCCTTGGACTGAGTAGCATGAAGTATTGCATTAAACTATCGGCAGTTGCTCACCAAAGCTCACCAATCCTGTCAGCCCCAAGTGTCCAGCCTTATGTCTTATCCAGCTGTGGGTTTATATGTGGTCAATCCAGGTTGCATCACAGCCCCTGAGCGAATTTTGTAAGAATTTTTCTCTCTTTCATTGTTTCAGCGTTTTGTTTTTAAAATTTATTTCTATAATGGGGTTTAGCTCCTTTTCACTGCTGTGTTTGTGCCGCTCTGCACACACTTGATTCCCTTATGGAGATATATCAATACATGGGTTTTAAGATTCTTATTCCTCAGATATATTTCTCTGCGGTGTATAGGGTGTGTTGAGGCCTGTTCATTGAGCAAGGTGTAGATCTTGTCTAATACCTATTTGGTTTATTGAACGGTATCTGTGCTAATTTCAAACTCTGGTTTTATGCATCACCCCACCTCTCCTTTCCCCTTAAGCTGACATAAGTGTGTTTTCTAAATGTGAGACACTGTTCTGTTCTGTAATTCATTTCTTGTGCAGCCATATTTACCCTCCCTCTATAAGTGATATCTTATGATATGTTTCTTTTTCTGTTTGACTTATTTCAAGTAGTATTATCGGACCTAAATCCACTCTTTATCCTTCTACTAGCCTTATTACATTGATTTCATGGTGAAGAGATATTCCATTGTACATAAGTACCACATCTTCTTTATCCATTGTTCTCTTTCCTGGGATATTTAAGGTGTACTGAAGTTGAGGTTCTTGTAAACAGAGTAGCCCTAAACTGTGGTGTGCTTGTGTCTTGTTGATTTTTAGACTTCCCTAGATATACTCCCATGATTGGAAGTGTCCTATGCTCTGTAGCTCTGTTTTTTAGATGATTTAGGAACCACCATACACTTCTCCAGAGTGGCTCTTGGCAGTTCACACACTGCCCATCAGCGTATAAAGGCTCCCTGTTCTCCATGGCCTGTCCTGCATTTCTGGTTTTTACAATTTTTTAGGATGGCCCTTTTGACCGGTGGGAAGTGAGACTTCTTTGTTGTGCACATTTGCATTGCTTGCTTGCTTCGTTGCCCATAAAGTGCGTATGCGTTTTTTCCTGGATATAATCAGGAAAAAACGCATACGCCCTTTTGGGCCAACTGCATCATTGTCGAAATTCTGCCGCTTTTCATGTGCGTTAAAGACGAGTCCAATCTATCTCTTGAAATCTGTTTCTTGCAATTCTGTCTTGCATTCAGATCCTCTTCTTTGCCTTACCTCAACATATTTTTGGACGTTAGTTTTCATTTATAACTCTGCAGGTTTGTGAATTGCAGTGACCCTGAGCTCCATTTTTTAAGTTGCTCTTTTGTGAGCTGGCCTCAAACCCGCAGGATTGCTTCAGGCCCTATTTTGGCTCCGGCGAGGCAGGCTGAGCCTTTCTTTAATTCTTATTCTTAATGGGAAATTAGAGTGATATGTGCCCGTCCAAACCCCTACAACTCTTCTCTCATTGGTTCCCCCTCTTCCCGTTCATCCTCCTCACAATTTGCAAAATGTGTGAAACAGAAGTTTAAATGTGCTGATTCTCCAAGTGGGGAGATTCTAAGTAGTGTGGCTGGAATGGTGAACAGGAGCACCAGGAGAGGATAAATGAGGTGCATTTTAGACACATCTCCCGATCACATGGTGTACAGTCCTCTGGGTTTTCCATGCATGTTTTAGCTGTAGGAAGATCCCTTGAACCTGCAGATTTGGGACCCATTGAATGGGTACCAGGTAGTATTACTTTAAAGGGTGTGCATTTCCTCACCCAACCTCACATTTCTCTTAGCGCAAACAGTTTCCAGCCTTATGTCTCATCCTGCTGTGGGTCTAGATGTGTTCAATCCATGTTGCATCACCGTCCCTGAGGAAAAGTTGTAAGAGGTTTTCTCTGTCTCTCTGTCATTTATTTTTTTCAATTTATTACTATATTGGTTACAGCTGATTTTCAAAGCTCTGTTTCTTGCTGCTGTACATCCACTTGATTCGCGTACAGAGAGACATCAATAAATTCTTTTTCAGATTCTTACCAGTCGTATATATTCTTTTCCGGTGACTTGAGTGTGCTGAGTGCAGTTCTTTTAGCTACCGTGTAGGCCTTGTTGATTATCAGTTTGGTATTTGGAATGGTATCTTTGCTAATTTCAACCTCCTGGATGATGCCTCACCCCTCCCCACCTTTCCCGTTTAGCAGCCTTATGCGTGTTTTCTACATATTTGACTATGTTTTTGTTTTGTAATTTATTTCATGTGTAGCCATTTTGGATTCCACCTTTAAGTGATATCTTATGATATGTGTCTTTTTCTTTTTGAATTCTGTCACTTAGAATGATCATACGTAACTCCTCCGGAGTCGTTACAACTGGCCATATTTCATTGATTTCCAGGCTGAATAATATTCCACTCTACCTAAGTACCACATCTCTATCCATTTTTTCCCTCCAGAGACATTTAAGTTATATCCTAGTCGAGGATCTTTTAAACAGAGAGGGGGTAAACATTGGGGTGCCTGTGTCCTCTCGATTTTTGTTTTTCCCAAGATATACGCCCATGAGTGCAAGTGCCCTATGCTCTGTAGCTCATTTTTTAGATGCTTTAGTAAACACAATACACTTCTCCAGAATGGCCGTTGGCAATATACATTTCCACTATAAGTCTCACAGGGCTCCCTCTTCTCGTTGCCCTGTCCTGCATTTCTGTTGTTTACGCTTTATGAGGATGGCTCTTCTGACTGATGCGAAGTGATATCTTTTGTAGTATTGACTTCCAGTGCCCACCTGTTTGGTTGGCTAAAAAAGTGTATGCCCTTTTCTTGAATATATACAGAAAAGAACGCATACACCCTTTTTGGCCAACTGCAATGTTGGCAATGTTCAGCTCCTTTTCTTGTGCTTAATGGCGAGTCCTTTCTACCTCCTCAAATCCCTTTCCTGCCATTCTCCCTTGCTTACAAGTCCTTTTCTCTGACTTTCCTCAAGACATTTTTCAGTGATGGATATTTTCAACTCTGCAGTTTTGTGAATTTTACTGCCCCTGAGTTCCATTGTTCAACTCGTGTTTATGGGAACTGGCCACAAAGCAGCGGGATTTCCTCAAGCCCTATACTGTTTCCATGGGCAACCCTAGCCTTTGGTCAATTCGTCTTCCTGATTGGAAATTAGAGTGACATGTGCCTGTCTGAACACCTAGGACTTGTCTCTCATTGTTCCTCATCCTTCCGCTTCATCCTCTGGACAAATTCCAAACTGTACGCAACAGGATGTTGACAGTGCTGACATCTCCAAGTGGGGAGACTGTTAGTAAAGACGCTGGAGGGGTGAACCCGAGCACCAGGAGATGAGGAGATGAGATGCCTTTTCCAAACTCTTCCCGATCAGACGGTATACCATCCTCTGGGTGTGACAGACATGTTTTAGCAGTAGGAAGAGTCCCATTCATGTAAGGAGAACACCAGGGCTTTTTCAAAATCAGTGTCTCCCCGAAACCCAAACTGGGGAAGTTTTTAAGCTACGGCTACACATATGTTCATTAAGGGCCTTGGGAAGTAGGCAGAGTCCAAACTTTAGATGATTGAAGTCTTCAGGGTCAGAAGCACTCACCACCAGCTTCCCTTAGGCTACACTTTAACTGTCATTGATAGATGATGTCAATAAAAATATCTATTCTTTTTCAGATTATTTCCCCTTATAGGTTATTGCAAAATGTTGAGTGTAGTTCCCTGTGCTATACAGTAGTTCCTTGTTGATGATCTATTTTATACATAGCAGTGTGTATGTGTTCATTCCAAACTGTTAATTTATCCCTCCTCCCACCTTTCCCCTTTGGTAATAATAAATTATAAGATTTTATACTTCTCAGAAATGGGGGAGCTGAAAGAGAGGTATCATTTTCAATGGAAAAGCATTTAAAACAAGATTGAAGGTTTAACCAAGATTATTAGCTGTACATCCTTGGAAAGAAATCACTTCGTTTCTCTAATATTGACCTGACAAATAAGACAAACCTTTTCACTGAACTTGCTTATAAAAAGTGATGGAAATATCAAATGGAAGTGTTAAAAACATCTTATTTTACCCGAGCCTTATACACTGTTCTATGTTAACTACAGTTTGGCTCACACATCTGTTCATTGAGGTTACAATAGTCTCAATTTCTGTTACTGATCCTCCAGAGTGGACCCCAACAAGTGTCCCCCTGCCCAGTGTCATTGGGGCCAACAGATCGAGACTGAGTTTGGTTCACAAGCAAAGGAAACTTTATATTTTGATCAGAGAATGGAGAGGTGAGAGCATGCACTACCCCGTGGGCTGTGGGCTGGGCTGCTGTGTAGAGATCCTGTCAGAGTCAGTGGGAGGGAGGGAGGCGGCGGAGCTCTCGAGGGCCGGGTTGGCTGTAGCTCAGGCTCTATATCGTGGAGTCTGCACTGGGCCCCAGGAGCTGAGGTGTCGACCCAGCCATTCTGCACTAGGAAATCTGGTCTGAAGTGCCGGGTGTGGAACCTCTGCATGCGGGACCCTAGGAGCACGTGAAATTAGACAAAGCACAAAGGATAAAAAAGGTTAGACTTGACTTTATTGCCCAGATTCTATTTTTATCTCCCAGGGATTTTTAATGGGCTTTGCTGGGGACAAACCCCTCCTCTGCCTTTTGTCCCGTTCCTCATTCTTGGAGTGCTGAGGGTGCAGACCCTTCTTCTGTAACTGCTGAGTGCTGAGTTGGGAGCCCTCATACCCTGGGGCGAGGGTCAGAGCTTCTCCCCAGCAGCCTCCCGGTGACGTTGATTGTCCCCAGGACCCCTGCCTCCCTGCTCGTCCACCTGAGCACCAGCATTGGAAGTGTTATAGATTCTAATGACCTTTAAGGGTCCAGGAAAGAGATGTGCAGAGACGCTGTGGGGGCCGGTTTCACCCCGCCCCACATTTGTTCGGCCACCTTAGGCTGACCGTCTCTGCCAGCCTAGATGCTCTGACCAGTAGTCTGTGCTTTCTTCAGTTAGGCCCCTGAATTAACGTACAAACAGCACCAGGTGTCAGAGCCCTGCCCGCTCAACTCCCAGACAGTCCAGGGTCAGTGGTGATCAAGGACCATGATGGCTACTGAGTCAACAGCCTTTTGAAGTAAACAGGAGTCCAGCCGGTCTTATTGGCCACCATCATCACGGTGTCTGTCGGCTTTTCTATGGTGACAGTGTGGTATACTGTTCCCCCGCCAAGATTATTAGCTCCCCTCTGGGTGCAGTAAGTCCTGCAAGCAGTAGTCTACTCTTTTGGGACACACTCTTGTTGTTTTATGAGAGAAACTCCAGGTCAAGTGATGTTCACACGAGTCGTCATGGTGCCCTGTTGCCCCCGGTTATCTCTCTGGATGTTGGAGTTGGAGGGCCTCCTCACTCGAGGTCGGTGTGCCCACGGAGCGAACCCTGCAACTTCAGGGCATGGTTGGTGGTTAGGATCACCACGTGGGGTCCTTTTCCCTTAGGAGGGAGGTGGCCTTTTGGGCTGCTGATTTCCAGGTTTTTAGATACCGCCAGTATCTTGGCCAGATGTGGCAGTGGGCCAAGCCCCTTAGTGACCGTAGTTTATCCTACCTGGATGGCATTCTTGCATTGTTCCATTTCAAGTGGTCCCAGTTTTTGCACTAATTCTCCAATGGCGATTCACCTTTCACCGGGAATGTAAAGGTCAAAGGGTTTAGCTAAATTAGGGAGTTCCAGGGCAAGGGTCTGAATTGACTGCTCTTTCCATTCTTGAAAGGCCACTTCTGGATTCTATTCAAAAGGATCATCATCTTTTCCTTTCAGTGTTTCATATAGAGGCCCAGCTAGTAGACTGTAGCTAGGGATCCAGAAGCAGCAAACCCTGGCCTCCCCAGGAACCCCTAAGCTGTCTTCTAGTTTTAGAAAGGGGTAAGGCTGAAAATGGTTTCTTCCCTTTCCTGGGATGGGCTTCTCTGACCTTCTGTGAGAATGAAGCCCAGGCAGGTCACCGCAGTCTGTGATATTTGAGCTTTTTCTTGGACAACTTCTATCCTTTATTGGCTTGGTAGTTCAGAGGCCTCCTTAGTAGGGCTGGTGATCAGAATGTCGTCTGCATATTGAAGGAGGGTTTCCTTTTCCAGAGGTAGAACTTTTAGGTCTTTAGCTAAGCTTTCCCCAAAGATGGTGTGGGAATTTTTGCACCCTTGGGGCCAGACGGCCCGGAAGTATTGTTTTAGTTGTATGTTGAGTCCTGCCACTCACAAGCCAAAATTTCTTGTGACTCTGGGACTAATGGAATACAAAAGAAGGCATCACTGAAGACTAATACAGAATACCATGTCCTGGTGGTTGGTAGAATGACCAGCAGGGTGTAGGAATTAGGAGCAACTGGAGGTATATCCTCGGTGGCTTCACTGACTGTCCTGACATCCTTTACCAGGTCCCCAGCAGCCCATGGGGCTCTCGTGGTCAGACCAATCCCAGAATATGGAGCTCACCTGGGCAGGTACCCCACCCCCACCCCAGCCCACGGGGCTCTCGTGGTCAGGCCCCTCCCAGGATACAGAGCTACCCTTGCAGGTACCGTGGCAGGGCTGGGCACACAGGAACCGTGCACATAGCCCTCATTGCAGAGCACCCCCAGCTCACCTGTCGCTCAGAGCTGACACAGAGCACCTCAGAGCAGGACTTGAACTAACAAACAGCAGCTGCGACAGGTCTGTGACCCTGGGCATCACTCCGTGAGGCCTCCCTCCACCTGGTCTTCCAGAGACTTCCACTGCACCCGGGGCACCAGGCCTCTGTCTCCAACCACCACCCACCCCTCCTCTCCCTGACTCCTGGGTTCCTCTCATTAGGAGAGGGTTTTCTTGAAGTTGTCTCCCACTCATGGGCCAGATAAAATGATTAGAAAACAAGCCAAAGCTGCAGCCCCTTGTCTATCCTGACTCTCAGGAGCCCACACCTGTTCCTTGGACCTGGCCGGTTCAGCAAGTTCCATTTTCTGCAACTGTGAGCCCCTGAGGGGTGATGATTGGCTGACCTGGGCAGCCTTACCGTGCCGGCCAGCCCTCCCCAGGTGTGCCTGGGTTGAGATCAATATAAATACCACTCCAGGCAGCAAGAGCCCCTGCAGCCGTGCCTGACGCCATTTTCTCTGCCCTGTCAGCAGTCTCGGGGCTGGGCTGGTGGGAGGGAGTGAGAGGCCACGGCTTTGTGGGTGGCCCAGTGTGAGTGGGGCTCTGCTGGACTTTCTGCAGCAGTTGCCAGGCTGCCACCTGCTAAAGAAGAGGATGTGTCACCCATACCTGCTGCTGGAATTTCTCCCTGGGCAGAGGTGAGGAAGGAAAAAAGCAGTGGGGGCAGGGACAGGACGGGTATCTCAGGCAGGGAAATGGAAATCTTCCAGAAGAGCACCCAGGGCCAGGACCATCCTGGCTGGCCTGCAGGCACCAAGTCGGCCGGCATGCTGTCACTCGTGTGGCTCTATGGCCCTTCCTCTAGGCTTTCAAGTCCTTGTATATATTCAGGTGTTTTACCTGGGACGGGTGGGAATAGTTCAGCAGCAACTGGCCTGGGGCTCAGCTCACGTTTACTCACAGATGCCTCGGCACGGTGCCCCAGCTTTGCAATGAGGACGCTTGTTGCGTGGGGGCTGCTGGCTGAATGGGAGACGATTCCCCACCACTGACCAACTTCAGAATTGTTTACAACTGGAGCAAGTGCCCTGATACGGTTTTCCTCTGTGGAACTGGTGGGTTCTGTGTTTTTTTTCTCTTTTTCGTTTTTGGTTCAAGGTAGATTTTATTCCTCTTTTTCGTATTTACAGATATAAGCATGGAAATAATTTATTCATATGAATACATGTATGTGCAGGGAATAATTGTTTTTTCTGTTTTATTTTTTAAATTTTATTTCTTTTTAATTTTGAATTTTATTTTATATTTTTATACAGCAGGTTCTTATTGGTTATCTATTTTATACATATAAATGTATACATGCCAATCCCAGTCTCTCAACTCCTCCCACCACCACCCCCCCAACAGCTTTCCCCCCTTGTTGTCCATACGTTTGTTGTCTACATCTGTTGCTCTATTTATGCCTTGCAAAATGGTTAATCTGTACAGTTTTTCTAGGTTCCACATATATGCATGAATATACAAGATTTGTTTTTCTCTTTCTGACTTACTTCACTCTGTATGACAGTCTCTAGATCCATCGACGTCTCTACAAATGACCCAATTTCATTCCTTTTCATGGCTGAGTAATATTCCATTTTATATATGTACCACAGCTTTATGCATTCGTCTGTCTGTGGGCATTTAGGTTGCTTCCATTACCTCGATATTGTAAATAGTGATGCAATCAACATTGCGGTGAATGACTCTTTTTGATTTATGGTTTTGTCTGGGTATATGTCCAGTACTGGGATTGCTGTATCATATGGTAATTCTATTGTTAGTTTCTTAAGAAATTCCATATTGTTCTCCATAATGACTGTATCAATTTATATTCCCAACAATAGTGGAAGAGGGTTCCTTTTCTGCACACCAGTTCCAGCATTTTTTGTTTGTAGATTTTCAATGATGCCTATTCTACCAGGTGTGAGGTGATACCTCATTGTTGAATCCATTTCGTTGAGCAAGGGGTAGCTCTTGTCTATTACATATTTGGCTTATGGAACGGTATCTGTGCTAATTTCAAACTCTGCTTTTATGCAGCACCCCAACTCACCTTCCCCCTTAAGCAGGCATAAGTTGGTTTTCTAAACTTGAGACCCTGTTCTGTTTTGTAATTCAGTTCATGTGTAGCCAAGTTCACATTCTGTGTATTAGTGATACCTTATGATGTTTCTTTTTCTGTGTGACTTATTTCACTTAGAATCATCGTGCCTCAATGCACTCATTATGCTGGTACGGGCCTGGTGACATAGATTTCATTGCTGAGTGGTATTCTGTTGTACATAAGTACCACAACTTCTTTATCCATTATTAGCTCTCTGGGATATTTAACTTGTGCCGTAGAAGAGATGTCTGTAAAAAGAGCCATCCCAAATTTTGGGGTTGCTGTGTCTTTTTGATATTAATTTCCCTAAGCTATAGGACCATAAGTGGAAGTGCCCTAGGCTCTGTTGCTTTGTTTTTTAGATGTTTCAGGAAACACCATACACATCTCCGGAGTGTCTGTTGGCAATTTACATCCCGCCCATCAGCATAACAAGGCTCCCAGTTCTCCATGGCCTGTCCTGCCTTTCTGGGTTTTACACTTTTTTCAGATGGCCCTTTTGACCGGGGGGAAGTGAGACTTCATTGTAGTGCAGATTTCCTTTGCAAGCTTGCTTGGTTGGCCAAAAAGGGCGTATGCGTTTTTTCCTGAATATATTCAGGAAAAAACGCATACGCCCTTTTGGCACAGTGCATCATTGTGGACGTTCTGCCTCTTTTCCTATGCTTTCAATGCAATTCCAGTCTACCTCCTGAAATCGGTATCCTGCAATTCTGCCCCGCTTTCAAGTCCTCTTGGCAGCCTTACTTCAGTATATTTTTGGACGATAGCTGTCATTTATAACTATGCAGGTTTGTGAATTACAGAGACCCTGAGCTCCTTTCTTCAACTCACTTTCTTTTGAGCTGGCCGCAACACCGCAGGATGGCTTCAGGCCCTAATCTGGTTCTGGCACGGCACGCTGAGCCTTTGGTTATTTCCTCTTCCTGGTGGGAAATGAGAGTTAAATTTGCCCGTCCAGACACCTCCAGCTAGTCTCTCATTGGTTCTCCCTATTCCTGTTCATCTTCCGCAGAAATTGCAAACTGGGCCACACAGGAGGTTAAAGGTGCTGACTCTCCAAGTGGGGAGAGTGTTAGTAAAGCGTCTGGAATGTTGCACCCGAGTACCAGGGGAGGAAAACTGAGACATATTTGAACACGTCTCCCGTTCACATGGTTGATCATACTTGGGTTCCACATGCATGTTTTAGCTGAAGGAAGAATACCTTAAACCTGGAGAGTTGAGACCCGTGTAATGGGTACCATGCAATATGACTTCAAAGGGTCTTCATTTGCTCACCGAACCTCTCCAATCCTATCACTGCTGCGTTTATGCCCCTGTACACATGCTTGATTCTCTTTCGGAGACATAGCAATCCATAGGTTTTACGATACTTACTAGTCAGGTACATTCTTAGGCGTTTAATATGCGGTGTTGAGTCCATTTCGTTGAGCAAGGAGTAGCTCTTGTCTATTCCATATTTGACTTAAGGAACTTTATCTGTGCTCATTTCAATCTCTGGTTTTATGCAGCACCCCAACTCACCTTTCCCCTTAAGCAAGCATAAGTTGGTTTTCTCAATTTGAGACCCTGTTCTGTTCTGTAATTCAGTTCCTGTGTAGCCAAGTTTACATTCCGTGTATTACTGATATCTTATGATGTTTCTTTTTCTGTGTGACTTATTTCAGTTAGAATCATCATACCTGAATCCACTCATTGTGCTGCTAAGGGCCTGATGACATAGATTTCATTGCTGAGTGATATTGCTTTGTAAGTAAATACCACAACTTCTTTATCCATTTTTCACTTTCTGCGATGTTGAACTTGTACTGTAAACGAGGTTCTTGTAAACAGAGGCGTCCCAAACTTTGGGGTGGCTGTGTCTTTTTGATTTTAATTTCCCTAAGCTATAGGACCATAAGTGGCAGTGCCCTAGGCTCTGTTGCTTTGTTTTTTAGATGTTTCAGGAAACACCATACATTTCTCCCGAGTGTCTGTTGGCAATTTACATCCCGCCCATCAGCATAACAAGTCTCCCAGTTCTCCATGGCCTGTCCTGCCTTTCTGGATTTTACACTTTTTTCAGATGGCCCTTTTGACCGGGGGGAAGTGAGACTTCATTGCAGTGCAGATTTCCTTTGCAAGCTTGCTTGGTTGGCCAAAAAGGGCGTATGCGTTTTTTCCTGAATATATTCAGGAAAAAACGCATACGCCCTTTTTGGCCAAGTGCATCATTGTGGACGTTCTGCCTCTTTTCCTATGCTTTCAATGCAATTTCAGTCTACCTCCTGAAATCGGTTTCCTGCAATTCTGCCCCGCTTTCAAGTCCTCTTGGCAGCCTTACTTCAGTCTATTTTTGGACGATAGCTGTCATTTATAACTCTGCAGGTTTGTGAATTACAGTGCCCCTGAGCTCCTTTCTTCAACTCGCTTTCTTGTGACCTGGCCGCAACACCGCAGGATGGCTTCAGGCCCTAATCTGGTTCTGGCACGGCACGCTGAGCCTTTGGTTATTTCCTCCTCGTGGTGGGAAATGAGAGTTAAATTTGCCCGTCCAGACACCTCCAGCTAGCCTCTCATTGGTTCTCGCTATTCCTGTTCATCTTCCGCAGAAATTGCAAACTGGGCCAAACAGGAGGTTAAAGGCGCTGACTCTCCAAGTGGGGAGAGTGTTAGTAAAGCGTCTGGAATGTTGCACCCGAGTACCAGGGGAGGAAAACTGAGACATATTTGAACACGTCTCCGGTTCACATGGTTGATCATACTCTAGGTTCCACATGCATGTTTTACCTGAAGGAAGAATACCTTAAACCTGGGTAGTTGAAACCCGTGGAATGGGTACCATGCAATATGACTTCAAAGGGTCTTCATTTGCTCACCGAACCTCTCCAATCCTATCACTGCTGCGTTTATGCCCCTGTACACATGCTTGATTCTCTTTCGGAGACATAGCAATCCATAGGTTTTAAGATACTTACTAGTCAGGTACATTCTTAGGCGTTTAATATGGGGTGTTGAGTCCATTTCGTTGAGCAAGGAGTAGCTCTTGTCTATTCCGTATTTGGCTTAAGGAACTTTATCTGTGCTCATTTCAATCTCTGGTTTTATGCAGCACCCCAACTCACCTTTCCCCTTAAGCAAGCATAAGTTGGTTTTCTAAATTTGAGACCCTGTTCTGTTTTGGAATGCAGTTCCTTTGTAGCCAAGTTTACATTCCGTGTATTAGTGATATCTTATGATGTTTCTTTTTCTGTGTGACTTATTTCAGTTAGAATCATCGTACCTGAATCCACTCATTATGCTGCTACAGGCCTGATGACATAGATTTCATTGCTGAGTGATACTGCATTGTACGTAAGTACCACAAGTTCTTTATCCATTTTTCACTTTCTGTGATATTGAACTTGTAAGGTAAACGAGGTTCTTGTAAACGGAGGCGTCCCAAACTTTGGGGTGGCTGTGTCTTTTTGATTTTAATTTCCCTAAGCTATAGGACCATAAGTGGAAGTGCCCTAGGCTCTGTTGCTTTGTTTTTTAGATGTTTCAGGAAACACCATACACTTCTCCCGAGTGTCTGTTGGCAATTTACATCCCGCCCATCAGCATAACAAGGCTCCCAGTTCTCCATGGCCTGGCCTGCCTTTCTGGATTTTACACTTTTTTCAGATGGCCCTTTTGACCGGGGGGAAGTGAGACTTCATTGTAGTGCAGATTTCCTTTGCAAGCTTGCTTGGTTGGCCAAAAAGGGCGTATGCGTTTTTTCCTGAATATATTCAGGAAAAAACGCATACGCCCTTTTTGGCCAAGTGCATCATTGTGGACGTTCTGCCTCTTTTCCTATGCTTTCAATGCAATTCCAGTCTACCTCCTGAAATCGGTTTCCTGCAATTCTGCCCCGCTTTCAAGTCCTCTTGGCAGCCT
Organism: Delphinus delphis; assembly: GCF_949987515.2. Taxonomy (NCBI): domain Eukaryota; kingdom Metazoa; phylum Chordata; class Mammalia; order Artiodactyla; family Delphinidae; genus Delphinus; species Delphinus delphis. The sequence continues at coordinate 3,517,558 of NW_027192656.1, read as the reverse complement.
TACTTCAGTCTATTTTTGGACGATAGCTGTCATTTATAACTCTGCAGGTTTGTGAATTACAGTGCCCCTGAGCTCCTTTCTTCAACTTGCTTTCTTGTGACCTGGCCGCAACACCGCAGGATGGCTTCAGGCCCTAATCTGGTTCCGGCACGGCACGCTGAGCCTTTGGTTATTTCCTCTTCCTGGTGGGAAATGAGAGTTAAATTTGCCCGTCCAGACACCTCCAGCTAGTCTCTCATTGGTTCTCGCTATTCCTGTTCATCTTCCGCAGAAATTGCAAACTGTGCCAAACAGGAGGTTAAAGGCGCTGACTCTCCAAGTGGGGAGAGTGTTAGTAAAGCGTCTGGAATGTTGCACCCGAGTACCAGGGGAGGAAAACTGAGACATATTTGAACACGTCTCCCGTTCACATGGTTGATCATACTTGGGTTCCACATGCATGTTTTAGCTGAAGGAAGAATACCTTAAACCTGGAGAGTTAAGACCCGTGTAATGGGTACCATGCAATATGACTTCAAAGGGTCTTCATTTGCTCACCGAACCTCTCCAATCCTATCACTGCTGCGTTTATGCCCCTGTACACATGCTTGATTCTCTTTCGTAGACATAGCAATCCATAGGTTTTAAGATACTTACTAGTCAGGTACATTCTTAGGCGTTAAATATGCGATGTTGAGTCCATTTCGTTGAGCAAGGAGTAGCTCTTGTCTATTCCATATTTGACTTAAGGAACTTTATCTGTGCTCATTTCAATCTCTGGTTTTATGCAGCACCCCAACTCACCTTTACCCTTAAGCAAGCATAAGTTGGTTTTCTAAATTTGAGACCCTGTTCTGTTCTGTAATTCAGTTCCTGTGTAGCCAAGTTTACATTCCGTGTATTACTGATATCTTATGATGTTTCTTTTTCTGTGTGACTTATTTCAGTTAGAATCATCATACCTGAATCCACTCATTGTGCTGCTAAGGGCCTAATGACATAGATTTCATTGCTGAGTGATATTGCTTTGTAAGTAAATACCACAACTTCTTTATCCATTTTTCACTTTCTGCGATGTTGAACTTGTACTGTAAACGATTTTCTTGTAAACAGAGGCTTTCCAAACTTTGGGGTGGCTGTGTCTTTTTGATTTTAATTTCCCTAAGCTATAGGACCATAAGTGGCAGTGCCCTAGGCTCTGTTGCTTTGTTTTTTAGATGTTTCAGGAAACACCATACATTTCTCCCGAGTGTCTGTTGGCAATTTACATCCCGCCCATCAGCATAACAAGGCTCCCAGTTCTCCATGGTCTGTCCTGCCTTTCTGGATTTTACACTTTTTTCAGATGGCCCTTTTGACCGGGGGGAAGTGAGACTTCATTGCAGTGCAGATTTCCTTTGCAAGCTTGCTTGGTTGGCCAAAAAGGGCGTATGCGTTTTTTCCTGAATATATTCAGGAAAAAACGCATACGCCCTTTTTGGCCAAGTGCATCATTGTGGACGTTCTGCCTCTTTTCCTATGCTTTCAATGCAATTTCAGTCTACCTCCTGAAATCGGTTTCCTGCAATTCTGCCCCGCTTTCAAGTCCTCTTGGCAGCCTTACTTCAGTCTATTTTTGGACGATAGCTGTCATTTATAACTCTGCAGGTTTGTGAATTACAGTGCCCCTGAGCTCCTTTCTTCAACTCGCTTTCTTGTGACCTGGCCGCAACACCGCAGGATGGCTTCAGGCCCTAATCTGGTTCTGGCACGGCACCCTGAGCCTTTGGTTATTTCCTCCTCCTGGTGGGAAATGAGAGTTAAATTTGCCCGTCCAGACACCTCCAGCTACCCTCTCATTGGTTCTCGCTATTCCTGTTCATCTTCCGCAGAAATTGCAAACTGGGCCAAACAGGAGGTTAAAGGGACTGACTCTCCAAGTGGGGAGAGTGTTAGTAAAGCGTCTGGAATGTTGCACCCGAGTACCAGGGGAGGAAAACTGAGACATATTTGAACACGTCTCCCGATCACATGGTTGATCATACTCTAGGTTCCACATGCATGTTTTAGCTGAAGGAAGAATACCTTAAACCTGGGTAGTTGAAACCCGTGGAATGGGTACCATGCAATATGACTTCAAAGGGTCTTCATTTGCTCACCAAACCTCTCCAATCCTATCACTGCTGCGTTTATGCCCCTGTACACATGCTTGATTCTCTTTCGGAGACATAGCAATCCATAGGTTTTAAGATACTTACTAGTCAGGTACATTCTTAGGCCTTTAATATGGGGTGTTGAGTCCATTTCGTTGAGCAAGGAGTAGCTCTTGTCTATTCCGTATTTGGCTTAAGGAACTTTATCTGTGCTCATTTCAATCTCTGGTTTTATGCAGCACCCCAACTCACCTTTACCCTTAAGCAAGCATAAGTTGGTTTTCTAAATTTGAGACCCTGTTCTGTTCTGTAATTCAGTTCCTGTGTAGCCAAGTTTCCATTCCGTGTATTACTGATATCTTATGATGTTTCTTTTTCTGTGTGACTTATTTCAGTTAGAATCATCATACCTGAATCCACTCATTGTGCTGCTAAGTGCCTGATGACACAGATTTCATTGCTGAGTGATATTGCTTTGTAAGTAAATACCACAACTTCTTTATCCATTTTTCACTTTCTGCGATGTTGAACTTGTACTGTAAACGAGGTTCTTGTAAACAGAGCCGTTCCAAACTTTGGGGTGGCTGTGTCTTTTTGATTTTAATTTCCCTAAGCTATAGGACCATAAGTGGAAGTGCCCTAGGCTCTGTTGCTTTGTTTTTTAGATGTTTCAGGAAACACCATACACTTCTCCCGAGTGGTTGTTGGCAATTTACATCCCGCCCATCAGCATAACAAGGCTCCCAGTTCTCCATGGCCTGTCCTGCCTTTCTGGATTTTACACTTTTTTCAGATGGCCCTTTTGACCGGGGGGAAGTGAGACTTCATTGTAGTGCAGATTTCCTTTGCAAGCTTGCTTGGTTGGCCAAAAAGGGCGTATGCGTTTTTTCCTGAATATATTCAGGAAAAAACGCATACGCCCTTTTTGGCCAAGTGCATCATTGTGGACGTTCTGCCTCTTTTCCTATGCTTTCAATGCAATTCCAGTCTACCTCCTGAAATCGGTTTCCTGCAATTCTGCCCCGCTTTCAAGTCCTCTTGGCAGCCTTACTTCAGTCTATTTTTGGACGATAGCTGTCATTTATAACTCTGCATGTTTGTGAATTACAGTGCCCCTGAGCTCCTTTCTTCAACTTGCTTTCTTGTGACCTGGCCGCAACACCGCAGGATGGCTTCAGGCCCCAATCTGGTTCCGGCACGGCACGCTGAGCCTTTGGTTATTTCCTCTTCCTGGTGGGAAATGAGAGTTAAATTTGCCCATCCAGACACCTCCAGCTAGTCTCTCATTGGTTCTCGCTATTCCTGTTCATCTTCCGCAGAAATTGCAAACTGGGCCAAACAGGAGGTTAAAGGCACTGACTCTCCAAGTGGGGAGAGTGTTAGTAAAGCGTCTGGAATGTTGCACCTGAGTACCAGGGGAGGAAAACTGAGACATATTTGAACACGTCTCCCGTTCACATGGTTGATCATACTTGGGTTCCACATGCATGTTTTAGCTGAAGGAAGAATACCTTAAACCTGGAGAGTTAAGACCCGTGTAATGGGTACCATGCAATATGACTTCAAAGGGTCTTCATTTGCTCACCGAACCTCTCCAATCCTATCACTGCTGCGTTTATGCCCCTGTACACATGCTTGATTCTCTTTCGGAGACATAGCAATCCATAGGTTTTAAGATACTTACTAGTCAGGTACATTCTTAGGCGTTTAATATGCGATGTTGAGTCCATTTCGTTGAGCAAGGAGTAGCTCTTGTCTATTCCATATTTGACTTAAGGAACTTTATCTGTGCTCATTTCAATCTCTGGTTTTATGCAGCACCCCAACTCACCTTTACCCTTAAGCAAGCATAAGTTGGTTTTCTAAATTTGAGACCCTGTTCTGTTCTGTAATTCATTTCCTGTGTAGCCAAGTTTACATTCCGTGTATTACTGATATCTTATGATGTTTCTTTTTCTGTGTGACTTACTTCAGTTAGAATCATCATACCTGAATCCACTCATTGTGCTGCTAAGGGCCTGATGACACAGATTTCATTGCTGAGTGATATTGCTTTGTAAGTAAATACCACAACTTCTTTATCCATTTTTCACTTTCTGCGATGTTGAACTTGTACTGTAAACGAGGTTCTTGTAAACAGAGCCGTTCCAAACTTTGGGGTGGCTGTGTCTTTTTGATTTTAATTTCCCTAATCTATAGGACCATAAGTGGAAGTGCCCTAGGTTCTGTTGCTTTGTTTTTTAGATGTTTCAGGAAACACCATACACTTCTCCCGAGTGGTTGTTGGCAATTTACATCCCACCCATCAGCATAACAAGGCTCCCAGTTCTCCATGGCCTGTCCTGCCTTTCTGGATTTTACACTTTTTTCAGATGGCCCTTTTGACCGGCGGGAAGTGAGACTTCATTGCAGTGCAGATTTCCTTTGCAAGCTTGCTTGGTTGGCCAAAAAGGGCGTATGCGTTTTTTCCTGAATATATTCAGGAAAAAACGCATACGCCCTTTTTGGCCAAGTGCATCATTGTGGACGTTCTGCCTCTTTTCCTATGCTTTCAATGCAATTCCAGTCTACCTCCTGAAATCGGTTTCCTGCAATTCTGCCCCGCTTTCAAGTCCTCTTGGCAGCCTTACTTCAGTCTATTTTTGGACGATAGCTGTCATTTATAACTCTGCAGGTTTGTGAATTACAGTGCCCCTGAGCTCCTTTCTTCAACTCGCTTTCTTGTGACCTGGCCGCAACACCGCAGGATGGCTTCAGGCCCTAATCTGGTTCCGGTACGGCACGCTGAGCCTTTGGTTATTTCCTCTTCCTGTTGGGAAATGAGAGTTAAATTTGCCCGTCCAGACACCTCCAGCTAGCCTCTCATTGGTTCTCGCTATTCCTGTTCATCTTCCGCAGAAATTGCAAACTGTGCCAAACAGGAGGTTAAAGGCGCTGACTCTCCAAGTGGGGAGAGTGTTAGTAAAGCGTCTGGAATGTTGCACCCGAGTACCAGGGGAGGAAAACTGAGACATATTTGAACACGTCTCCCGATCACATGGTTGATCATACTCTGGGTTCCACATGCATGTTTTAGCTGAAGGAAGAATACCTAAAACCTGGGTAGTTGATACCCGTGGAATGGGTACCATCTAATATGACTTCTAAGGGTCTTCATTTGCTCACCGAACCTCTCCAATCCTATCACTGCTGCGTTTTTGCCCCTGTACACATGCTTGATTCTCTTTCGGAGACATAGCAATCCATAGGTTTTAAGATACTTACTAGTCAGGTACATTCTTAGGCGTTTAATATGCGGTGTTGAGTCCATTTCGTTGAGCAAGGAGTAGCTCTTGTCTATTCCATATTTGGCTTAAGGAACTTTATCTGTGCTCATTTCAATCTCTGGTTTTATGCAGCACCCCAACTCACCTTTCCCCTTAAGCAAGCATAAGTTGGTTTTCTAAATTTGAGAACCTGTTCTGTTTTGGAATTCAGTTCCTGTGTAGCCAAGTTTACATTCCGTGTATTAGTGATATCTTATGATGTTTCTTTTTCTGTGTGACTTATTTCAGTTAGAATCATCGTACCTGAATCTACTCATTATGCTGCTACGGGCCTGATGACATAGATTTCATTGCTGAGTGATACTGCATTGTACGTAAGTACCACAAGTTCTTTATCCATTTTTCACTTTCTGCGATGTTGAACTTGTACTGTAAACGAGGTTCTTGTAAACAGAGCCGTTCCAAAAATTGGGGTGGCTGTGTGTTTTTGATTTTAATTTCCCTAAGCTATAGGACCATAAGTGGAAGTGCCCTAGGCTCTGTTGCTTTGTTTTTTAGATGTTTCAGGAAACACCATACACTTCTCCCAAGTGTCTGTTGGCAATTTACATCCCGCCCCTCAGCATAACAAGGCTCCCAGTTCTCAATGGCCTGTTGCCTTTCTGGATTTTACACTTTTTTCAGATGGCCCTTTTGACCGAGGGGAAGTGAGACTTCATTGTAGTGCAGATTTCCTTTGCAAGCTTGCTTGGTTGGCCAAAAATGGCGTATGCGTTTTTTCCTGAATATATTCAGGAAAAAACGCATACGCCCTTTTTGGCCAAGTGCATCATTGTGGACGTTCTGCCTCTTTTCCTATGCTTTCAAAGCAATTCCAGTCTACCTCCTGAAATCGGTTTCCTGCAATTCTGCCCCGCTTTCAAGTCCTCTTGGCAGCCTTACTTCAGTCTATTTTTGGACGATAGCTGTCATTTATAACTCTGCAGGTTTGTGAATTACAGTGCCCCTGAGCTCCTTTCTTCAACTCGCTTTCTTGTGACCTGGCCGCAACACCGCAGGATGGCTTCAGGCCCTAATCTGGTTCCGGCCCGGCATGCTGAGCCTTTGGTTAATTCCTCTTCCTGGTGGGAAATGAGAGTTAAATTTGCCCGTCCAGACACCTCCAGCTAGCCTCTCATTGGTTCTCGCTATTCCTGTTCATCTTCCGCAGAAATTGCAAACTGGGCCAAACAGGAGGTTAAAGGGACTGACTCTCCAAGTCGGGAGAGTGTTAGTAAAGCGTCTGGAATGTTGCACCCGAGTACCAGGGGAGGAAAACTGAGACATATTTGAACACGTCTCCGGTTCACATGGTTGATCATACTCTGGGTTCCACATGCATGTTTTAGCTGAAGGAAGAATACCTTAAACCTGGAGAGTTGAGACCCGTGTAATGGGTACCATGCAATATGACTTCAAAGGGTCTTCATTTGCTCACCGAACCTCTCCAATCCTATCACTGCTGCGTTTATTCCCCTGTACACACGCTTGATTCTCTTTTGGAGACATAGCAATCCATAGGTTTTAAGATACTTACTAGTCAGGTACATTCTTAGGGGTTTAATATGGGGTTTTGAGTCCATTTCGTTGAGCAAGGACTAGCTCTTGTCTATTCCATATTTGGCTTAAGGAACTTTATCTGTGCTCATTTCAATCTCTGGTTTTATGCAGCACCCCAACTCACCTTTACCCTTAAGCAAGCATAAGTTGGTTTTCTAAATTTGAGACCCTGTTCTGTTTTGGAATGCAGTTCCTGTGTAGCCAAGTTTACATTCCGTGTATTAGTGATATCTTATGATGTTTCTTTTTCTGTGTGACTTATTTCAGTTAGAATCATCGTACCTCAATCCACTCATTATGCTGCTACGGGCCTGATGACATAGATTTCATTGCTGAGTGATACTGCATTGTACGTAAGTACCACAAGTTCTTTATCCATTTTTCACTTTCTGCGATGTTGAACTTGTATTGTAAACGAGGTTCTTGTAAACAGAGCCGTTCCAAATTTTGGGGTGGCTGTGTCTTTTTGATTTTAATTTCCCTAAGCTATAGGACCATAAGTGGAAGTGCCCTAGGTTCTGTTGCTTTGTTTTTTAGATGTTTCAGGAAACACCATACACTTCTCCCGAGTGGTTGTTGGCAATTTACATCCCGCCCATCAGCATAACAAGGCTCCCAGTTCTCCATGGCCTGTCCTGCCTTTCTGGATTTTACACTTTTTTCAGATGGCCCTTTTGACCGGGGGGAAGTGAGACTTCATTGTAGTGCAGATTTCCTTTGCAAGCTTGCTTGGTTGGCCAAAAAGGGCGTATGCGTTTTTTCCTGAATATATTCAGGAAAAAACGCATACGCCCTTTTTGGCCAAGTGCATCATTGTGGACGTTCTGCCTCTTTTCCTATGCTTTCAATGCAATTCCAGTCTACCTCCTGAAATTGGTTTCCTGCAATTCTGCCCCGCTTTCAAGTCCTCTTGGCAGCCTTACTTCAGTCTATTTTTGGACGATAGCTGTCATTTATAACTCTGCAGGTTTGTGAATTGCAGTGCCTCTGAGCTCCTTTCTTCAACTCGCTTTCTTGTGACCTGGCCGCAACACCGCACGATGTCTTCAGGCCCTAATCTGGTTCCGGTGTGGCACGCTGAGCCTTTGGTTATTTCCTCTTCCTGTTGCGAAATGAGAGTTAAATTTGCCCGTCCAGACACCTCCAGCTAGCCTCTCATTGGTTCTCGCTATTCCTGTTCATCTTCCGCAGAAATTGCAAACTGGGCCAAACAGGAGGTTAAAGGGACTGACTCTCCAAGTCGGGAGAGTGTTAGTAAAGCGTCTGGAATGTTGCACCCGAGTACCAGGGGAGGAAAGCTGAGCCATTTTTGAACACATCTCCCGATCACATGGTTGATCATACTCTAGGTTCCACATGCATGTTTTAGCTGAAGGAAGAATACCTTAAACCTGGAGAGTTAAGACCCGTGTAATGGGTACCATGCAATGTGACTTCAAAGTGTCTTCATTTGCTCACCGAACCTCTCCAATCCTATCACTGCTGCGTTTATGCCCCTGTACACATGCTTGATTCTCTTTCGGAGACATAGCAATCCATAGGTTTTAAGATACTTACTAGTCAGGTACATTCTTAGGCGTTTAATATGCGGTGTTGAGTCCATTTTGTTGAGCAAGGAGTAGCTCTTGTCTATTCCATATTTGACTTAAGGAACTTTATCTGTGCTCATTTCAATCTCTGGTTTTATGCAGCACCCCAACTCACCTTTACCCTTAAGCAAGCATAAGTTGGTTTTCTAAATTTGAGACCCTGTTCTATTCTGTAATTCAGTTCCTGTGTAGCCAAGTTTACATTCCGTGTATTACTGATATCTTATGATGTTTCTTTTTCTGTGTGACTTATTTCAGTTAGAATCATCATACCTGAATCCACTCATTGTGCTGCTAAGGGCCTGATGACACAGATTTCATTGCTGAGTGATATTGCTTTGTAAGTAAATACCACAACTTCTTTCTCCATTTTTCACTTTCTGCGATGTTGAACTTGTACTGTAAACGAGGTTCTTGTAAACAGATCCGTTCCAAACTTTGGGGTGGCTGTGTCTTTTTGATTTTAATTTCCCTAAGCTATAGGACCATAAGTGGAAGTGCCCTAGGCTCTGTTGCTTTGTTTTTTAGATGTTTCAGGAAACACCATACACTTCTCCCGAGTGGTTGTTGGCAATTTACATCCCGCCCATCAGCATAACAAGGCTCCCAGTTCTCCATGGCCTGTCCTGTCTTTCTGGATTTTACACTTTTTTCAGATGGCCCTTTTGACCGGGGGGAAGTGAGACTTCATTGTAGTGCAGATTTCCTTTGCAAGCTTGCTGGGTTGGCCAAAAAGGGCGTATGCGTTTTTTCCTGAATATATTCAGGAAAAAACGCATACGCCCTTTTTGGCCAAGTGCATCATTGTGGACGTTCTGCCTCTTTTCCTATGCTTTCAATGCAATTCCAGTCTACCTCCTGAAATAGGTTTCCTGCAATTCTGCCCCGCTTTCAAGTACTCTTGGCAGCCTTACTTCAGTCTATTTTTGGACGATAGCTGTCATTTATAACTCTGCAGGTTTGTGAATTACAGTGCCCCTGAGCTCCTTTCTTCAACTCGCTTTCTTGTGAGCTGGCCGCAACACCACAGGATGGCTTCAGGCCCTAATCTGGTTCCGGCACGGCACGCTGAGCCTTTGGTTAATTCCTCTTCCTGGTGGGAAATGAGAGTTAAATTTGCCCGTCCAGACACCTCCAGCTAGTCTCTCATTGGTTCTCGCTATTCCTGTTCATCTTCCGCAGAAATTGCAAACTGGGCCAAACAGGAGGTTAAAGGGACTGACTCTCCAAGTGGGGAGAGTGTTAGTAAAGCGTCTGGAATGTTGCACCCGAGTACCAGGGGAGGAAAACTGAGACATATTTGAACACGTCTCCCGATCACATGGTTGATCATACTCTGGGTTCCACATGCATGTTTTACCTGAAGGAAGAATACCTAAAACCTGGGTACTTGAAACCCGTGGAATGGGTACCATGCAATATGACTTCAGGGCTTCCCTGGTGGCGCAGTGGTTGAGAGACCGCCTGCCGATGCAGGGGACATGGGTTCGTGCCCCGGTCCGGGAAGATCCCACATGCCGCGGAGCGGCTGGGCCCGTGAGCCATGGCCGCTGAGCCTGTGCGTCCGGAGCCTGTGCTCCGCAACGGGAGAGGCCGCAACAGTGAGAGGCCCGTGTACCGCAAAAAAAAAAAAAAAAAAAAAAAAAAAAAAAAAAATATATATGACTTCAAAGGGTCTTCATTTGCTCACCGAACCTCTCCAATCCTATCACTGCTGCGTTTATGCCCCTGTACACATGCTTGATTCTCTTTCGGAGACATAGCAATCCATAGGTTTTAAGATACTTACTAGTCAGGTACATTCTTAGGCGTTTAATATGCGGTGTTGAGTCCATTTCGTTGAGCAAGGAGTAGCTCTTGTCTATTCCATATTTGACTTAAGGAACTTTATCTGTGCTCATTTCAATCTCTCGTTTTATGCAGCACCCCAACTCACCTTTACCCTTAAGCAAGCATAAGTTGGTTTTCTAAATTTGAGACCCTGTTCTGTTCTGTAATTCATTTCCTGTGTAGCCAAGTTTACATTCCGTGTATTACTGATATCTTATGATGTTTCTTTTTCTGTGTGACTTATTTCAGTTAGAATCATCATACCTGAATCCACTCATTGTGCTGCTAAGGGCCTGATGACACAGATTTCATTGCTGAGTGATATTGCTTTGTAAGTAAATACCACAACTTCTTTATCCATTTTTCACTTTCTGCGATGTTGAACTTGTACTGTAAACGAGGTTCTTGTAAACAGAGCCGTTCCAAACTTTGGGGTGGCTGTGTCTTTTTGATTTTAATTTCCCTAAGCTATAGGACCATAAGTGGAAGTGCCCTAGGTTCTGTTGCTTTGTTTTTTAGATGTTTCAGGAAACACCATACACTTCTCCCGAGTGGTTGTTGGCAATTTACATCCCGCCCATCAGCATAACAAGGCTCCCAGTTCTCCATGGCCTGTCCTGCCTTTCTGGATTTTACACTTTTTTCAGATGGCCCTTTTGACCGGGGAGATGTGAGACTTCATTGTAGTGCAGATTTCCTTTGCAAGCTTGCTTGGTTGGCCAAAAAGGGCGTATGCGTTTTTTCCTGAATATATTCAGGAAAAAACGCATACGCCCTTTTTGGCCAAGTGCATCATTGTGGACGTTCTGCCTCTTTTCCTATGCTTTCAATGCAATTCCAGTCTACCTCCTGAAATCGGTTTCCTGCAATTCTGCCCCGCTTTCAAGTCCTCTTGGCAGCCTTACTTCAGTCTATTTTTGGACGATAGCTGTCATTTATAACTCTGCAGGTTTGTGACTTACAGTGCCCCTGAGCTCCTTTCTTCAACTCGCTTTCTTGTGACCTGGCCGCAACACCGCAGGATGGCTTCAGGCCCTAATCTGGTTCCGGCATGGCACGCTGAGCCTTTGGTTAATTCCTCTTCCTGGTGGGAAATGAGAGTTAAATTTGCCCGTTCAGACACCTCCAGCTAGCCTCTCATTGGTTCTCGCTATTCCTGTTCATCTTCCGCAGAAATTGCAAACTGGGCCAAACAGGAGGTTAAAGGGACTGACTCTCCAAGTCGGGAGAGTGTTAGTAAAGTGTCTGGAATGTTGCACCCGAGTACCAGGGTATGAAAACTGAGACATATTTGAACACGTCTCCCGATCACATGGTTGATCATACTCTAGGTTCCACATGCATGTTTTAGCTGAAGGAAGAATACCTTAAACCTGGGTAGTTGAAACCCGTGGAATGGGTACCATGCAATATGACTTCAAAGGCTCTTCATTTGCTCACCGAACCTCTCCAATCCTATCACTGCTGCGTTTATGCCCCTGTACACATGCTTGATTCTCTTTCGGAGACATAGCAATCCATAGGTTTTAAGATACTTACTAGTCAGGTACATTCTTAGGCGTTTAATATGGGGTGTTGAGTCCATTTCGTTGAGCAAGGAGTAGCTCTTGTCTATTCCATATTTGACTTAAGGAACTTTATCTGTGCTCATTTCAATCTCTGGTTTTTTGCAGCACCCCAACTCTCCTTTTCCCTTAAGCAAGAATAAGTTGGTTTTCTAAATTTGAGACCCTGTTCTGTTCTGTAATTCAGTTCCTGTGTAGCCAAGTTTACATTCCGTGTATTACTGATATCTTATGATGTTTCTTTTTCTGTGTGACTTATTTCAGTTAGAATCATCATACCTGAATCCACTCATTGTGCTGCTAAGGGCCTGATGACACAGATTTCATTGCTGAGTGATATTGCTTTGTAAGTAAATACCACAACTTCTTTATCCATTTTTCACTTTCTGCGATGTTGAACATGTACGGTAAAGGAGATTCTTGTAAACAGAGCCTTTCCAAACTTTGGGGTGGCTGTGTCTTTTTGATTTTAAATTCCCTAAGCTATAGGACCATAAGTGGAAGTGCCCTAGGCTCTGTTGCTTTGTTTTTTAGATGTTTCAGGAAACACCATACACTTCTCCCGAGTGGTTGTTGGCAATTTACATCCCACCCATCAGCATAACAAGGCTCCCAGTTCTCCATGGCCTGTCCTGCCTTTCTGGATTTTACACTTTTTTCAGATGGCCCTTTTGACCGGGGGGAAGTGAGACTTCATTGTAGTGCAGATTTCCTTTGCAAGCTTGCTGGGTTGGCCAAAAAGGGCGTATGCGTTTTTTCCTGAATATATTCAGGAAAAAACGCATACGCCCTTTTTGGCCAAGTGCATCATTGTGGACGTTCTGCCTCTTTTCCTATGCTTTCAATGCAATTCCAGTCTACCTCCTGAAATCGGTTTCCTGCAATTCTGCCCCGCTTTCAAGTCCTCTTGGCAGCCTTACTTCAGTCTATTTTTGGACGATAGCTGTCATTTATAACTCTGCAGGTTTGTGAATTACAGTGCCCCTGAGCTCCTTTCTTCAACTCGCTTTCTTGTGACCTGGCCGCAACACCGCAGGATGGCTTCAGGCCCTAATCTGGTTCCGGCCCGGCATGCTGAGCCTTTGGTTAATTCCTCTTCCTGGTGGGAAATGAGAGTTAAATTTGCCCGTCCAGACACCTCCAGCTAGCCTCTCATTGGTTCTCGCTATTCCTGTTCATCTTCCTCAGAAATTGCAAACTGGGCCAAACAGGAGGTTAAAGGGACTGACTCTCCAAGTGGGGAGAGTGTTAGTAAAGCGTCTGGAATGTTGCACCCGAGTACCAGGGTACGAAAACTGAGACATATTTGAACACGTCTCCCGATCACATGGTTGATCATACTCTGGGTTCCACATGCATGTTTTAGCTGAAGGAAGAATACCTAAAACCTGGGTAGTTGAAACCCGTGGAATGGGTACCATGCAATATGACTTCAAAGGGTCTTCATTTGCTCACCGAACCTCTCCAATCCTATCACTGCTGCGTTTATGCCCCTGTACACATGCTTGATTCTCTTTCGGAGACATAGCAATCCATAGGTTTTAAGATACTTACTAGTCAGGTACATTCTTAGGCGTTTAATATGGGGTGTTGAGTCCATTTCGTTGAGCAAGGAGTAGCTCTTGTCTATTCCATATTTGGCTTAAGGAACTTTATCTGTGCTCATTTCAATCTCTGGTTTTATGCAGCACCCCAACTCACCTTTACCCTTAAGCAAGCATAAGTTGGTTTTCTAAATTTGAGACCCTGTTCTGTTCTGTAATTCAGTTCCTGTGTAGCCAAGTTTACATTCCGTGTATTACTGATATCTTATGATGTTTCTTTTTCTGTGTGACTTATTTCAGTTAGAATCATCATACCTGAATCCACTCATTGTGCTGCTAAGGGCCTGATGACACAGATTTCATTGCTGAGTGATATTGCTTTGTAAGTAAATACCACAACTTCTTTATCCATTTTTCACTTTCTGCGATGTTGAACTTGTACTGTAAACGAGGTTCTTGTAAACAGAGCCGTTCGAAACTTTGGGGTGGCTGTGTCTTTTTGATTTTAAATTCCCTAAGCTATAGGACCATAAGTGGAAGTGCCCTAGACTCTGTTGCTTTGTTTTTTAGATGTTTCAGGAAACACCATACACTTCTCCCGAGTGGTTGTTGGCAATTTACATCCCGCCCATCAGCATAACAAGGCTCCCAGTTCTCCATGGCCTGTCCTGCCTTTCTGGATTTTACACTTTTTTCAGATGGCCCTTTTGACCGGGGGGAAGTGAGACTTCATTGTAGTGCAGATTTCCTTTGCAAGCTTGCTTGGTTGGCCAAAAAGGGCGTATGCGTTTTTTCCTGAATATATTCAGGAAAAAACGCATACGCCCTTTTTGGCCAAGTGCATCATTGTGGACGTTCTGCCTCTTTTCCTATGCTTTCCATACAATTCCAGTCTACCTCCTGAAATCGGTTTCCTGCAATTCTGCCCCGCTTTCAAGTCCTCTTGGAAGCCTTACTTCAGTCTATTTTTGGACGAGAGCTGTCATTTATAACTTTGCAGGTTTGTGAATTAGAGTGCCCCTGAGCTCCTTTCTTCAACTTGCTTTCTTGTGACCTGGCCGCAACACCGCAGGATGGCTTCAGGCCCTAATCTGGTTCTGGCACGGCACGCTGAGCCTTTGGTTAATTCCTCTTCCTGGTGGGACATGAGAGTTAAATTTGCCCATCCAGACACCTCCAGCTAGCCTCTCATTGGTTCTCGCTATTCCTGTTCATCTTCCGCAGAAATTGCAAACTGGGCCAAACAGGAGGTTAAAGGGACTGACTCTCCAAGTCGGGAGAGTGTTAGTAAAGTGTCTGGAATGTTGCACCCGAGTACCAGGGTACGAAAACTGAGACATATTTGAACACGTCTCCCGATCACATGGTTGATCATACTCTAGGTTCCACATGCATGTTTTAGCTGAAGGAAGAATACCTTAAACCTGGGTAGTTGAAACCCGTGGAATGGGTACCATGCAATATGACTTCAAAGGCTCTTCATTTGCTCACCGAACCTCTCCAATCCTATCACTGCTGCGTTTATGCCCCTGTACACATGCTTGATTCTCTTTCGGAGACATAGCAATCCATAGGTTTTAAGATACTTACTAGTCAGGTACATTCTTAGGCGTTTAATATGGGGTGTTGAGTCCATTTCGTTGAGCAAGGAGTAGCTCTTGTCTATTCCATATTTGACTTAAGGAACTTTATCTGTGCTCATTTCAATCTCTGGTTTTATGCAGCACCCCAACTCTCCTTTTCCATTAAGCAAGAATAAGTTGGTTTTCTAAATTTGAGACCCTGTTCTGTTCTGTAATTCAGTTCCTGTGTAGCCAAGTTTACATTCCGTGTATTACTGATATCTTATGATGTTTCTTTTTCTGTGTGACTTATTTCAGTTAGAATCATCATACCTGAATCCACTCATTGTGCTGCTAAGGGCCTGATGACACAGATTTCATTGCTGAGTGATATTGCTTTGTAAGTAAATACCACAACTTCTTTATCCATTTTTCACTTTCTGCGATGTTGAACATGTACGGTAAAGGAGATTCTTGTAAACAGAGCCTTTCCAAACTTTGGGGTGGCTGTGTCTTTTTGATTTTAAATTCCCTAAGCTATAGGACCATAAGTGGAAGTGCCCTAGGCTCTGTTGCTTTGTTTTTTAGATGTTTCAGGAAACACCATACACTTCTCCCGAGTGGTTGTTGGCAATTTACATCCCACCCATCAGCATAACAAGGCTCCCAGTTCTCCATGGCCTGTCCTGCCTTTCTGGATTTTACACTTTTTTCAGATGGCCCTTTTGACCGGGGGGAAGTGAGACTTCATTGTAGTGCAGATTTCCTTTGCAAGCTTGCTGGGTTGGCCAAAAAGGGCGTATGCGTTTTTTCCTGAATATATTCAGGAAAAAACGCATACGCCCTTTTTGGCCAAGTGCATCATTGTGGACGTTCTGCCTCTTTTCCTATGCTTTCAATGCAATTCCAGTCTACCTCCTGAAATAGGTTTCCTGCAATTCTGCCCCGCTTTCAAGTCCTCTTGGCAGCCTTACTTCAGTCTATTTTTGGACGATAGCTGTCATTTATAACTCTGCAGGTTTGTGAATTACAGTGCCCCTGAGCTCCTTTCTTCAACTCGCTTTCTTGTGACCTGGCCGCAACACCGCAGGATGGCTTCAGGCCCTAATCTGGTTCCGGCCCGGCATGCTGAGCCTTTGGTTAATTCCTCTTCCTGGTGGGAAATGAGAGTTAAATTTGCCCGTCCAGACACCTCCAGCTAGCCTCTCATTGGTTCTCGCTATTCCTGTTCATCTTCCGCAGAAATTGCAAACTGGGCCAAACAGGAGGTTAAAGGGACTGACTCTCCAAGTGGGGAGAGTGTTAGTAAAGCGTCTGGAATGTTGCACCCGAGTACCAGGGTACGAAAACTGAGACATATTTGAACACGTCTCCCGATCACATGGTTGATCATACTCTGGGTTCCACATGCATGTTTTAGCTGAAGGAAGAATACCTAAAACCTGGGTAGTTGAAACCCGTGGAATGGGTACCATGCAATATGACTTCAAAGGGTCTTCATTTGCTCACCGAACCTCTCCAATCCTATCACTGCTGCGTTTATGCCCCTGTACACATGCTTGATTCTCTTTCGGAGACATAGCAATCCATAGGTTTTAAGATACTTACTAGTCAGGTACATTCTTAGGCGTTTAATATGGGGTGTTGAGTCCATTTCGTTGAGCAAGGAGTAGCTCTTGTCTATTCCATATTTGGCTTAAGGAACTTTATCTGTGCTCATTTCAATCTCTGGTTTTATGCAGCACCCCAACTCACCTTTACCCTTAAGCAAGCATAAGTTGGTTTTCTAAATTTGAGACCCTGTTCTGTTCTGTAATTCAGTTCCTGTGTAGCCAAGTTTACATTCCGTGTATTACTGATATCTTATGATGTTTCTTTTTCTGTGTGACTTATTTCAGTTAGAATCATCATACCTGAATCCACTCATTGTGCTGCTAAGGGCCTGATGACACAGATTTCATTGCTGAGTGATATTGCTTTGTAAGTAAATACCACAACTTCTTTATCCATTTTTCACTTTCTGCGATGTTGAACTTGTACTGTAAACGAGGTTCTTGTAAACAGAGCCGTTCGAAACTTTGGGGTGGCTGTGTCTTTTTGATTTTAAATTCCCTAAGCTATAGGACCATAAGTGGAAGTGCCCTAGACTCTGTTGCTTTGTTTTTTAGATGTTTCAGGAAACACCATACACTTCTCCCGAGTGGTTGTTGGCAATTTACATCCCGCCCATCAGCATAACAAGGCTCCCAGTTCTCCATGGCCTGTCCTGCCTTTCTGGATTTTACACTTTTTTCAGATGGCCCTTTTGACCGGGGGGAAGTGAGACTTCATTGTAGTGCAGATTTCCTTTGCAAGCTTGCTTGGTTGGCCAAAAAGGGCGTATGCGTTTTTTCCTGAATATATTCAGGAAAAAACGCATACGCCCTTTTTGGCCAAGTGCATCATTGTGGACGTTCTGCCTCTTTTCCTATGCTTTCCATACAATTCCAGTCTACCTCCTGAAATCGGTTTCCTGCAATTCTGCCCCGCTTTCAAGTCCTCTTGGAAGCCTTACTTCAGTCTATTTTTGGACGAGAGCTGTCATTTATAACTTTGCAGGTTTGTGAATTAGAGTGCCCCTGAGCTCCTTTCTTCAACTTGCTTTCTTGTGACCTGGCCGCAACACCGCAGGATGGCTTCAGGCCCTAATCTGGTTCTGGCACGGCACGCTGAGCCTTTGGTTAATTCCTCTTCCTGGTGGGACATGAGAGTTAAATTTGCCCATCCAGACACCTCCAGCTAGCCTCTCATTGGTTCTCGCTATTCCTGTTCATCTTCCGCAGAAATTGCAAACTGGGCCAAACAGGAGGTTAAAGGGACTGACTCTCCAAGTCGGGAGAGTGTTAGTAAAGTGTCTGGAATGTTGCACCCGAGTACCAGGGTACGAAAACTGAGACATATTTGAACACGTCTCCCGATCACATGGTTGATCATACTCTGGGTTCCACATGCATGTTTTAGCTGAAGGAAGAATACCTTAAACCTGGGTAGTTGAAACCCGTGGAATGGGTACCATGCAATATGACTTCAAAGGGTCTTCATTTGCTCACCGAACCTCTCCAATCCTATCACTGCTGCGTTTATGCCCCTGTACACATGCTTGATTCTCTTTCGGAGACATAGCAATCCATAGGTTTTAAGATACTTACTAGTCAGGTACATTCTTAGGCGTTTAATATGGGGTGTTGAGTCCATTTCGTTGAGCAAGGAGTAGCTCTTGTCTATTCCATATTTGACTTAAGGAACTTTATCTGTGCTCATTTCAATCTCTGGTTTTATGCAGCACCCCAACTCTCCTTTCCCCTTAAGCAAGAATAAGTTGGTTTTCTAAATTTGAGACCCTGTTCTGTTCTGTAATTCAGTTCCTGTGTAGCCAAGTTTACATTCCGTGTATTACTGATATCTTATGATGTTTCTTTTTCTGTGTGACTTATTTCAGTTAGAATCATCATACCTGAATCCACTCATTGTGCTGCTAAGGGCCTGATGACACAGATTTCATTGCTGAGTGATATTGCTTTGTAAGTAAATACCACAACTTCTTTATCCATTTTTCACTTTCTGTGATGTTGAACATGTACGGTAAAGGAGATTCTTGTAAACAGAGCCTTTCCAAACTTTGGGGTGGCTGTGTCTTTTTGATTTTAAATTCCCTAAGCTATAGGACCATAAGTGGAAGTGCCCTAGGCTCTGTTGCTTTGTTTTTTAGATGTTTCAGGAAACACCATACACTTCTCCCGAGTGGTTGTTGGCAATTTACATCCCACCCATCAGCATAACAAGGCTCCCAGTTCTCCATGGCCTGTCCTGCCTTTCTGGATTTTACACTTTTTTCAGATGGCCCTTTTGACCGGGGGGAAGTGAGACTTCATTGTAGTGCAGATTTCCTTTGCAAGCTTGCTGGGTTGGCCAAAAAGGGCGTATGCGTTTTTTCCTGAATATATTCAGGAAAAAACGCATACGCCCTTTTTGGCCAAGTGCATCATTGTGGACGTTCTGCCTCTTTTCCTATGCTTTCAATGCAATTCCAGTCTACCTCCTGAAATAGGTTTCCTGCAATTCTGCCCCGCTTTCAAGTCCTCTTGGCAGCCTTACTTCAGTCTATTTTTGGACGATAGCTGTCATTTATAACTCTGCAGGTTTGTGAATTACAGTGCCCCTGAGCTCCTTTCTTCAACTCGCTTTCTTGTGAGCTGGCCGCAACACCACAGGATGGCTTCAGGCCCTAATCTGGTTCCGGCACGGCACGCTGAGCCTTTGGTTAATTCCTCTTCCTGGTGGGAAATGAGAGTTAAATTTGCCCGTCCAGACACCTCCAGCTAGTCTCTCATTGGTTCTCGCTATTCCTGTTCATCTTCCGCAGAAATTGCAAACTGGGCCAAACAGGAGGTTAAAGGGACTGACTCTCCAAGTGGGGAGAGTGTTAGTAAAGCGTCTGGAATGTTGCACCCGAGTACCAGGGGAGGAAAACTGAGACATATTTGAACACGTCTCCCGATCACATGGTTGATCATACTCTGGGTTCCACATGCATGTTTTACCTGAAGGAAGAATACCTAAAACCTGGGTAGTTGAAACCCGTGGAATGGGTACCATGCAATATGACTTCAGGGCTTCCCTGGTGGCGCAGTGGTTGAGAGACCGCCTGCCGATGCAGGGGACATGGGTTCGTGCCCCGGTCCGGGAAGATCCCACATGCCGCGGAGCGGCTGGGCCCGTGAGCCATGGCCGCTGAGCCTGTGCGTCCGGAGCCTGTGCTCCGCAACGGGAGAGGCCGCAACAGTGAGAGGCCCGTGTACCGCAAAAAAAAAAAAAAAAAAAAAAAAAAAAAAAAAATATATATGACTTCAAAGGGTCTTCATTTGCTCACCGAACCTCTCCAATCCTATCACTGCTGCGTTTATGCCCCTGTACACATGCTTGATTCTCTTTCGGAGACATAGCAATCCATAGGTTTTAAGATACTTACAAGTCAGGTACATTCTTAGGCGTTTAATATGCGGTGTTGAGTCCATTTCGTTGAGCAAGGAGTAGCTCTTGTCTATTCCATATTTGACTTAAGGAACTTTATCTGTGCTCATTTCAATCTCTCGTTTTATGCAGCACCCCAACTCACCTTTACCCTTAAGCAAGCATAAGTTGGTTTTCTAAATTTGAGACCCTGTTCTTTTCTGTAATTCATTTCCTGTGTAGCCAAGTTTACATTCCGTGTATTACTGATATCTTATGATGTTTCTTTTTCTGTGTGACTTATTTCAGTTAGAATCATCATACCTGAATCCACTCATTGTGCTGCTAAGGGCCTGATGACACAGATTTCATTGCTGAGTGATATTGCTTTGTAAGTAAATACCACAACTTCTTTATCCATTTTTCACTTTCTGCGATGTTGAACTTGTACTGTAAACGAGGTTCTTGTAAACAGAGCCGTTCGAAACTTTGGGGTGGCTGTGTCTTTTTGATTTTAAATTCCCTAAGCTATAGGACCATAAGTGGAAGTGCCCTAGACTCTGTTGCTTTGTTTTTTAGATGTTTCAGGAAACACCATACACTTCTCCCGAGTGGTTGTTGGCAATTTACATCCCGCCCATCAGCATAACAAGGCTCCCATTTCTCCATGGCCTGTCCTGCCTTTCTGGATTTTACACTTTTTTCAGATGGCCCTTTTGACCGGGGGGAAGTGAGACTTCATTGTAGTGCAGATTTCCTTTGCAAGCTTGCTTGGTTGGCCAAAAAGGGCGTATGCGTTTTTTCCTGAATATATTCAGGAAAAAACGCATACGCCCTTTTTGGCCAAGTGCATCATTGTGGACGTTCTGCCTCTTTTCCTATGCTTTCCATACAATTCCAGTCTACCTCCTGAAATCGGTTTCCTGCAATTCTGCCCCGCTTTCAAGTCCTCTTGGAAGCCTTACTTCAGTCTATTTTTGGACGAGAGCTGTCATTTATAACTTTGCAGGTTTGTGAATTAGAGTGCCCCTGAGCTCCTTTCTTCAACTTGCTTTCTTGTGACCTGGCCGCAACACCGCAGGATGGCTTCAGGCCCTAATCTGGTTCTGGCACGGCACGCTGAGCCTTTGGTTAATTCCTCTTCCTGGTGGGACATGAGAGTTAAATTTGCCCATCCAGACACCTCCAGCTAGCCTCTCATTGGTTCTCGCTATTCCTGTTCATCTTCCGCAGAAATTGCAAACTGGGCCAAACAGGAGGTTAAAGGGACTGACTCTCCAAGTCGGGAGAGTGTTAGTAAAGTGTCTGGAATGTTGCACCCGAGTACCAGGGTACGAAAACTGAGACATATTTGAACACGTCTCCCGATCACATGGTTGATCATACTCTAGGTTCCACATGCATGTTTTAGCTGAAGGAAGAATACCTTAAACCTGGGTAGTTGAAACCCGTGGAATGGGTACCATGCAATATGACTTCAAAGGGTCTTCATTTGCTCACCGAACCTCTCCAATCCTATCACTGCTGCGTTTATGCCCCTGTACACATGCTTGATTCTCTTTCGGAGACATAGCAATCCATAGGTTTTAAGATACTTACTAGTCAGGTACATTCTTAGGCGTTTAATATGGGGTGTTGAGTCCATTTCGTTGAGCAAGGAGTAGCTCTTGTCTATTCCATATTTGGCTTAAGGAACTTTATCTGTGCTCATTTCAATCTCTGGTTTTATGCAGCACCCCAACTCTCCTTTTCCCTTAAGCAAGAATAAGTTGGTTTTCTAAATTTGAGACCCTGTTCTGTTCTGTAATTCAGTTCCTGTGTAGCCAAGTTTACATTCCGTGTATTACTGATATCTTATGATGTTTCTTTTTCTGTGTGACTTATTTCAGTTAGAATCATCATACCTGAATCCACTCATTGTGCTGCTAAGGGCCTGATGACACAGATTTCATTGCTGAGTGATATTGCTTTGTAAGTAAATACCACAACTTCTTTATCCATTTTTCACTTTCTGCGATGTTGAACATGTACGGTAAAGGAGATTCTTGTAAACAGAGCCTTTCCAAACTTTGGGGTGGCTGTGTCTTTTTGATTTTAAATTCCCTAAGCTATAGGACCATAAGTGGAAGTGCCCTAGGCTCTGTTGCTTTGTTTTTTAGATGTTTCAGGAAACACCATACACTTCTCCCGAGTGGTTGTTGGCAATTTACATCCCGCCCATCAGCATAACAAGGCTCCCAGTTCTCCATGGCCTGTCCTGCCTTTCTGGAGTTTACACTTTTTTCAGATGGCCGTTTTGACCGGGGGGAAGTGAGACTTCATTGTAGTGCAGATTTCCTTTGCAAGCTTGCTTGGTTGGCCAAAAAGGGCGTATGCGTTTTTTCCTGAATATGTTCAGGAAAAAACGCATACGCCCTTTTTGGCCAAGTGCATCATTGTGGACGTTCTGCCTCTTTTCCTATGCTTTCAATGCAATTCCAGTCTACCTCCTGAAATAGGTTTCCTGCAATTCTGCCCCGCTTTCAAGTACTCTTGGCAGCCTTACTTCAGTCTATTTTTGGACGATAGCTGTCATTTATAACTCTGCAGGTTTGTGAATTACAGTGCCCCTGAGCTCCTTTCTTCAACTCGCTTTCTTGTGAGCTGGCCGCAACACCACAGGATGGCTTCAGGCCCTAATCTGGTTCCGGCACGGCACGCTGAGCCTTTGGTTAATTCCTCTTCCTGGTGGGAAATGAGAGTTAAATTTGCCCGTCCAGACACCTCCAGCTAGTCTCTCATTGGTTCTCGCTATTCCTGTTCATCTTCCGCAGAAATTGCAAACTGGGCCAAACAGGAGGTTAAAGGGACTGACTCTCCAAGTGGGGAGAGTGTTAGTAAAGCGTCTGGAATGTTGCACCCGAGTACCAGGGGAGGAAAACTGAGACATATTTGAACACCTCTCCCGATCACATGGTTGATCATACTCTGGGTTCCACATGCATGTTTTACCTGAAGGAAGAATACCTAAAACCTGGGTACTTGAAACCCGTGGAATGGGTACCATGCAATATGACTTCAGGGCTTCCCTGGTGGCGCAGTGGTTGAGAGACCGCCTGCCGATGCAGGGGACATGGGTTCGTGCCCCGGTCCGGGAAGATCCCACATGCCGCGGAGCGGCTGGGCCCGTGAGCCATGGCCGCTGAGCCTGTGCGTCCGGAGCCTGTGCTCCGCAACGGGAGAGGCCGCAACAGTGAGAGGCCCGTGTACCGCAAAAAAAAAAAAAAAAAAAAAAAAAAAAAAAATATATATGACTTCAAAGGGTCTTCATTTGCTCACCGAACCTCTCCAATCCTATCACTGCTGCGTTTATGCCCCTGTACACATGCTTGATTCTCTTTCGGAGACATAGCAATCCATAGGTTTTAAGATACTTACTAGTCAGGTACATTCTTAGGCGTTTAATATGCGGTGTTGAGTCCATTTCGTTGAGCAAGGAGTAGCTCTTGTCTATTCCATATTTGACTTAAGGAACTTTATCTGTGCTCATTTCAATCTCTCGTTTTATGCAGCACCCCAACTCACCTTTACCCTTAAGCAAGCATAAGTTGGTTTTCTAAATTTGAGACCCTGTTCTGTTCTGTAATTCAGTTCCTGTGTAGCCAAGTTTACATTCCGTGTATTACTGATATCTTATGATGTTTCTTTTTCTGTGTGACTTATTTCAGTTAGAATCATCATACCTGAATCCACTCATTGTGCTGCTAAGGGCTTGATGACACAGATTTCATTGCTGAGTGATATTGCTTTGTAAGTAAATACCACAACTTCTTTATCCATTTTTCACTTTCTGCGATGTTGAACTTGTACTGTAAACGAGGTTCTTGTAAACAGAGCCGTTCCAAACTTTGGGGTGGCTGTGTCTTTTTGATTTTAATTTCCCTAAGCTATAGGACCATAGTGGAAGTGCCCTAGGTTCTGTTGCTTTGTTTTTTAGATGTTTCAGGAAACACCATACACTTCTCCCGAGTGGTTGTTGGCAATTTACATCCCGCCCATCAGCATAACAAGGCTCCCAGTTCTCCATGGCCTGTCCTGCCTTTCTGGATTTTACACTTTTTTCAGATGGCCCTTTTGACCGGGGAGATGTGAGACTTCATTGTAGTGCAGATTTCCTTTGCAAGCTTGCTTGGTTGGCCAAAAAGGGCGTATGCGTTTTTTCCTGAATATATTCAGGAAAAAACGCATACGCCCTTTTTGGCCAAGTGCATCATTGTGGACGTTCTGCCTCTTTTCCTATGCTTTCAATGCAATTCCAGTCTACCTCCTGAAATCGGTTTCCTGCAATTCTGCCCCGCTTTCAAGTCCTCTTGGCAGCCTTACTTCAGTCTATTTTTGGACGATAGCTGTCATTTATAACTCTGCAGGTTTGTGACTTACAGTGCCCCTGAGCTCCTTTCTTCAACTCGCTTTCTTGTGACCTGGCCGCAACACCGCAGGAAGGCTTCAGGCCCTAATCTGGTTCCGGCATGGCACGCTGAGCCTTTGGTTAATTCCTCTTCCTGGTGGGAAATGAGAGTTAAATTTGCCCGTTCAGACACCTCCAGCTAGCCTCTCATTGGTTCTCGCTATTCCTGTTCATCTTCCGCAGAAATTGCAAACTGGGCCAAACAGGAGGTTAAAGGGACTGACTCTCCAAGTCGGGAGAGTGTTAGTAAAGTGTCTGGAATGTTGCACCCGAGTACCAGGGTACGAAAACTGAGACATATTTGAACACGTCTCCCGATCACATGGTTGATCATACTCTAGGTTCCACATGCATGTTTTAGCTGAAGGAAGAATACCTTAAACCTGGGTAATTGAAACCCGTGGAATGGGTACCATGCAATATGACTTCAAAGGGTCTTCATTTGCTCACCGAACCTCTCCAATCCTATCACTGCTGCGTTTATGCCCCTGTACACATGCTTGATTCTCTTTCGGAGACATAGCAATCCATAGGTTTTAAGATACTTACTAGTCAGGTACATTCTTAGGCGTTTAATATGGGGTGTTGAGTCCATTTCGTTGAGCAAGGAGTAGCTCTTGTCTATTCCATATTTGGCTTAAGGAACTTTATCTGTGCTCATTTCAATCTCTGGTTTTATGCAGCACCCCAACTCTCCTTTCCCCTTAAGCAAGAATAAGTTGGTTTTCTAAATTTGAGACCCTGTTCTGTTCTGTAATTCAGTTCCTGTGTAGCCAAGTTTACATTCCGTGTATTACTGATATCTTATGATGTTTCTTTTTCTGTGTGACTTATTTCAGTTAGAATCATCATACCTGAATCCACTCATTGTGCTGCTAAGGGCCTGATGACATAGATTTCATTGCTGAGTGATATTGCTTTGTAAGTAAATACCACAACTTCTTTATCCATTTTTCACTTTCTGCGATGTTGAACTTGTACTGTAAACGAGGTTCTTGTAAACAGGGCTTTTCCAAACTTTGGGGTGGCTGTGTCTTTTTGATTTTAAATTCCCTAAGCTATAGGACCATAAGTGGAAGTGCCCTAGACTCTGTTGCTTTGTTTTTTAGATGTTTCAGGAAACACCATACACTTCTCCCGAGTGGTTGTTGGCAATTTACATCCCGCCCATCAGCATAACAAGGCTCCCATTTCTCCATGGCCTGTCCTGCCTTTCTGGATTTTACACTTTTTTCAGATGGCCCTTTTGGCCGGGGGGAAGTGAGACTTCATTGTAGTGCAGATTTCCTTTGCAAGCTTGCTTGGTTGGCCAAAAAGGGCGTATGCGTTTTTTCCTGAATATATTCAGGAAAAAACGCATACGCCCTTTTTGGCCAAGTGCATCATTGTGGACGTTCTGCCTCTTTTCCTATGCTTTCCATACAATTCCAGTCTACCTCCTGAAATCGGTTTCCTGCAATTCTGCCCCGCTTTCAAGTCCTCTTGGAAGCCTTACTTCAGTCTATTTTTGGACGATAGCTGTCATTTATAACTTTGCAGGTTTGTGAATTAGAGTGCCCCTGAGCTCCTTTCTTCAACTTGCTTTCTTGTGACCTGGCCGCAACACCGCAGGATGGCTTCAGGCCCTAATCTGGTTCTGGCACGGCACGCTGAGCCTTTGGTTAATTCCTCTTCCTGGTGGGACATGAGAGTTAAATTTGCCCATCCAGACACCTCCAGCTAGCCTCTCATTGGTTCTCGCTATTCCTGTTCATCTTCCGCAGAAATTGCAAACTGGGCCAAACAGGAGGTTAAAGGGACTGACTCTCCAAGTCGGGAGAGTGTTAGTAAAGTGTCTGGAATGTTGCACCCGAGTACCAGGGTACGAAAACTGAGACATATTTGAACACGTCTCCCGATCACATGGTTGATCATACTCTAGGTTCCACATGCATGTTTTAGCTGAAGGAAGAATACCTTAAACCTGGGTAGTTGAAACCCGTGGAATGGGTACCATGCAATATGACTTCAAAGGGTCTTCATTTGCTCACCGAACCTCTCCAATCCTATCACTGCTGCGTTTATGCCCCTGTACACATGCTTGATTCTCTTTCGGAGACATAGCAATCCATAGGTTTTAAGATACTTACTAGTCAGGTACATTCTTAGGCGTTTAATATGGGGTGTTGAGTCCATTTCGTTGAGCAAGGAGTAGCTCTTGTCTATTCCATATTTGGCTTAAGGAACTTTATCTGTGCTCATTTCAATCTCTGGTTTTATGCAGCACCCCAACTCTCCTTTTCCCTTAAGCAAGAATAAGTTGGTTTTCTAAATTTGAGACCCTGTTCTGTTCTGTAATTCATTTCCTGTGTAGCCAAGTTTACATTCCGTGTATTACTGATATCTTATGATGTTTCTTTTTCTGTGTGACTTATTTCAGTTAGAATCATCATACCTGAATCCACTCATTGTGCTGCTAAGGGCCTGATGACACAGATTTCATTGCTGAGTGATATTGCTTTGTAAGTAAATACCACAACTTCTTTATCCATTTTTCAATTTCTGCGATGTTGAACATGTACGGTAAAGGAGATTCTTGTAAACAGAGCCTTTCCAAACTTTGGGGTGGCTGTGTCTTTTTGATTTTAAATTCCCTAAGCTATAGGACCATAAGTGGAAGTGCCCTAGGCTCTGTTGCTTTGTTTTTTAGATGTTTCAGGAAACACCATACACTTCTGCGGAGTGTTTGTTGGGAATTTACATCCCACCCATCAGCATAACAAGGCTCCCAGTTCTAAATGGCCTGTTGCCTTTCTGGATTTTACACTTCTTTCAGATGGCCCTTTTGACCGGGGGGAAGTGAGACTTCATTGTAGTGCAGATTTCCTTTGCAAGCTTGCTTGGTTGGCCAAAAAGGGCGTATGCGTTTTTTCCTGAATATATTCAGGAAAAAACGCATACGCCCTTTTTGGCCAAGTGCATCATTGTGGACGTTCTGCCTCTTTTCCTGTGCTTTCAATGCAATTCCAGTCTACCTCCTGAAATCGGTTTCCTGCAATTCTGCCCCGCTTTCAAGTCCTCTTGGAAGCCTTACTTCAGTCTATTTTTGGACGATAGCTGTCATTTATAACTCTGCAGGTTTGTGAGTTACAGTGCCCCTGAGCTCCTTTCTTCAACTCGCTTTCTTGTGAGCTGGCCGCAACACCGCAGGATGGCTTCAGGCCCTAATCTGGTTCCGGCACGGCACACTGAGCCTTTGGTTATTTCCTCTTCCTGGTGGGAAATGAGAGTTAAATTTGCCTGTCCAGACACCTCCAGCTAGCCTCTCATTGGTTCTTGCTATTCCTGTTCATCTTCCGCAGAAATTGCAAAATGGGCCAAACAGGAGGTTAAAGGGACTGACTCTCCAAGTCGGGAGAGTGTTAGTAAAGCGTCTGGAATGTTGCACCCGAGTACCAGGGGAGGAAAACTGAGACATATTTGAACACGTCTCCCGTTCACATGGTTGATCATACTCTGGGTTCCACATGCATGTTTTAGCTGAAGGAAGAATACCTTAAACCTGGAGAGTTGAGACCCGTGGAATGGGTACCATGCAATATGACTTCAAAGGGTCTTCATTTGCTCACCGAACCTCTCCAATCCTATCACTGCTGCGTTTATGCCCCTGTACACACGCTTGATTCTCTTTTGGAGACCTAGCAATCCATAGGTTTTAAGATACTTACTAGTCAGGTACATTCTTAGGCGTTTAATATGCGGTGTTGAGTCCATTTCGTTGAGCAAGGAGTAGCTCTTGTCTATTCCATATTTGGCTTAAGGAACTTTATCTGTGCTCATTTCAATCTCTGGTTTTATGCAGCACCCCAACTCACCTTTCCCCTTAAGCAAGCATAAGTTGGTTTTCTAAATTTGAGACCCTGTTCTGTTTTGGAATGCAGTTCCTGTGTAGCCAAGTTTACATTCCGTGTATTAGTGATATCTTATGATGTTTCTTTTTCTGTGTGACTTATTTCAGTTAGAATCATCGTACCTGAATCCACTCATTATGCTGCTACGGGCCTGATGACATAGATTTCATTGCTGAGTGATACTGCATTGTACGTAAGTACCACAAGTTCTTTATCCATTTTTCACTTTCTGTGATATTGAACTTGTACGGTAAACGAGGTTCTTGTAAACGGAGGCGTCCCAAACTTTGGGGTGGCTGTGTCTTTTTGATTTTAATTTCCCTAAGCTATAGGACCATAAGTGGAAGTGCCCTAGGCTCTGTTGCTTTGTTTTTTAGATGTTTCAGGAAACACCATACACTTCTCCCGAGTGTCTGTTGGCAATTTACATCCCGCCCATCAGCATAACAAGGCTCCCAGTTCTCCATGGCCTGTCCTGCCTTTCTGGATTTTACACTTTTTTCAGATGGCCCTTTTGACCGGGGGGAAGTGAAACTTCATTGTAGTGCAGATTTCCTTTGCAAGCTTGCTTGGTTGGCCAAAAAGGGCGTATGCGTTTTTTCCTGAATATATTCAGGAAAAAACGCATACGCCCTTTTTGGCCAAGTGCATCATTGTGGACGTTCTGCCTCTTTTCCTATGCTTTCAATGCAATTCCAGTCTACCTCCTGAAATCGGTTTCCTGCAATTCTGCCCCGCTTTCAAGTCCTCTTGGCAGCCTTACTTCAGTCTATTTTTGGACGATAGCTGTCATTTATAACTCTGCAGGTTTGTGAATTACAGTGCCCCTGAGCTCCTTTCTTCAACTCGCTTTCTTGTGAGCTGGCCGCAACACCGCAGGATGGCTTCAGGCCCTAATCTGGTTCCGGCACGGCACGCTGAGCCTTTGGTTAATTCCTCTTCCTGGTGGGAAATGAGAGTTAAATTTGCCCGTCCAGACACCTCCAGCTAGTCTCTCATTGGTTCTCGCTATTCCTGTTCATCTTCCGCAGAAATTGCAAACTGGGCCAAACAGGAGGTTAAAGGTGCTGACTCTCCAAGTGGGGAGAGTGTTAGTAAAGCGTCTGGAATGTTGCACCCGAGTACCAGGGTACGAAAACTGAGACATATTTGAACACGTCTCCCGATCACATGTTTGATCATACTCTGGGTTCCACATGCATGTTTTAGCTGAAGGAAGAATACCTAAAACCTGGGTAGTTGAAACCCGTGGAATGGGTACCATGCAATATGACTTCAAAGGGTCTTCATTTGCTCACCGAACCTCTCCAATCCTATCACTGCTGCGTTTATGCCCCTGTACACATGCTTGATTCCCCTTCGGAGACATAGCAATCCATAGGTTTTAAGATACTTACTAGTCAGGTACATTCTTAGGCGTTTAATATGCGGTGTTGAGTCCATTTCGTTGAGAAAGGAGTAGCTCTTGTCTATTCCATATTTGGCTTAAGGAACTTTATCTGTGCTCATTTCAATCTCTGGTTTTATGCAGCACCCCAACTCACCTTTACCCTTAAGCAAGCATAAGTTGGTTTTCTAAATTTGAGACCCTGTTCTGTTCTGTAATTCAGTTCCTTTGTAGCCAAGTTTCCATTCCGTGTATTACTGATATCTTATGATGTTTCTTTTTCTGTGTGACTTACTTCAGTTAGAATCATCATACCTGAATCCACTCATTGTGCTGCTACGGGCCTGATGACATAGATTTCATTGCTGAGTGATATTGCTTTGTAAGTGAATACCACAACTTCTTTATCCATTTTTCACTTTCTGCGATGTTGAACTTGTACTGTAAACGAGGTTCTTGTAAACAGAGCCGTTCCAAACTTTGGGGTGGCTGTGTCTTTTTGATTTTAATTTCCCTAAGCTATAGGACCATAAGTGGAAGTGCCCTAGGCTCTGTTGCTTTGTTTTTTAGATGTTTCAGGAAACACCATACACTTCTCCCTAGTGTCTCTTGGCAATTAACATCCCGCCCATCAGCATAACAAGGCTCCCAGTTCTCAATGGCCTGTTGCCTTTCTGGATTTTACACTTTTTTCAGATGGCCCTTTTGACCAGGGGGAAGTGAGACTTCATTGTAGTGCAGATTTCCTTTGCAAGCTTGCTTGGTTGGCCAAAAAGGGCATATGCGTTTTTTCCTGAATATATTCAGGAAAAAACGCATATGCCCTTTTTGGCCAAGTGCATCATTGTGGACGTTCTGCCTCTTTTCCTATGCTTTCAATGCAATTCCAGTCTACCTCCTGAAATCGGTTTCCTGCAATTCTGCCCCGCTTTCAAGTCCTCTTGGCAGCCTTACTTCAGTCTATTTTTGGACGATAGCTGTCATTTATAACTCTGCAGGTTTGTGAATTACAGTGCCCCTGAGCTCCTTTCTTCAACTCGTTTTCTTTTGAGCTGGCCGCAACACCGCAGGATGGCTTCAGGCCCTAATCTGGTTCCGGCACGGCACGCTGAGCCTTTGGTTAATTCCTCTTCCTGGTGGGAAATGAGAGTTAAATTTGCCCGTCCAGACACCTCCAGCTAGCCTCTCATTGGTTCTCGCTATTCCTGTTCATCTTCCGCAGAAATTGCAAACTGGGCCAAACAGGAGGTTAAAGGGACTGACTCTCCAAGTCGGGAGAGTGTTAGTAAAGCGTCTGGAATGTTGCACCCGAGTACCAGGGGAGGAAAACTGAGACATATTTGAACACGTCTCCCGTTCACATGGTTGATCATACTCTGGGTTCCACATGCATGTTTTAGCTGAAGGAAGAATACCTTAAACCTGGAGAGTTGAGACCCGTGTAATGGGTACCATGCAATATGACTTCAAAGGGTCTTCATTTGCTCACCGAACCTCTCCAATCCTATCACTGCTGCGTTTATGCCCCTGTACACACGCTTGATTCTCTTTTGGAGACATAGCAATCCATAGGTTTTAAGATACTTACTAGTCAGGTACATTCTTAGGCGTTTAATATGGGGTTTTGAGTCCATTTCGTTGAGCAAGGAGTAGCTCTTGTCTATTCCATATTTGGCTTAAGGAACTTTATCTGTGCTCATTTCAATCTCTGGTTTTATGCAGCACCCCAACTCACCTTTCCCCTTAAGCAAGCATAAGTTGGTTTTCTAAATTTGAGACCCTGTTCTGTTTTGGAATGCAGTTCCTGTGTAGCCAAGTTTACATTCCGTGTATTAATGATATCTTATGATGTTTCTTTTTCTGTGTGACTTATTTCAGTTAGAATCATCGTACCTGAATCCACTCATTATGCTGCTACGGGCCTGATGACATAGATTTCATTGCTGAGTGATACTGCATTGTACGTAAGTACCACAAGTTCTTTATCCATTTTTCACTTTCTGTGATATTGAACTTGTACGGTAAACGGGGTTCTTGTAAACGAAGGCGTCCCAAACTTTGGGGTGGCTGTGTCTTTTTGATTTTAATTTCCCTAAGCTATAGGACCATAAGTGGAAGTGCCCTAGGCTCTGTTGCTTTGTTTTTTAGATGTTTCAGGAAACACCATACACTTCTCCGGAGTGTCTGTTGGCAATTTACATCCCGCCCATCAGCATAACAAGGCTCCCAGTTCTCCATGGCCTGTCCTGCCTTTCTGGATTTTACACTTTTTTCAGATGGCCCTTTTGACCGGGGGGAAGTGAAACTTCATTGTAGTGCAGATTTCCTTTGCAAGCTTGCTTGGTTGGCCAAAAAGGGCGTATGCGTTTTTTCCTGAATATATTCAGGAAAAAACGCATACGCCCTTTTTGGCCAAGTGCATCATTGTGGACGTTCTGCCTCTTTTCCTATGCTTTCAATGCAATTCCAGTCTACCTCCTGAAATCGGTTTCCTGCAATTCTGCCCCGCTTTCAAGTCCTCTTGGCAGCCTTACTTCAGTCTATTTTTGGACGATAGCTGTCATTTATAACTCTGCAGGTTTGTGAATTACAGTGCCCCTGAGCTCCTTTCTTCAACTCGCTTTCTTGTGAGCTGGCCGCAACACCGCAGGATGGCTTCAGGCCCTAATCTGGTTCCGGCACGGCACGCTGAGCCTTTGGTTAATTCCTCTTCCGGGGGGGAAATGAGAGTTAAATTTGCCCGTCCAGACACCTCCAGCTAGTCTCTCATTGGTTCTCGCTATTCCTGTTCATCTTCCGCAGAAATTGCAAACTGGGCCAAACAGGAGGTTAAAGGTGCTGACTCTCCAAGTGGGGAGAGTGTTAGTAAAGCGTCTGGAATGTTGCACCCGAGTACCAGGGTACGAAAACTGAGACATATTTGAACACGTCTCCCGATCACATGGTTGATCATACTCTGGGTTCCACATGCATGTTTTAGCTGAAGGAAGAATACCTAAAACCTGGGTAGTTGAAACCCGTGGAATGGGTACCATGCAATATGACTTCAAAGGGTCTTCATTTGCTCACCGAACCTCTCCAATCCTATCACTGCTGCATTTATGCCCCTGTACACATGCTTGATTCCCCTTCGGAGACATAGCAATCCATAGGTTTTAAGATACTTACTAGTCAGGTACATTCTTAGGCGTTTAATATGCGGTGTTGAGTCCATTTCGTTGAGAAAGGAGTAGCTCTTGTCTATTCCATATTTGGCTTAAGGAACTTTATCTGTGCTCATTTCAATCTCTGGTTTTATGCAGCACCCCAACTCACCTTTACCCTTAAGCAAGCATAAGTTGGTTTTCTAAATTTGAGACCCTGTTCTGTTCTGTAATTCAGTTCCTGTGTAGCCAAGTTTACATTCCGTGTATTACTGATATCTTATGATGTTTCTTTTTCTGTGTGACTTATTTCAGTTAGAATCATCATACCTGAATCCACTCATTGTGCTGCTACGGGCCTGATGACATAGATTTCATTGCTGAGTGATATTGCTTTGTAAGTGAATACCACAACTTATTTATCCATTTTTCACTTTCTGCGATGTTGAACTTGTACTGTAAACGAGGTTCTTGTAAACAGAGCCGTTCCAAACTTTGGGGTGGCTGTGTCTTTTTGATTTTAATTTCCCTAAGCTATAGGACCATAAGTGGAAGTGCCCTAGGCTCTGTTGCTTTGTTTTTTAGATGTTTCAGGAAACACCATACACTTCTCCCTAGTGTCTCTTGGCAATTTACATCCCGCCCATCAGCATAACAAGGCTCCCAGTTCTCAATGGCCTGTTGCCTTTCTGGATTTTACACTTTTTTCAGATGGCCCTTTTGACCGGGGGGAAGTGAGACTTCATTGTAGTGCAGATTTCCTTTGCAAGCTTGCTTGGTTGGCCAAAAAGGGCATATGCGTTTTTTCCTGAATATATTCAGGAAAAAACGCATATGCCCTTTTTGGCCAAGTGCATCATTGTGGACGTTCTGCCTCTTTTCCTATGCTTTCAATGCAATTCCAGTCTACCTCCTGAAATCGGTTTCCTGCAATTCTGCCCCGCTTTCAAGTCCTCTTGGCAGCCTTACTTCAGTCTATTTTTGGACGATAGCTGTCATTTATAACTCTGCAGGTTTGTGAATTACAGTGCCCCTGAGCTCCTTTCTTCAACTCGCTTTCTTGTGACCTGGCCGCAACACCGCAGGATGGCTTCAGGCCCTTATCTGGTTCCGGCCCGGCATGCTGAGCCTTTGGTTAATTCCTCTTCCTGGTGGGAAATGAGAGTTAAATTTGCCCGTCCAGACACCTCCAGCTAGCCTCTCATTGGTTCTCGCTATTCCTGTTCATCTTCCGCAGAAATTGCAAACTGGGCCAAACAGGAGGTTAAAGGGACTGACTCTCCAAGTCGGGAGAGTGTTAGTAAAGCGTCTGGAATGTTGCACCCGAGTACCAGGGGAGGAAAACTGAGACATATTTGAACACGTCTCCCGTTCACATGGTTGATCATACTCTGGGTTCCACATGCATGTTTTAGCTGAAGGAAGAATACCTTAAACCTGGAGAGTTGAGACCCGTGTAATGGGTACCATGCAATATGACTTCAAAGGGTCTTCATTTGCTCACCGAACCTCTCCAATCCTATCACTGCTGCGTTTATGCCCCTGTACACACGCTTGATTCTCTTTTGGAGACATAGCAATCCATAGGTTT
Organism: Delphinus delphis; assembly: GCF_949987515.2. NCBI lineage: Eukaryota > Metazoa > Chordata > Mammalia > Artiodactyla > Delphinidae > Delphinus > Delphinus delphis. Next base: position 3,483,045 of record NW_027192656.1, on the reverse strand, counting down.
TAAGATACTTACTAGTCAGGTACATTCTTAGGCGTTTAATATGGGGTTTTGAGTCCATTTCGTTGAGCAAGGAGTAGCTCTTGTCTATTCCATATTTGGCTTAAGGAACTTTATCTGTGCTCATTTCAATCTCTGGTTTTATGCAGCACCCCAACTCACCTTTCCCCTTAAGCAAGCATAAGTTGGTTTTCTAAATTTGAGACCCTGTTCTGTTTTGGAATGCAGTTCCTGTGTAGCCAAGTTTACATTCCGTGTATTAGTGATATCTTATGATGTTTCTTTTTCTGTGTGACTTATTTCAGTTAGAATCATCGTACCTGAATCCACTCATTATGCTGCTACGGGCCTGATGACATAGATTTCATTGCTGAGTGATACTGCATTGTACGTAAGTACCACAAGTTGTTAATCCATTTTTCACTTTCTGTGATATTGAACTTGTACGGTAAACGGGGTTCTTGTAAACGGAGGCGTCCCAAACTTTGGGGTGGCTGTGTCTTTTTGATTTTAATTTCCCTAAGCTATAGGACCATAAGTGGAAGTGCCCTAGGCTCTGTTGCTTTGTTTTTTAGATGTTTCAGGAAACACCATACACTTCTCCCGAGTGTCTGTTGGCAATTTACATCCCGCCCATCAGCATAACAAGGCTCCCAGTTCTCAATGGCCTGTTGCCTTTCTGGATTTTACACTTTTTTCAGATGGCCCTTTTGACCGGGGGGAAGTGAGACTTCATTGTAGTGCAGATTTCCTTTGCAAGCTTGCTTGGTTGGCCAAAAAGGGCGTATGCGTTTTTTCCTGAATATATTCAGGAAAAAACGCATACGCCCTTTTTGGCCAAGTGCATCATTGTGGACGTTCTGCCTCTTTTCCTATGCTTTCAATGCAATTCCAGTCTACATCCTGAAATCGGTTTCCTGCAATTCTGCCCCGCTTTCAAGTCCTCTTGGCAGCCTTACTTCAGTCTATTTTTGGACGATAGCTGTCATTTATAACTCTGCAGGTTTGTGACTTACAGTGCCCCTGAGCTCCTTTCTTCAACTCGCTTTCTTGTGAGCTGGCCGCAACACCGCAGGATGGCTTCAGGCCCTAATCTGGTTCCGGCACGGCACGCTGAGCCTTTGGTTAATTCCTCTTCCGGGGGGGAAATGAGAGTTAAATTTGCCCGTCCAGACACCTCCAGCTAGTCTCTCATTGGTTCTCGCTATTCCTGTTCATCTTCCGCAGAAATTGCAAACTGGGCCAAACAGGAGGTTAAAGGTGCTGACTCTCCAAGTGGGGAGAGTGTTAGTAAAGCGTCTGGAATGTTGCACCCGAGTACCAGGGTACGAAAACTGAGACATATTTGAACACGTCTCCCGATCACATGGTTGATCATACTCTGGGTTCCACATGCATGTTTTAGCTGAAGGAAGAATACCTAAAACCTGGGTAGTTGAAACCCGTGGAATGGGTACCATGCAATATGACTTCAAAGGGTCTTCATTTGCTCACCGAACCTCTCCAATCCTATCACTGCTGCGTTTATGCCCCTGTACACATGCTTGATTCCCCTTCGGAGACATAGCAATCCATAGGTTTTAAGATACTTACTAGTCAGGTACATTCTTAGGCGTTTAATATGGGGTTTTGAGTCCATTTCGTTGAGCAAGGAGTAGCTCTTGTCTATTCCATATTTGGCTTAAGGAACTTTATCTGTGCTCATTTCAATCTCTGGTTTTATGCAGCACCCCAACTCACCTTTACCCTTAAGCAAGCATAAGTTGGTTTTCTAAATTTGAGACCCTGTTCTGTTCTGTAATTCAGTTCCTTTGTAGCCAAGTTTCCATTCCGTGTATTACTGATATCTTATGATGTTTCTTTTTCTCTGTGACTTACTTCAGTTACAATCATCATACCTGAATCCACTCATTGTGCTGCTACGGGCCTGATGACATAGATTTCATTGCTGAGTGATATTGCTTTGTAAGTGAATACCACAACTTCTTTATCCATTTTTCACTTTCTGCGATGTTGAACTTGTACTGTAAACGAGGTTCTTGTAAACAGAGCCGTTCCAAACTTTGGGGTGGCTGTGTCTTTTTGATTTTAATTTCCCTAAGCTATAGGACCATAAGTGGAAGTGCCCTAGGCTCTGTTGCTTTGTTTTTTAGATGTTTCAGGAAACACCATACACTTCTCCCTAGTGTCTCTTGGCAATTTACATCCCGCCCATCAGCATAACAAGGCTCCCAGTTCTCAATGGCCTGTTGCCTTTCTGGATTTTACACTTTTTTCAGATGGCCCTTTTGACCGGGGGGAAGTGAGACTTCATTGTATTGCAGATTTCCTTTGCAAGCTTGCTTGGTTGGCCAAAAAGGGCATATGCGTTTTTTCCTGAATATATTCAGGAAAAAACGCATATGCCCTTTTTGGCCAAGTGCATCATTGTGGACGTTCTGCCTCTTTTCCTATGCTTTCAATGCAATTCCAGTCTACCTCCTGAAATCGGTTTCCTGCAATTCTGCCCCGCTTTCAAGTCCTCTTGGCAGCCTTACTTCAGTCTATTTTTGGACGATAGCTGTCATTTATAACTCTGCAGGTTTGTGAATTACAGTGCCCCTGAGCTCCTTTCTTCAACTCGCTTTCTTGTGACCTGGCCGCAACACCGCAGGATGGCTTCAGGCCCTAATCTGGTTCCGGCCCGGCATGCTGAGCCTTTGGTTAATTCCTCTTCCTGGTGGGAAATGAGAGTTAAATTTGCCCGTCCAGACACCTCCAGCTAGCCTCTCATTGGTTCTCGCTATTCCTGTTCATCTTCCGCAGAAATTGCAAACTGGGCCAAACAGGAGGTTAAAGGGACTGACTCTCCAAGTCGGGAGAGTGTTAGTAAAGCGTCTGGAATGTTGCACCCGAGTACCAGGGGAGGAAAACTGAGACATATTTGAACACGTCTCCCGTTCACATGGTTGATCATACTCTGGGTTCCACATGCATGTTTTAGCTGAAGGAAGAATACCTTAAACCTGGAGAGTTGAGACCCGTGTAATGGGTACCATGCAATATGACTTCAAAGGGTCTTCATTTGCTCACCGAACTTCTCCAATCCTATCACTGCTGCGTTTATGCCCCTGTACACACGCTTGATTCTCTTTTGGAGACATAGCAATCCATAGGTTTTAAGATACTTACTAGTCAGGTACATTCTTAGGCGTTTAATATGGGGTTTTGAGTCCATTTCGTTGAGCAAGGAGTAGCTCTTGTCTATTCCATATTTGGCTTAAGGAACTTTATCTGTGCTCATTTCAATCTCTGGTTTTATGCAGCACCCCAACTCACCTTTCCCCTTAAGCAAGCATAAGTTGGTTTTCTAAATTTGAGACCCTGTTCTGTTTTGGAATGCAGTTCCTGTGTAGCCAAGTTTACATTCCGTGTATTAGTGATATCTTATGATGTTTCTTTTTCTGTGTGACTTATTTCAGTTAGAATCATCGTACCTGAATCCACTCATTATGCTGCTACGGGCCTGATGACATAGATTTCATTGCTGAGTGATACTGCATTGTACGTAAGTACCACAAGTTCTTTATACATTTTTCACTTTCTGTGATATTGAACTTGTACGGTAAACGGGGTTCTTGTAAACGGAGGCGTCCCAAGCTTTGGGGTGGCTGTGTCTTTTTGATTTTAATTTCCCTAAGCTATAGGACCATAAGTGGAAGTGCCCTAGGCTCTGTTGCTTTGTTTTTTAGATGTTTCAGGAAACACCATACACTTCTCCCGAGTGTCTGTTGGCAATTTACATCCCGCCCATCAGGATAACAAGGCTCCCAGTTCTCCATGGCCTGTCCTGCCTTTCTGGATTTTACACTTTTTTCAGATGGCCCTTTTGACCGGGGGGAAGTGAAACTTCATTGTAGTGCAGATTTCCTTTGCAAGCTTGCTTGGTTGGCCAAAAAGGGCGTATGCGTTTTTTCCTGAATATATTCAGGAAAAAACGCATACGCCCTTTTTGGCCAAGTGCATCATTGTGGACGTTCTGCCTCTTTTCCTATGCTTTCAATGCAATTCCAGTCTACCTCCTGAAATCGGTTTCCTGCAATTCTGCCCCGCTTTCAAGTCCTCTTGGCAGCCTTACTTCAGTCTATTTTTGGACGATAGCTGTCATTTATAACTCTGCAGGTTTGTGAATTACAGTGCCCCTGAGCTCCTTTCTTCAACTCGCTTTCTTGTGAGCTGGCCGCAACACCGCAGGATGGCTTCAGGCCCTAATCTGGTTCCGGCCAGGCACGCTGAGCCTTTGGTTAATTCCTCTTCCGGGGGGGAAATGAGAGTTAAATTTGCCCGTCCAGACACCTCCAGCTAGTCTCTCATTGGTTCTCGCTATTCCTGTTCATCTTCCGCAGAAATTGCAAACTGGGCCAAACAGGAGGTTAAAGGTGCTGACTCTCCAAGTGGGGAGAGTGTTAGTAAAGCGTCTGGAATGTTGCACCCGAGTACCAGGGTACGAAAACTGAGACATATTTGAACACATCTCCCGATCACATGGTTGATCATACTCTGGGTTCCACATGCATGTTTTAGCTGAAGGAAGAATACCTAAAACCTGGGTAGTTGAAACCCGTGGAATGGGTACCATGCAATATGACTTCAAAGGGTCTTCATTTGCTCACCGAACCTCTGCAATCCTATCACTGCTGCGTTTATGCCCCTGTACACACGCTTGATTCTCTTTTGGAGACATAGCAATCCATAGGTTTTAAGATACTTACTAGTCAGGTACATTCTTAGGCGTTTAATATGGGGTTTTGAGTCCATTTCGTTGAGCAAGGAGTAGCTCTTGTCTATTCCATATTTGGCTTAAGGAACTTTATCTGTGCTCATTTCAATCTCTGGTTTTATGCAGCACCCCAACTCACCTTTCCCCTTAAGCAAGCATAAGTTGGTTTTCTAAATTTGAGACCCTGTTCTGTTTTGGAATGCAGTTCCTGTGTAGCCAAGTTTACATTCCGTGTATTAGTGATATCTTATGATGTTTCTTTTTCTGTGTGACTTATTTCAGTTAGAATCATCGTACCTGAATCCACTCATTATGCTGCTACGGGCCTGATGACATAGATTTCATTGCTGAGTGATACTGCATTGTACGTAAGTACCACAAGTTGTTAATCCATTTTTCACTTTCTGTGATATTGAACTTGTACGGTAAACGGGGTTCTTGTAAACGGAGGCGTCCCAAACTTTGGGGTGGCTGTGTCTTTTTGATTTTAATTTCCCTAAGCTATAGGACCATAAGTGGAAGTGCCCTAGGCTCTGTTGCTTTGTTTTTTAGATGTTTCAGGAAACACCATACACTTCTCCCGAGTGTCTGTTGGCAATTTACATCCCGCCCATCAGCATAACAAGGCTCCCAGTTCTCAATGGCCTGTTGCCTTTCTGGATTTTACACTTTTTTCAGATGGCCCTTTTGACCGGGGGGAAGTGAGACTTCATTGTAGTGCAGATTTCCTTTGCAAGCTTGCTTGGTTGGCCAAAAAGGGCGTATGCGTTTTTTCCTGAATATATTCAGGAAAAAACGCATACGCCCTTTTTGGCCAAGTGCATCATTGTGGACGTTCTGCCTCTTTTCCTATGCTTTCAATGCAATTCCAGTCTACATCCTGAAATCGGTTTCCTGCAATTCTGCCCCGCTTTCAAGTCCTCTTGGCAGCCTTACTTCAGTCTATTTTTGGACGATAGCTGTCATTTATAACTCTGCAGGTTTGTGAATTACAGTGCCCCTGAGCTCCTTTCTTCAACTCGCTTTCTTGTGAGCTGGCCGCAACACCGCAGGATGGCTTCAGGCCCTAATCTGGTTCCGGCACGGCACGCTGAGCCTTTGGTTAATTCCTCTTCCGGGGGGGAAATGAGAGTTAAATTTGCCCGTCCAGACACCTCCAGCTAGTCTCTCATTGGTTCTCGCTATTCCTGTTCATCTTCCACAGAAATTGCAAACTGGGCCAAACAGGAGGTTAAAGGTGCTGACTCTCCAAGTGGGGAGAGTGTTAGTAAAGCGTCTGGAATGTTGCACCCGAGTACCAGGGTACGAAAACTGAGACATATTTGAACACGTCTCCCGATCACATGGTTGATCATACTCTGGGTTCCACATGCATGTTTTAGCTGAAGGAAGAATACCTAAAACCTGGGTAGTTGAAACCCGTGGAATGGGTACCATGCAATATGACTTCAAAGGGTCTTCATTTGCTCACCGAACCTCTCCAATCCTATCACTGCTGCGTTTATGCCCCTGTACACATGCTTGATTCTCTTTCGGAGACATAGCAATCCATAGGTTTTAAGATACTTACTAGTCAGGTACATTCTTAGGCGTTTAATATGGGGTTTTGAGTCCATTTCATTGAGCAAGGAGTAGCTCTTGTCTATTCCATATTTGGCTTAAGGAACTTTATCTGTGCTCATTTCAATCTCTGGTTTTATGCAGCACCCCAACTCACCTTTACCCTTAAGCAAGCATAAGTTGGTTTTCTAAATTTGAGACCCTGTTCTGTTCTGTAATTCAGTTCCTTTGTAGCCAAGTTTCCATTCCGTGTATTACTGATATCTTATGATGTTTCTTTTTCTCTGTGACTTACTTCAGTTACAATCATCATACCTGAATCCACTCATTGTGCTGCTACGGGCCTGATGACATAGATTTCATTGCTGAGTGATATTGCTTTGTAAGTGAATACCACAACTTCTTTATCCATTTTTCACTTTCTGCGATGTTGAACTTGTACTGTAAACGAGGTTCTTGTAAACAGAGCCGTTCCAAACTTTGGGGTGGCTGTGTCTTTTTGATTTTAATTTCCCTAAGCTATAGGACCATAAGTGGAAGTGCCCTAGGCTCTGTTGCTTTGTTTTTTAGATGTTTCAGGAAACACCATACACTTCTCCCTAGTGTCTCTTGGCAATTACATCCCGCCCATCAGCATAACAAGGCTCCCAGTTCTCAATGGCCTGTTGCCTTTCTGGATTTTACACTTTTTTCAGATGGCCCTTTTGACCGGGGGGAAGTGAGACTTCATTGTATTGCAGATTTCCTTTGCAAGCTTGCTTGGTTGGCCAAAAAGGGCATATGCGTTTTTTCCTGAATATATTCAGGAAAAAACGCATATGCCCTTTTTGGCCAAGTGCATCATTGTGGACGTTCTGCCTCTTTTCCTATGCTTTCAATGCAATTCCAGTCTACCTCCTGAAATCGGTTTCCTGCAATTCTGCCCCGCTTTCAAGTCCTCTTGGCAGCCTTACTTCAGTCTATTTTTGGACGATAGCTGTCATTTATAACTCTGCAGGTTTGTGAATTACAGTGCCCCTGAGCTCCTTTCTTCAACTCGCTTTCTTGTGACCTGGCCGCAACACCGCAGGATGGCTTCAGGCCCTAATCTGGTTCCGGCCCGGCATGCTGAGCCTTTGGTTAATTCCTCTTCCTGGTGGGAAATGAGAGTTAAATTTGCCCGTCCAGACACCTCCAGCTAGCCTCTCATTGGTTCTCGCTATTCCTGTTCATCTTCCGCAGAAATTGCAAACTGGGCCAAACAGGAGGTTAAAGGGACTGACTCTCCAAGTCGGGAGAGTGTTAGTAAAGCGTCTGGAATGTTGCACCCGAGTACCAGGGGAGGAAAACTGAGACATATTTGAACACGTCTCCCGTTCACATGGTTGATCATACTCTGGGTTCCACATGCATGTTTTAGCTGAAGGAAGAATACCTTAAACCTGGAGAGTTGAGACCCGTGTAATGGGTACCATGCAATATGACTTCAAAGGGTCTTCATTTGCTCACCGAACTTCTCCAATCCTATCACTGCTGCGTTTATGCCCCTGTACACACGCTTGATTCTCTTTTGGAGACATAGCAATCCATAGGTTTTAAGATACTTACTAGTCAGGTACATTCTTAGGCGTTTAATATGGGGTTTTGAGTCCATTTCGTTGAGCAAGGAGTAGCTCTTGTCTATTCCATATTTGGCTTAAGGAACTTTATCTGTGCTCATTTCAATCTCTGGTTTTATGCAGCACCCCAACTCACCTTTCCCCTTAAGCAAGCATAAGTTGGTTTTCTAAATTTGAGACCCTGTTCTGTTTTGGAATGCAGTTCCTGTGTAGCCAAGTTTACATTCCGTGTATTAGTGATATCTTATGATGTTTCTTTTTCTGTGTGACTTATTTCAGTTAGAATCATCGTACCTGAATCCACTCATTATGCTGCTACGGGCCTGATGACATAGATTTCATTGCTGAGTGATACTGCATTGTACGTAAGTACCACAAGTTCTTTATCCATTTTTCACTTTCTGTGATATTGAACTTGTACGGTAAACAGGGTTCTTGTAAACGGAGGCGTCCCAAGCTTTGGGGTGGCTGTGTCTTTTTGATTTTAATTTCCCTAAGCTATAGGACCATAAGTGGAAGTGCCCTAGGCTCTGTTGCTTTGTTTTTTAGATGTTTCAGGAAACACCATACACTTCTCCCGAGTGTCTGTTGGCAATTTACATCCCGCCCATCAGCATAACAAGGCTCCCAGTTCTCCATGGCCTGTCCTGCCTTTCTGGATTTTACACTTTTTTCAGATGGCCCTTTTGACCGGGGGGAAGTGAAACTTCATTGTAGTGCAGATTTCCTTTGCAAGCTTGCTTGGTTGGCCAAAAAGGGCGTATGCGTTTTTTCCTGAATATATTCAGGAAAAAACGCATACGCCCTTTTTGGCCAAGTGCATCATTGTGGACGTTCTGCCTCTTTTCCTATGCTTTCAATGCAATTCCAGTCTACCTCCTGAAATCGGTTTCCTGCAATTCTGCCCCGCTTTCAAGTCCTCTTGGCAGCCTTACTTCAGTCTATTTTTGGACGATAGCTGTCATTTATAACTCTGCAGGTTTGTGAATTACAGTGCCCCTGAGCTCCTTTCTTCAACTCGCTTTCTTGTGAGCTGGCCGCAACACCGCAGGATGGCTTCAGGCCCTAATCTGGTTCCGGCCAGGCACGCTGAGCCTTTGGTTAATTCCTCTTCCGGGGGGGGAAATGAGAGTTAAATTTGCCCGTCCAGACACCTCCAGCTAGTCTCTCATTGGTTCTCGCTATTCCTGTTCATCTTCCGCAGAAATTGCAAACTGGGCCAAACAGGAGGTTAAAGGTGCTGACTCTCCAAGTGGGGAGAGTGTTAGTAAAGCGTCTGGAATGTTGCACCCGAGTACCAGGGTACGAAAACTGAGACATATTTGAACACATCTCCCGATCACATGGTTGATCATACTCTGGGTTCCACATGCATGTTTTAGCTGAAGGAAGAATACCTAAAACCTGGGTAGTTGAAACCCGTGGAATGGGTACCATGCAATATGACTTCAAAGGGTCTTCATTTGCTCACCGAACCTCTGCAATCCTATCACTGCTGCGTTTATGCCCCTGTACACATGCTTGATTCTCTTTCGGAGACATAGCAATCCATAGGTTTTAAGATACTTACTAGTCAGGTACATTCTTAGGCGTTTAATATGCGGTGTTGAGTCCATTTCGTTGAGCAAGGAGTAGCTCTTGTCTATTCCATATTTGGCTTAAGGAACTTTATCTGTGCTCATTTCAATCTCTGGTTTTATGCAGCACCCCAACTCACCTTTCCCCTTAAGCAAGCATAAGTTGGTTTTCTAAATTTGAGACCCTGTTCTGTTTTGGAATTCAGTTCCTGTGTAGCCAAGTTTACATTCCATGTATTACTGATATCTTATGATGTTTCTTTTTCTGTGTGACTTATTTCAGTTAGAATCATCATACCTGAATCCACTCATTGTGCTGCTACGGGCCTGATGACATAGATTTCATTGCTGAGTGATACTGCATTGTACGTAAGTACCACAAGTTCTTTATCCATTTTTCACTTTCTGTGATATTGAACTTGTACGGTAAACGAGGTTCTTGTAAATGGAGGCGTCCCAAACTTTGGGGTGGCTGTGTCTTTTTGATTTTAATTTCCCTAAGCTATAGGACCATAAGTGGAAGTGCCCTAGACTCTGTTGCTTTGTTTTTTAGATGTTTCAGGAAACACCATACACTTCTCCCGAGTGTCTGTTGGCAATTTACATCCCGCCCATCAGCATAACAAGGCTCCCAGTTCTCCATGGCCTGTCCTGCCTTTCTGGATTTTACACTTTTTTCAGATGGCTCTTTTGACCGGGGGGAAGTGAGACTTCATTGTAGTGCAGATTTCCTTTGCAAGCTTGCTTGGTTGGCCAAAAAGGGCGTATGCGTTTTTTCCTGAATATATTCAGGAAAAAACGCATACGCCCTTTTTGGCCAAGTGCATCATTGTGGACGTTCTGCCTCTTTTCCTATGCTTTCAATGCAATTCCAGTCTACCTCCTGAAATTGGTTTCCTGCAATTCTGCCCCGCTTTCAAGTCCTCTTGGCAGCCTTACTTCAGTCTATTTTTGGACGATAGCTGTCATTTATAACTCTGCAGGTTTGTGAATTACAGTGCCCCTGAGCTCCTTTCTTCAACTCGCTTTCTTGTGACCTGGCCGCAACACCGCAGGATGGCTTCAGGCCCTAATCTGGTTCCGGCACGGCACGCTGAGCCTTTGGTTATTTCCTCTTCCTGTTGCGAAATGAGAGTTAAATTTGCCCGTCCAGACACCTCCAGCTAGTCTCTCATTGGTTCTCGCTATTCCTGTTCATCTTCCGCAGAAATTGCAAACTGGGCCAAACAGGAGGTTAAAGGTGCTGACTCTCCAAGTCGGGAGAGTGTTAGTAAAGCGTCTGGAATGTTGCACCTGAGTACCAGGGTACGAAAACTGAGACATATTTGAACACGTCTCCCGATCACATGGTTGATCATACTCTGGGTTCCACATGCATGTTTTAGCTGAAGGAAGAATACCTAAAACCTGGGTAGTTGAAACCCGTGGAATCGGTACCATGCAATATGACTTCAAAGGGTCTTCATTTGCTCACCGAACTTCTCCAATCCTAGCACTGCTGCGTTTATGCCCCTGTACACATGCTTGATTCTCTTTCGGAGACATAGCAATCCATAGGTTTTAAGATACTTACTAGTCAGGTACATTCTTAGGCGTTTAATGTGGGGTGTTCAGTCCATTTCGTTGAGCAAGGAGTAGCTCTTGTCTATTCCATATTTGGCTTAAGGAACTTTATCTGTGCTCATTTCAATCTCTGGTTTTATGCAGCACCCCAACTCACCTTTACCCTTAAGCAAGAATAAGTTGGTTTTCTAAGTTTGAGACCCTGTTCTGTTCTGTAATTCAGTTCCTGTGTAGCCAAGTTTACATTCCGTGTATTACTGATATCTTATGATGTTTCTTTTTCTGTGTGACTTATTTCAGTTAGAATCATCATACCTGAATCCACTCATTGTGCTGCTAAGGGCCTGATGACACAGATTTCATTGCTGAGTGATATTGCTTTGTAAGTAAATACCACAACTTGTTTATCCATTTTTCACTTTCTGCGATGTTGAACTTGTACTGTAAACGAGGTTCTTGCAAACAGAGCCGTTCCAAACTTTGGGGTGGCTGTGTCTTTTTGATTTTAATTTCCCTAAGCTATAGGACCATAAGTGGAAGTGCCCTAGGTTCTGTTGCTTTGTTTTTTAGATGTTTCAGGAAACACCATACACTTCTCCCGAGTGGTTGTTGGCAATTTACATCCCGCCCATCAGCATAACAAGGCTCCCAGTTCTCCATGGACTGTCCTGCCTTTCTGGATTTTACACTTTTTTCAGATGGCCCTTTTGACCGGGGGGAAGTGAGACTTCATTGTAGTGCAGATTTCCTTTGCAAGCTTGCTTGGTTGGCCAAAAAGGGCGTATGCGTTTTTTCCTGAATATATTCAGGAAAAAACGCATACGCCCTTTTTGGCCAAGTGCATCATTGTGGACGTTCTGCCTCTTTTCCTATGCTTTCAATGCAATTCCAGTCTACCTCCTGAAATCGGTTTCCTGCAATTCTGCCCCGCTTTCAAGTCCTCTTGGCAGCCTTACTTCAGTCTATTTTTGGACGATAGCTGTCATTTATAACTCTGCAGGTTTGTGAATTACAGTGCCCCTGAGCTCCTTTCTTCAACTCGCTTTCTTGTGAGCTGGCCGCAACACCACAGGATGGCTTCAGGCCCTAATCTGGTTCCGGCACGGCACGCTGAGCCTTTGGTTAATTCCTCTTCCTGGTGGGAAATGAGAGTTAAATTTGCCCGTCCAGACACCTCCAGCTAGTCTCTCATTGGTTCTCGCTATTCCTGTACATCTTCCGCAGAAATTGCAAACTGGGCCAAACAGGAGGTTAAAGGGACTGACTCTCCAAGTCGGGAGAGTGTTAGTAAAGCGTCTGGAATGTTGCACCAGAGTCCCAGGGTACGAAAACTGAGACATATTTGAACACGTCTCCCGATCACATGGTTGATCATACTCTAGGTTCCACATGCATGTTTTAGCTGAAGGAAGAATACCTTAAACCTAGGTAGTTGAAACCCGTGGAATGGGTACCATGCAATATGACTTCAAAGGGTCTTCATTTGTTCACCGAACCTCCAATCCTATCAGTGCTGTGTTTATGCCCCTGTACACATGCTTGATTCTCTTTCGGAGACATAGCAATCCATAGGTTTTAAGATAATTACAAGTCAGGTACATTCTTAGGCGTTTAATATGCGGTGTTGAGTCCATTTCGTTGAGCAAGGAGTAGCTCTTGTCTATTCCATATTTGGCTTAAGGAACTTTATCTGTGCTCATTTCAATCTCTGGTTTTATGCAGCACTCCAACTCACCTTTCCCCTTAAGCAAGCATAAGTTGTTTTTCTAAATTTGAGACCCTGTTCTGTTCTGTAATTCAGTTCCTGTGTAGCCAAGTTTACATTCCGTGTATTACTGATATCTTATGATGTTTCTTTTTCTGTGTGACTTATTTCAGTTAGAATCATCATACCTGAATCCACTCATTATGCTGCTACGGGCCTGATGACATAGATTTCATTGCTGAGTGATATTCCTTTGTAAGTAAATACCACAAGTTCTTTATCCATTTTTCACTTTCTGTTATATTGAACTTGTACAGTAAACGAGGTTCTTGTAAACGGAGGCTTCCCAAACTTTGGGGTGGCTGTGTCTTTTTGATTTTAATTTCCCTAAGCTATAGGACCATAAGTGGAAGTGCCCTAGGCTCTGTTGCATTGTTTTTTAGATGTTTCAGGAAACACCATACACTTCTCCCGAGTGTCTGTTGGCAATTTACATCCCGCCCATCAGCATAACAAGGCTCCCAGTTCTCCATGGCCTGCCCTGCCTTTCTGGATTTTACACTTTTTTCAGATGGCCCTTTTGACCGGGGGGAAGTGAAACTTCATTGTAGTGCAGATTTCCTTTGCAAGCCTGCTTGGTTGGCCAAAAAGGGCGTATGCGTTTTTTCCTGAATATATTCAGGAAAAAACGCATACGCCCTTTTTGGCCAAGTGCATCATTGTGGACGTTCTGCCTCTTTTCCTATGCTTTCAATGCAATTCCAGTCTACCTCCTGAAATCGGTTTCCTGCAATTCTGCCCCACTTTCAAGTCCTCTTGGCAGCCTTACTTCAGTCTATTTTTGGACGATAGCTGTCATTTATAACTCTGCAGGTTTGTGAATTACAGTGCCCCTGAGCTCCTTTCTTCAACTCGCTTTCTTTTGAGCTGGCCGCAACACCGCAGGATGGCTTCAGGCCCTAATCTGGTTCCGGTACGGCACGCTGAGCCTTTGGTTATTTCCTCTTCCTGGTGGGAAATGAGAGTTAAATTTGCCCGTCCAGACACCTCCAGCTAGCCTCTCATTGGTTCTCGCTATTCCTGTTCATCTTCCGCAGAAATTGCAAACTGGGCCAAACAGGAGGTTAAAGGCGCTGACTCTCCATGTGGGGAGAGTGTTAGTAAAGCGTCTGGAATGTTGCACCCGAGTACCAGGGGAGGAAAACTGAGACATATTTGAACACGTCTCCCGTTCACATGGTTGATCATACTTGGGTTCCACATGCATGTTTTAGCTGAAGGAAGAATACCTTAAACCTGGAGAGTTGAGACCCGTGTAATGGGTACCATGCAATATGACTTCAAAGGGTCTTCATTTGCTCACCGAACCTCTCCAATCCTATCACTGCTGCGTTTATGCCCCTGTACACATGCTTGATTCTCTTTCGGAGACATAGCAATCCATAGGTTTTACGATATTTACTAGTCAGGTACATTCTTAGGCGTTTAATATGCGGTGTTGAGTCCATTTCGTTGAGCAAGGAGTAGCTCTTGTCTATTCCATATTTGGCCTAAGGAACTTTATCTGTGCTCATTTCAATCTCTGGTTTTATGCAGCACCCCAACTCACCTTTACCCTTAAGCAAGCATAAGTTGGTTTTCTAAATTTGAGACCCTGTTCTGTTTTGGAATTCAGTTCCTGTGTAGCCAAGTTTACATTCCGTGTATTACTGATATCTTATGATGTTTCTTTTTCTGTGTGACTTACTTCAGTTAGAATCATCATACCTGAATCCACTCATTGTGATGCTAAGGGCCTGATGACATAGATTTCATTGCTGAGTGATATTGCTTTGTAAGTAAATACCACAACTTCTTTATGCATTTTTCACTTTCTGCAATGTTGAACTTGTACTGTAAAGAAGGTTCTTGTAAACAGAGGCGTCCCAAACTTTGGGGTGGCTGTGTCTTTTTGATTTTAATTTCCCTAAGCTATAGGACCATAAGTGGCAGTGCCCTAGGCTCTGTTGCTTTGTTTTTTAGATGTTTCAGGAAACACCATACACTTCTCCCGAGTGTCTGTTGGCAATTTACATCCCGCCCATCAGCATAACAAGGCTCCCAGTTCTCCATGGCCTGTCCTGCCTTTCTGGATTTTACACTTTTTTCAGATGGCTCTTTTGACCGGGCGGAAGTGAGACTTCATTGTAGTGCAGATTTCCTTTGCAAGCTTGCTTGGTTGGCCAAAAAGGGCGTATGCGTTTTTTCCTGAATATATTCAGGAAAAAACGCATACGCCCTTTTTGGCCAAGTGCATCATTGTGGACGTTCTGCCTCTTTTCCTATGCTTTCAATGCAATTCCAGTCTACCTCCTGAAATCGGTTTCCTGCAATTCTGCCCCGCTTTGAAGTCCTCTTGGCAGCCTTACTTCAGTCTATTTTTGGACGATAGCTGTCATTTATAACTCTGCAGGTTTGTGAATTACAGTGCCCCTGAGCTCCTTTCTTCAACTCGCTTTCTTGTGAGCTGGCCGCAACACCGCAGGATGGCTTCAGGCCCTAATCTGGTTCCGGCCCGGCATGCTGAGCCTTTGGTTAATTCCTCTTCCTGGTGGGAAATGAGAGTTAAATTTGCCCGTCCAGACACCTCCAGCTAGTCTCTCATTGGTTCTCGCTATTCCTGTTCATCTTCCGCAGAAATTGCAAACTGGGCCAAACAGGAGGTTAAAGGGACTGACTCTCCAAGTGGGGAGAGTGTTAGTAAAGCGTCTGGAATGTTGCACCCGAGTACCAGGGGAGGAAAACTGAGACATATTTGAACACGTCTCCCGATCACATGGTTGATCATACTCTAGGTTCCACGTGCATGTTTTAGCTGAAGGAAGAATACCTAAAACCTGGGTAGTTGAAACCCGTGGAATGGGTACCATGCAATATGACTTCAAAGGGTCTTCATTTGCTCACCGAACCTCTCCAATCCTATCACTGCTGCGTTTATGCCCCTGTACACATGCTTGATTCTCTTTCGGAGACATAGCAATCCATAGGTTTTAAGATACTTACTAGTCAGGTACATTCTTAGGCGTTTAATATGCGGTGTTGAGTCCATTTCGTGGAGCAAGGAGTAGCTCTTGTCTATTCCATAAATTGCTTAAGGAACTTTATCTGTGCTCATTTCAGTCTCTGGTTTTATGCAGCAACCCAACTCACGTTTACCCTTAAGCAAGCATAAGTTGGTTTTCTAAATTTGAGAACCTGTTCTGTTTTGGAATTCAGTTCCTGTGTAGCCAAGTTTACATTCCGTGTATTAGTGATATCTTATGATGTTTCTTTTTCTGTGTGACTTATTTCAGTTAGAATCATCGTACCTGAATCTACTCATTATGCTGCTACGGGCCTGATGACATAGATTTCATTGCTGAGTGATACTGCATTGTACGTAAGTACCACAAGTTCTTTATCCATTTTTCACTTTCTGCGATGTTGAACTTGTACTGTAAACGAGGTTCTTTTAAACAGAGCCGTTCCAAACTTTGGGGTGGCTGTGTCTTTTTGATTTTAATTTCCCTAAGCTATAGGACCATAAGTGGAAGTGCCCTAGGCTCTGTTGCTTTGTTTTTTAGATGTTTCAGGAAGCACCATACACTTCTCCCAAGTGTCTGTTGGCAATTTACATCCCGCCCATCAGCATAAGAAGGCTCCCAGTTCTCAATGGCCGGTTGCCTTTCTGGATTTTACACTTTTTTCAGATGGCCCTTTTGACCGGGGGGAAGTGAGACTTCATTGTAGTGCAGATTTCCTTTGCAAGCTTGCTTGGTTGGCCAAAAAGGGCGTATGCGTTTTTTCCTGAATATATTCAGGAAAAAACGCATACGCCCTTTTTGGCCAAGTGCATCATTGTGGACGTTCTGCCTCTTTTCCTATGCTTTCAATGCAATTCCAGTCTACCTCCTGAAATCGGTTTCCTGCAATTCTGCCCCGCTTTCAAGTCCTCTTGGCAGCCTTACTTCAGTCTATTTTTGGACGATAGCTGTCATTTATAACTCTGCAGGTTTGTGAATTACAGTGCCCCTGAGCTCCTTTCTTCAACTCGCTTTCTTGTGACCTGGCCGCAACACCGCAGGATGGCTTCAGGCCCTAATCTGGTTCCAGCCCGGCATGCTGAGCCTTTGGTTAATTCCTCTTCCTGGTGGGAAATGAGAGTTAAATTTGCCCGTCCAGACACAACCAGCTAGCCTCTCATTGGTTCTCGCTATTCCTGTTCATCTTCCGCAGAAATTGCAAACTGGGCCAAACAGGAGGTTAAAGGGACTGACTCTCCAAGTGGGGAGAGTGTTAGTAAAGCGTCTGGAATGTTGCACCCGAGTACCAGGGGAGGAAAACTGAGACATATTTGAACACGTCTCCCGATCACATGGTTGATCATACTCTAGGTTCCACATGCATGTTTTAGCTGAAGGAAGAATACCTTAAACCTGGGTAGTTGAAACCCGTGGAATGGGTACCATGCAATATGACTTCAAAGGGTCTTCATTTGCTCACCGAACCTCTCCAATCCTATCACTGCTGCGTTTATGCCCCTGTACACATGCTTGATTCTCTTTCGGAGACATAGCAATCCATAGGTTTTAAGATACTTACTAGTCAGGTACATTCTTAGGCGTTTAATATGGGATGTTGAGTCCATTTCGTTGAGCAAGGAGTAGCTCTTGTCTATTCCATATTTGGCTTAAGGAACTTTATCTGTGCTCATTTCAATCTCTGGTTTTATGCAGCACCCCAACTCACCTTTACCCTTAAGCAAGAATAAGTTGGTTTTCTAAGTTTGAGACCCTGTTCTGTTCTGTAATTCAGTTCCTGTGTAGCCAAGTTTACATTCCGTGTATTACTGATATCTTATGATGTTTCTTTTTCTGTGTGACTTATTTCAGTTAGAATCATCATACCTGAATCCACTCATTGTGCTGCTAAGGGCCTGATGACACAGATTTCATTGCTGAGTGATATTGCTTTGTAAGTAAATACCACAACTTGTTTATCCATTTTTCACTTTCTGCGATGTTGAACTTGTACTGTAAACGAGGTTCTTGTAAACAGAGCCGTTCCAAACTTTGGGGTGGCTGTGTCTTTTTGATTTTAATTTCCCTAAGCTATAGGACCATAAGTGGAAGTGCCCTAGGTTCTGTTGCTTTGTTTTTTAGATGTTTCAGGAAACACCATACACTTCTCCCGAGTGGTTGTTGGCAATTTACATCCCGCCCATCAGCATAACAAGGCTGCCAGTTCTCCATGGCCTGTCCTGCCTTTCTGGATTTTACACTTTTTTCAGATGGCCCTTTTGACCGGGGGGAAGTGAGACTTCATTGTAGTGCAGATTTCCTTTGCAAGCTTGCTTGGTTGGCCAAAAAGGGCGTATGCGTTTTTTCCTGATTATATTCAGGAAAAAACGCATACGCCCTTTTTGGCCAAGTGCATCATTGTGGACGTTCTGCCTCTTTTCCTATGCTTTCAATGCAATTCCAGTCTACCTCCTGAAATCGGTTTCCTGCAATTCTGCCCCGCTTTCAAGTCCTCTTGGCAGCCTTACTTCAGTCTATTTTTGGACGATAGCTGTCATTTATAACTCTGCAGGTTTGTGAATTACAGTGCCCCTGAGCTCCTTTCTTCAACTCGCTTTCTTGTGACCTGGCCGCAACACCGCAGGATGGCTTCAGGCCCTAATCTGGTTCTGGTACGGCATGCTGACCCTTTCGTTATTTCCTCTTCCTGGTGGGAAATGAGAGTTAAATTTGCCCGTCCAGACACCTCCAGCTAGCCTCTCATTGGTTCTCGCTATTCCTGTTCATCTTCCGCAGAAATTGCAAACTGGGCCAAACAGGAGGTTAAAGGCGCTGACTCTCCAAGTGGGGAGAGTGTTAGTAAAGCGTCTGGAATGTTGCACCCGAGTACCAGGGGAGGAAAACTGAGACATATTTGAACACGTCTCCCGATCACATGGTTGATCATACTCTGGGTTCCACATGCATGTTTTAGCTGAAGGAAGAATACCTAAAACCTGGGTAGTTGAAACCCGTGGAATGAGTACAATGCAGTATGACTTCAAAGGGTCTTCATTTGCTCACCGAACCTCTCCAATCCTATCACTGCTGCGTTTATGCCCCTGTACACATGCTTGATTCTCTTTCGGAGACATAGCAATCCATAGGTTTTAAGATACTTACTAGTCAGGTACATTCTTAGGCGTTTAATATGCGGTGTTGATTCCATTTCGTTGAGCAAGGAGTAGCTCTTGTCTATTCCATATTTGGCTTAAGGAACTTTATCTGTGCTCATTTCAATCTCTGGTTTTATGCAGCACCCCAACTCCCCTTTACCCTTAAGCAAGAATAAGTTGGTTTTCTAAATTTGAGACCCTGTTCTGTTCTGTAATTCAGTTCCTGTGTAGCCAAGTTTACATTCCATGTATTACTGATATCTTATGATGTTTCTTTTTCTGTGTGACTTATTTCAGTTAGAATTATCATACCTGAATCCACTCATTGTGCTGCTAAGGGCCTGATGACACAGATTTCATTGCTGAGTGATATTGCTTTGTAAGTAAATACCACAACTTCTTTATCCATTTTTCAATTTCTGCGATGTTGAACTTGTACTGTAAACGAGGTTCTTGTAAACAGAGCCGTTCCAAACTTTGGGGTGGCTGTGTCTTTTTGATTTTAATTTCCCTAAGCTATAGGACCATAAGTGGAAGTGCCCTAGGTTCTGTTGCTTTGTTTTTTAGATGTTTCAGGAAACACCATACACTTCTCCCGAGTGGTTGTTGGCAATTTACATCCCCCCCATCAGCATAACAAGGCTCCCAGTTCTCCATGGCCTGTCCTGCCTTTCTGGATTTTACACTTTTTTCAGATGGCCCTTTTGACCGGGGGGAAGTGAGACTTCATTGTAGTGCAGATTTCCTTTGCAAGCTTGCTTGGTTGGCCAAAAAGGGCGTATGCGTTTTTTCCTGAATATATTCAGGAAAAAACGCATACGCCCTTTTTGGCCAAGTGCATCATTGTGGACGTTCTGCCTCTTTTCCTATGCTTTCAATGCAATTCCAGTCTACCTCCTGAAATCGGTTTCCTGCAATTCTGCCCCGCTTTCAAGTCCTCTTGGCAGCCTTACTTCAGTCTATTTTTGGACGATAGCTGTCATTTATAACTCTGCAGGTTTGTGAATTACAGTGCCCCTGAGCTCCTTTCTTCAACTCGCTTTCTTGTGACCTGGCCGCAACACCGCAGGATGGCTTCAGGCCCTAATCTGGTTCCGGCACGGCACGCTGAGCCTTTGGTTATTTCCTCTTCCTGGTGGGAAATGAGAGTTAAATTTGCCCGTCCAGAAACCTCCAGCTAGTCTCTCATTGGTTCTCGCTATTCCTGTTCATCTTCCGCAGAAATTGCAAACTGGGCCAAACAGGAGGTTAAAGGCGCTGACTCTCCAAGTCGGGAGAGTGTTAGTAAAGCGTCTGGAATGTTGCACCCGAGTACCAGGGGAGGAAAACTGAGACATATTTGAACACGTTTCCCGTTCACATGGTTGATCATACTTGGGTTCCACATGCATGTTTTAGCTGAAGGAAGAATACCTTAAACCTGGAGAGTTGAGACCCGTGGAATGGGTACCATGCAATATGACTTCAAAGGGTCTTCATTTGCTCACCGAACCTCTCCAATCCTATCACTGCTGCGTTTATGCCCCTGTACACATGCTTGATTCTCTTTTGGAGACATAGCAATCCATAGGTTTTAAGATACTTACAAGTCAGGTACATTCTTCGGCGTTTAATATGCGGTGTTGAGTCCATTTCGTTGAGCAAGGAGTAGCTCTTGTCTATTCCATATTTGACTTAAGGAACTTTATCTGTGCTCATTTCAATCTCTGGTTTTATGCAGCACCCCAACTCACCTTTACCCTTAAGCAAGCATAAGTTGGTTTTCTAAATTTGAGACCCTGTTCTGTTCTGTAATTCAGTTCCTGTGTAGCCAAGCTTACATTCCGTGTATTACTGATATCTTATGATGTTTCTTTTTCTGTGTGACTTATTTCAGTTAGAATCATCATACCTGAATCCACTCATTGTGATGCTAAGGGCCTGATGACATAGATTTCATTGCTGAGTGATATTGCTTTGTAAGTGAATACCACAACTTCTTTATCCATTTTTCACTTTCTGCGATGTTGAACTTGAACTGTAAACGAGGTTCTTGTAAACAGAGCCGTTCCAAACTTTGGGGTGGCTGTGTCTTTTTGATTTTAATTTCCCTATGCTATAGGACCATAAGTGGCAGTGCCCTAGGCTCTGTTGCTTTGTTTTTTAGATGTTTCAGGAAACACCATACACTTCTCCCGAGTGTCTGTTGGCAATTTACATCCCGCCCATCAGCATAACAAGGCTCCCAGTTCTCCATGGCCTGTCCTGCCTTTCTGGATTTTACACTTTTTTCAGATGGCCCTTTTGACCGGGGGGAAGTGAGACTTCATTGTAGTGCAGATTTCCTTTGCAAGCTTGCTTGGTTGGCCAAAAAGGGCGTATGCGTTTTTTCCTGAATATATTCAGGAAAAAACGCATACGCCCTTTTTGGCCAAGTGCATCATTGTGGACGTTCTGCCTCTTTTCCTATGCTTTCAATGCAATTTCAGTCTACCTCCTGAAATCTGTTTCCTGCAATTCTGCCCCGCTTTCAAGTCCTCTTGGCAGCCTTACTTCAGTCTATTTTTGGACGATAGCTGTCATTTATAACTCTGCAGGTTTGTGAATTACAGTGCCCCTGAGCTCCTTTCTTCAACTCGCTTTCTTGTGAGCTGGCCGCAACACCGCAGGATGACTTCAGGCCCTAATCTTGTTCTGGCACGGCACGCTGAGCCTTTGGTTATTTCCTCCTCCTGGTGGGAAATGAGAGTTAAATTTGCCCGTCCAGACACCTCCAGCTAGCCTCTCATTGGTTCTCGCTATTCCTGTTCATCTTCCGCAGAAATTGCAAACTGTGCCAAACAGGAGGTTAAAGGCGCTGACTCACCAAGTGGGGAGAGTGTTAGTAAAGCGTCTGGAATGTTGCACCCGAGTACCAGGGGAGGAAAACTGAGACATATTTGAACACGTCTCCCGTTCACATGGTTGATCATACTCTGGGTTCCACATGCATGTTTTAGCTGAAGGAAGAATATCTTAAACCTGGAGAGTTGAGACCCGTGTAATGGGTACCATGCAATATGACTTCAAAGGGTCTTCATTTGCTCACCGAACCTCTCCAATCCTATCACTGCTGCGTTTATGCCCCTGTACACATGCTTGATTCTCTTTCAGAGACATAGCAATCCATAGGTTTTAAGATACTTACTAGTCAGGTACATTCTTAGGCGTTTAATATGCGGTGTTGAGTCCATTTCGTTGAGCAAGGAGTAGCTCTTGTCTATTCCATATTTGACTTAAGGAACTTTATCTGTGCTCATTTCAATCTCTGGTTTTATGCAGCACTCCAACTCACCTTTACCCTTAAGGAAGCATAAGTTGGTTTTCTAAATTTGAGACCCTGTTCTGTTCTGTAATTCAGTTCCTGTGTAGCCAAGTTTACATTCCGTGTATTACTGATATCTTATGATGTTTCTTTTTCTGTGTGACTTACTTCAGTTAGAATCATCATACCTGAATCCACTCATTGTGCTGCTAAGGGCCTGATGACACAGATTTCATTGCTGAGTGATATTGCTTTGTAAGTAAATACCACAACTTCTTTATCCATTTTTCACTTTCTGCGATGTTGAACTTGTACTGTAAACGAGGTTCTTGTAAACAGAGGCGTCCCAAACTTTGGGGTGGCTGTGTCTTTTTGATTTTAATTTCCCTAAGCTATAGGACCATAAGTGGAACTGCCCTAGGCTCTGTTGCTTTGTTTTTTAGATGTTTCAGGAAACACCATACACTTCTCCCGAGTGGTTGTTGGCAATTTACATCCCGCCCATCAGCATAACAAGGCTCCCAGTTCTCCATGGCCTGTCCTGCCTTTCTGGATTTTACACTTTTTTCAGATGGCCCTTTTGACCGGGGGGAAGTGAGACTTCATTGTAGTGCAGATTTCCTTTGCAAGCTTGCTTGGTTGGCCAAAAAGGGCGTATGCGTTTTTTCCTGAATATATTCAGGAAAAAACGCATACGCCCTTTTTGGCCAAGTGCATCATTGTGGACGTTCTGCCTCTTTTCCTATGCTTTCAATGCAATTCCAGTCTACCTCCTGAAATCGGTTTCCTGCAATTCTGCCCCGCTTTCAAGTCCTCTTGGCAGCCTTACTTCAGTCTATTTTTGGACGATAGCTGTCATTTATAACTCTGCAGGTTTGTGAATTACAGTGCCCCTGAGCTCCTTTCTTCAACTCGCTTTCTTTTGAGCTGGCCGCAACACCACAGGATGGCTTCAGGCCCTAATCTGGTTCCGGCACGGCACGCTGAGCCTTTGGTTATTTCCTCTTCCTGGTGGGAAATGAGAGTTAAATTTGCCCGTCCAGACACCTCCAGCTAGTCTCTCAATGGTTCTCGCTATTCCTGTTCATCTTCCGCAGAAATTGCAAACTGGGCCAAACAGGAGGTTAAAGGCGCTGACTCTCCAAGTGGGGAGAGTGTTAGTAAAGCGTCTGGAATGTTGCACCCGAGTACCAGGGGAGGAAAACTGAGACATATTTGAACACGTCTCCCGTTCACATGGTTGATCATACTTGGGTTCCACATGCATGTTTTAGCTGAAGGAAGAATACCTTAAACCTGGAGAGTTAAGACCCGTGGAATGGGTACCATGCAATATGACTTCAAAGGGTCTTCATTTGCTCACCGTACCTCTCCAATCCTATCACTGCTGCGTTTATGCCCCTGTACACATGCTTGATTCTCTTTCGGAGACATAGCAATCTATAGGTTTTAAGATACTTACTAGTCAGGTACATTCTTAGGCGTTTAATATGCGATGTTGAGTCCATTTCGTTGAGCAAGGAGTAGCTCTTGTCTATTCCATATTTGACTTAAGGAACTTTATCTGTACTCATTTCAATCTCTGGTTTTATGCAGCACCCCAACACACCTTTACCCTTAAGCAAGCATAAGTTGGTTTTCTAAATTTGAGACCCTGTTCTGTTCTGTAATTCAGTTCCTGTGTAGCCAAGTTTACATTCCGTGTATTACTGATATCTTATGATGTTTCTTTTTCTGTGTCACTTACTTCAGTTAGAATCATCATACCTGAATCCACTCATTGTGCTGCTAAGGGCCTGATGACACAGATTTCATTGCTGAGTGATATTGCTTTGTAAGTAAATACCACAACTTCTTTATCCATTTTTCACTTTCTGCGATGTTGAACTTGTACTGTAAACGAGGTTCTTGTAAACAGAGGCGTCCCAAACTTTGGGGTGGCTGTGTCTTTTTGATTTTAATTTCCCTAAGCTGTAGGACCATAAGTGGCAGTGCCCTAGGCTCTGTTGCTTTGTTTTTAAGATGTTTCAGGAAACACCATACACTTCTCCCGAGTGGTTGTTGGCAATTTACATCCCGCCCATCAGCATAACAAGGCTCCCAGTTCTCCATGGCCTGTCCTGCCTTTCTGGATTTTACACTTTTTTCAGATGGCCCTTTTGACCGGGGGGAAGTGAGACTTCATTTTAGTGCAGATATCCTTTGCAAGCTTACTTGGTTGGCCAAAAAGGGCGTATGCGTTTTTTCCTGAATATATTCAGGAAAAAACGCATACGCCCTTTTTGGCCAAGTGCATCATTGTGGACGTTCTGCCTCTTTTCCTATGCTTTCAATGCAATTCCAGTCTACCTCCTGAAATCGGTTTCCTGCAATTCTGCCCCGCTTTCAAGTCCTCTTGGCAGCCTTACTTCAGTCTATTTTTGGACGATAGCTGTCATTTATAACTCTGCAGGTTTGTGAGTTACAGTGCCCCTGAGCTCCTTTCTTCAACTCGCTTTCTTGTGACCTGGCCGCAACACCGCAGGATGGCTTCAGGCCCTAATCTGGTTCCGGCACGGCACGCTTAGCCTTTCGTTATTTCCTCTTCCTGGTGGGAAATGAGAGTTAAATTTGCCCGTCCAGACACCTCCAGCTAGCCTCTCATTGTTTCTCGCTATTCCTGTTCATCTTCCGCAGAAATTGCAAACTGGGCCAAACAGGAGTTTAAAGGCGCTGACTCCCCAAGTGGGGAGAGTGTTAGTAAAGCGTCTGGAATGTTGCACCCGAGTACCAGGGGAGGAAAACTGAGACATATTTGAACACGTCTCCCGTTCACATGGTTGATCATACTTGGGTTCCACATGCATGTTTCAGCTGAAGGAAGAATACCTTAAACCTGGAGAGTTAAGACCCGTGTAATGGGTACCATGCAATATGACTTCAAAGGGTCTTCATTTGCTCACCGAACCTCTCCAATCCTATCACTGCTGCGTTTATGCCCCTGTACACATGCTTGATTCTCTTTCGGAGACATAGCAATCCATAGGTTTTAAGATACTTACTAGTCAGGTACATTCTTAGGCGTTTAATATGCGATGTTGAGTCCATTTCGTTGAGCAAGGAGTAGCTCTTGTCTATTCCATATTTGACTTAAGGAACTTTATCTGTGCTCATTTCAATCTCTGGTTTTATGCAGCACCCCAACTCACCTTTACCTTTAAGCAAGCATAAGTTGGTTTTCTAAATTTGAGACCCTGTTCTGTTCTGTAAATCAGTTCCTGTGTAGCCAAGTTTACATTCCGTGTATTACTGATATCTTATGATATTTCTTTTTCTGTGTGACTTACTTCAGTTAGAATCATCATACCTGAATCCACTCATTGTGCTGCTAAGGGCCTGATGACATAGATTTCATTGCTGAGTGATATTGCTTTGTAAGTAAATACCACAACTTCTTTATCCATTTTTCACTTTCTGCGATGTTGAACTTGTACTGTAAACGAGGTTCTTGTAAACAGAGCCGTTCCAAACTTTGGGGTGGCTGTGTCTTTTTGATTTTAATTTCCCTAAGCTATAGGACCATAAGTGGAAGTGCCCTAGGTTCTGTTGCTTTGTTTTTTAGATGTTTCAGGAAACACCATACACTTCTCCCGAGTGGTTGTTGGCAATTTACATCCCGCCCATCAGCATAACAAGGCTCCCAGTTGTCCATGGCCTGTCCTGCCTTTCTGGATTTTACACTTTTTTCAGATGGCCCTTTTGACCGGGGGGAAGTGAGACTTCATTGTAGTGCAGATTTCCTTTGCAAGCTTGCTTGGTTGGCCAAAAAGGGCGTATGCGTTTTTTCCTGAATATATTCAGGAAAAAACGTATACGCCCTTTTTGGCCAAGTGCATCATTGTGGACGTTCTGCCTCTTTTCCTATGCTTTCAATGCAATTCCAGTCTACCTCCTGAAATCGGTTTCCTGCAATTCTGCCCCGCTTTCAAGTCCTCTTGGCAGCCTTACTTCAGTCTATTTTTGGACGATAGCTGTCATTTATAACTCTGCAGGTTTGTGAATTACAGTGCCCCTGAGCTCCTTTCTTCAACTCGCTTTCTTGTGACCTGGCCGCAACACCGCAGGATGTCTTCAGGCCCTAATCTGGTTCCGGCCCGGCATGCTGAGCCTTTGGTTAATTCCTCTTCCTGTTGGGAAATGAGAGTTAAATTTGCCCGTCCAGACACCTCCAGCTAGCCTCTCATTGGTTCTCGCTATTCCTGTTCATCTTCCGCAGAAATTGCAAACTGGGCCAAACAGGAGGTTAAAGGGACTGACTCTCCAAGTGGGGAGAGTGTTAGTAAAGCATCTGGAATGTTGTACCCGAGTACCAGGGGAGGAAAACTGAGACATATTTGAACACGTCTCCCGTTCACATGGTTGATCATACTTGGGTTCCACATGCATGTTTTAGCTGAAGGAAGAATACCTTAAACCTGGAGAGTTGAGACCCGTGTAATGGGTACCATGCAATATGACTTCAAAGGGTCTTCATTTGCTCACCGAACCTCTCCAATCCTATCACTGCTGCGTTTATGCCCCTGTACACATGCTTGATTCTCTTTTGGAGACATAGCAATCCATAGGTTTTACGATACTTACTAGTCAGGTACATTCTTAGGCATTTAATATGCGGTGTTGAGTCCATTTCGTTGAGCAAGGAGTAGCTCTTGTCTATTCCATATTTGACTTAAGGAACTTTATCTGTGCTCATTTCAATCTCTGGTTTTATGCAGCACCCCAACTCACCTTTCCCCTTAAGCAAGCATAAGTTGTTTTTCTAAATTTGAGACCCTGTTCTGTTCTGTAATTCAGTTCCTGTGTAGCCAAGTTTACATTCCGTGTATTACTGATACCTTATGATGTTTCTTTTTCTGTGTGACTTATTTCAGTTAGAATCATCATAACTGAATCCACTCATTGTGATGCTAAGGGCCTGATGACATAGATTTCATTGCTGAGTGATATTGCTTTGTAAGTAAATACCACAACTTCTTTATCCATTTTTCACTTTCTGAGATGTTGAACTTGTACTGTAAACGAGGTTCTTGTAAACAGAGGCGTCCCAAACTTGGGGTGGCTGTGTCTTTTTGATTTTAATTTCCCTAAGCTATAGGACCATAAGTGGCAGTGCCCTAGGCTCTGTTGCTTTGTTTTTTAGATGTTTCAGGAAACACCATACACTTCTCCCGAGTGTCTGTTGGCAATTTACATCCCGCCCATCAGCATAACAAGGCTCCCAGTTGTCCTTGGCCTGTCCTGCCTTTCTGGATTTTACACTTTTTTCAGACGGCCCTTTTGACCGTGGGGAAGTGAGACTTCATTGTAGTGCAGATTTCCTTTGCAAGCTTGCTTGGTTGGCCAAAAAGGGCATATGCGTTTTTTCCTGAATATATTCAGGAATAATTTGCCCGTCCAGACACCTCCAGCTAGCCTCTCATTGGTTCTCGCTATTCCTGTTCATCTTCCGCAGAAATTGCAAACTGGGCCAAACAGGAGGTTAAAGGCGCTGACTCTCCAAGTTGGGAGAGTGTTAGTAAAGCGTCTGGAATGTTGCACCCGAGTACCAGGGGAGGAAAACTGAGACATATTTGAACACGTCTCCCGTTCACATGGTTGATCATACTTGGGTTCCACATGCATGTTTTAGCTGAAGGAAGAATACCTTAAACCTGGAGAGTTGAGACCCGTGTAATGGGTACCATGCAATATGACTTCAAAGGGTCTTCATTTGCTCACCGAACCTCTCCAATCCTATCACTGCTGCGTTTATGCCCCTGTACACATACTTGATTCTCTTTTGGAGACATAGCAATCCATAGGTTTTACGATACTTACTAGGCAGGTACATTCTTAGGCGTTTAATATGCGGTGTTGAGTCCATTTCGTTGAGCAAGGAGTAGCTCTTGTCTATTCCATATTTGACTTAAGGAACTTTATCTGTGCTCATTTCAATCTCTGGTTTTATGCAGCACCCCAACTCACCTTTACCCTTAAGCAAGCATAAGTTGGTTTTCTAAATTTGAGACCCTGTTCTTTTCTGTAATTCAGTTCCTGTGTAGCCAAGTTTACATTCCGTGTATTACTGATATCTTATGATGTTTCTTTTTCTGTGTGACTTATTTCAGTTAGAATCATCATACCTGAATCCACTCATTGTGATGCTAAGGGCCTGATGACATAGATTTCATTGCTGAGTGATATTGCTTTGTAAGTAAATACCACAACTTCTTTATCCATTTTTCACTTTCTGCGATGTTGAACTTGTATTGTAAACGAGGTTCTTGTAAACAGAGGCGTCCCAAACTTTGGGGTGGCTGTGTCTTTTTGATTTTAATTTCCCTAAGCTATAGGACCATAAGTGGCAGTGCCCTAGGCTCTGTTGCTTTGTTTTTTAGATGTTTCAGGAAACACCATACACTTCTCCCGAGTGTCTGTTGGCAATTTACATCCCGCCCATCAGCATAACAAGGCTCCCAGTTCTCCATGGCCTGTCCTGCCTTTCTGGATTTTACACTTTTTTCAGATGGCCCTTTTGACCGGGGGGAAGTGAGACTTCATTGTAGTGCAGATTTCCTTTGCAAGCTTGCTTGGTTGGCCAAAAAGGGCGTATGCGTTTTTTCCTGAATATATTCAGGAAAAAACGCATACGCCCTTTTTGGCCAAGTGCATCATTGTGGACGTTCTGCCTCTTTTCCTATGCTTTCAATGCAATTCCAGTCTACCTCCTGAAATCGGTTTCCTGCAATTCTGCCCCGCTTTCAAGTCCTCTTGGCAGCCTTACTTCAGTCTATTTTTGGACGATAGCTGTCATTTATAACTCTGCAGGTTTGTGAATTACAGTGCCCCTGAGCTCCTTTCTTCAACTCGCTTTCTTGTGACCTGGCCGCAACACCGCAGGATGGCTTCAGGCCCTAATCTGGTTCCGGCCCGGCATGCTGAGCCTTTGGTTAATTCCTCTTCCTGGTGGGAAATGAGAGTTAAATTTGCCCGTCCAGACACCTCCAGCTAGCCTCTCATTGGTTCTCGCTATTCCTGTTCATCTTCCGCAGAAATTGCAAACTGGGCCAAACAGGAGGTTAAAGGGACTGACTCTCCAAGTGGGGAGAGTGTTAGTAAAGCGTCTGGAATGTTGCACCCGAGTACCAGGGGAGGAAAACTGAGACATATTTGAACACGTCTCCCGATCACATGGTTGATCATACTCTAGGTTCCACATGCATGTTTTAGCTGAAGGAAGAATACCTTAAACCTGGGTAGTTGAAACCCGTGGAATGGGTACCATGCAATATGACTTCAAAGGGTCTTCATTTGCTCACCAAACCTCTCCAATCCTATCACTGCTGCGTTTATGCCCCTGTACACATGCTTGATTCTCTTTCGGAGACATAGCAATCCATAGGTTTTAAGATACTTACTAGTCAGGTACATTCTTAGGCGTTTAATATGGGGTGTTGAGTCCATTTCGTTGAGCAAGGAGTAGCTCTTGTCTATTCCATATTTGGCTTAAGGAACTTTATCTGTGCTCATTTCAATCTCTGGTTTTATGCAGCACCCCAACTCACCTTTACCCTTAAGCAAGCATAAGTTGTTTTTCTAAATTTGAGACCCTGTTCTGTTCTGTAATTCAGTTCCTGTGTAGCCAAGTTTACATTCCGTGTATTACTGATATCTTATGATGTTTCTTTTTCTGTGTGACTTATTTCAGTTAGAATCATCATACCTGAATCCACTCATTGTGCTGCTAAGGGCCTGATGACATAGATTTCATTGCTGAGTGATATTGCTTTGTAAGTGAATACCACAACTTCTTTATCCATTTTTCACTTTCTGCGATGTTGAACTTGTACTGTAAACGAGGTTCTTGTAAACAGAGCCGTTCCAAACTTTGGGGTGGCTGTGTCTTTTTGATTTTAATTTCCCTAAGCTATAGGACCATAAGTGGAAGTGCCCTAGGTTCTGTTGCTTTGTTTTTTAGATGTTTCAGGAAACACCATACACTTCTCCCGAGTGGTTGTTGGCAATTTACATCCCGCCCATCAGCATAACAAGGCTCCCAGTTCTCCATGGCCTGTCCTGCCTTTCTGGATTTTACACTTTTTTCAGATGGCCCTTTTGACCGGGGGGAAGTGAGACTTCATTGTAGTGCAGATTTCCTTTGCAAGCTTGCTTGGTTGGCCAAAAAGGGCGTATGCGTTTTTTCCTGAATATATTCAGGAAAAAACGCATACGCCCTTTTTGGCCAAGTGCATCATTGTGGACGTTCTGCCTCTTTTCCTATGCTTTCAATGCAATTCCAGTCTACCTCCTGAAATCGGTTTCCTGCAATTCTGCCCCGCTTTCAAGTCCTCTTGGCAGCCTTACTTCAGTCTATTTTTGGACGATAGCTGTCATTTATAACTCTGCAGGTTTGTGAATTACAGTGACCCTGAGCTCCTTTGTTCAACTCGCTTTCTTTTGAGCTGGCCGCAACACCGCAGGATGGCTTCAGGCTCTAATCTGGTTCCGGTACGGCACGCTGAGCCTTTGGTTATTTCCTCTTCCTGGTGGGAAATGAGAGTTAAATTTGCCCGTCCAGACACCTCCAGCTAGCCTTTCACTGGTTCTCGCTATTCCTGTTCATCTTCCGCAGAAATTGCAAACTGGGCCAAACAGGAGGTTAAAGGCGCTGACTCTCCAAGTGGGGAGAGTGTTAGTAAAGCGTCTGGAATGTTGCACCCGAGTACCAGGGGAGGAAACCTGAGACATATTTGAACACGTCTCCCGTTCACATGGTTGATCATACTTGGGTTCCACATGCATGTTTTAGCTGAAGGAAGAATACCTAAAACCTGGGTAGTTGAAACCTGTGGAATGGGTACCATGCAATATGACTTCAAAGGGTCTTCATTTGCTCACCGAACCTCTCCAATCCTATCACTGCTGCGTTTATGCCCCTGTACACATGCTTGATTCTCTTTCGGAGACATAGCAATCCATAGGTTTTAAGATACTTACTAGTCAGGTACATTCTTAGGCATTTAATATGCGGTGTTGAGTCCATTTCGTTGAGCAAGGAGTAGCTCTTGTCTATTCCATATTTGGCTTAAGAAACTTTATCTGTGCTCATTTCAATCTCTGGTTTTATGCAGCAACCCAACTCACCTTTCCCCTTAAGCAAGCATAAGTTGGTTTCCTAAATTTGAGACCCTGTCCTGTTTTGGAATTCAGTTCCTGTGTAGCCAAGTTTACATTCCGTGTATTAGGGATATCTTATGATGTTTCTTTTTCTGTGTGACTTATTTCAGTTAGAATCATCGTACCTGAATCTACTCATTATGCTGCTACGGGCCTGATGACATAGATTTCATTGCTGAGTGATACTGCATTGTACGTAAGTACCACAAGTTCTTTATCCATTTTTCACTTTCTGCGATGTTGAACTTGTACTGTAAACGAGGTTCTTGTAAACAGAGCCGTTCCAAACTTTGGGGTGGCTGTGTCTTTTTGATTTTCATTTCCCTAAGCTATAGGACCATAAGTGGAAGTGCCCTAGGTTCTGTTGCTTTGTTTTTTAGATGTTTCAGGAAACACCGTACACTTCTCCCGAGTGTCTGTTGGCAATTTACATCCCGCCCATCAGCATAACAAGGCTCCCAGTTCTCCATGGCCTGTCCTGCCTTTCTGGATTTTACACTTTTTTCAGATGGCCCTTTAGACCGGGGGGAAGTGAGACTTCATTGTAGTGCAGATTTCCTTTGCAAGCTTGCTTGGTTGGCCAAAAAGGGCGTTTGTGTTTTTTCCTGAATATATTCAGGAAAAAACGCATATGCCCTTTTTGGCCAAGTGCATCATTGTGGACGTTCTGCCTCTTTTCCTATGCTTTCAATGCAATTCCAGTCTACCTCCTGAAATCGGTTTCCTGCAATTCTGCCCCGCTTTCAAGTCCTCTTGGCAGCCTTACTTCAGTCTATTTTTGGACGATAGCTGTCATTTATAACTCTGCAGGTTTGTGAATTACAGTGCCCCTGAGCTCCTTTCTTCAACTCGCTTTCTTGTGAGCTGGCCGCAACACCGCAGGAAGGCTTCAGGCCCTAATCTGGTTCCGGCACGGCACGCTGAGCCTTTGGTTATTTCCTCTTCCTGGTGGGAAATGAGAGTTAAATTTGCCCGTCCAGACACCTCCAGCTAGTCTCTCATTGGTTCTCGCTATTCCTGTTCATCTTCCGCAGAAATTGCAAACTGGGCCAAACGGGAGGTTAAAGGGACTGACTCTCCAAGTCGGGAGAGTGTTAGTAAAGCATCTGGAATGTTGCATCCGAGTACCAGGGTACGAAAACTGAGACATATTTGAACACGTCTCCCGATCACATGGTTGATCATACTCTAGGTTCCACATGCATGTTTTAGCTGAAGGAAGAATACCTTAAACCTGGGTAGTTGAAACCCGTGGAATGGGTACCATGCAATATGACTTCAAAGGGTCTTCATTTGCTCACCGAACCTCTCCAATCCTAGCACTGCTGCGTTTATGCCCCTGTACACATGCTTGATTCTCTTTCGGAGACATAGCAATCCATAGGTTTTAAGATACTTACTAGTCAGGTACATTCTTAGGCGTTTAATATGCGGTGTTGAGTCCATTTCGTTGAGCAAGGAGTAGTTCTTGTCTATTCCATATTTGACTTAAGGAACTTTATCTGTGCTCATTTCAATCTCTGGTTTTATGCAGCACCCCAACTCACCTTTACCCTTAAGCAAGCATAAGTTGGTTTTCGAAATTTGAGTCCCTGTTCTGTTCTGTAATTCTGTTCCTGTGTAGCCAAGTTTACATTCCGTGTACTACTGATATCTTATAATGTTTCTATTTCTGTGTGACTTACTTCAGTTAGAATCATCATACCTGAATCCACTCATTGTGCTGCTACGGGCCTGATGACACAGATTTCATTGCTGAGTGATATTGCTTTGTAAGTAAATACCACAACTTCTTTATCCATTTTTCACTTTCTGCGATGTTGAACTTGTACTGTAAACGAGGTTCTTGTAAACAGAGCCGTTCCAAACTTTGGGGTGGCTGTGTCTTTTTGATTTTAATTTCCCTAAGCTATAGGACCATAAGTGGAAGTGCCCTAGGTTCTGTTGCTTTGTTTTTTAGATGTTTCAGGAAACACCATACACTTCTCCCGAGTGGTTGTTGGCAATTTACATCCCGCCCATCAGCATAACAAGGCTCCCAGTTCTCCATGGCCTGTCCTGCCTTTCTGGATTTTACACTTTTTTCAGATGGCCCTTTTGACCGGGGGGAAGTGAGACTTCATTGTAGTGCAGATTTCCTTTGCAAGCTTGCTTGGTTGGCCAAAAAGGGCGTATGCGTTTTTTCCTGAATATATTCAGGAAAAAACGCATACGCCCTTTTTGGCCAAGTGCATCATTGTGGACGTTCTGCCTCTTTTCCTATGCTTTCAATGCAATTCCAGTCTACCTCCTGAAATCGGTTTCCTGCAATTCTGCCGCGCTTTCAAGTCCTCTTGGCAGCCTTACTTCAGTCTATTTTTGGACGATAGCTGTCATTTATAACTCTGCAGGTTTGTGAATTACAGTGCCCCTGAGCTCCTTTCTTCAACTTGCTTTCTTTTGAGCTGGCCGCAACACCGCAGGATGGCTTCAGGCCCTAATCTGGTTCCGGTACGGCACGCTGAGCCTTTGGTTAATTCCTCTTCCTGGTGGGAAATGAGAGTTAAATTTGCCCGTCCAGACACCTCCAGCTAGCCTCTCATTGGTTCTCGCTATTCCTGTTCATCTTCCGCAGAAATTGCAACCTGGGCCAAACAGGAGGTTAAAGGCGCTGACTCTCCAAGTGGGGAGAGTGTTAGTAAAGCGTCTGGAATGTTGCACCCGAGTACCAGGGGAGGAAAACTGAGACATATTTGAACACGTCTCCCGTTCACATGGTTGATCATACTTGGGTTCCACATGCATGTTTTAGCTGATGGAAGAATACCTTAAACCTGGAGAGTTGAGACCCGTGTAATGGGTACCGTGCAATATGACTTCAAAGGGTCTTCATTTGCTCACCGAACCTCTCCAATCCTATCACTGCTGCGTTTATGCCCCTGTACACATGCTTGATTCTCTTTTGGAGACATAGCAATCCATAGGTTTTACGATACTTACTAGTCAGGTACATTCTTAGGCGTTTAATATGCGGTGTTGAGTCCATTTCGTTGAGCAAGGAGTAGCTCTTGTCTATTCCATATTTGACTTAAGGAACTTTATCTGTGCTCATTTCAATCTCTGGTTTTATGCACCACCCCAACTCACCTTTACCCTTAAGCAAGCATAAGTTGGTTTTCTAAATTTGAGACCCTGTTCTGTTCTGTAATTCAGTTCCTGTGTAGCCAAGTTTACATTCCGTGTATTACTGATATCTTATGATGTTTCTTTTTCTGTGTGACTTATTTCAGGGAGAATCATCATACCTGAATCCACTCATTGTGATGCTAAGGGCCTGATGACATAGATTTCATTGCTGAGTGATATTGCTTTGTAAGTAAATACCACAACTTCTTTATCCATTTTTCACTTTCTGCGATGTTGAACTTGTACTGTAAACGAGGTTCTTGTAAACAGAGGCGTCCCAAACTTTGGGGTGGCTGTGTCTTTTTGATTTTAATTTCCCTAAGCTATAGGACCATAAGTGGCAGTGCCCTAGGCTCTGTTGCTTTGTTTTTTAGATGTTTCAGGAAACACCATACACTTCTCCGGAGTGTCTGTTGGCAATTTACATCCCGCCCATCAGCATAACAAGGCTCCCAGTTCTCCATGGCCTGTCCTGCCTTTCTGGATTTTACACATTTTTCAGATGGCCCTTTTGACCGGGGGGAAGTGAGACTTCATTGTAGTGCAGATTTCCTTTGCAAGCTTGCTTGGTTGGCCAAAAAGGGCGTATGCGTTTTTTCCTGAATATATTCAGGATAAAACGCATACGCCCTTTATGGCCAAGTGCATCATTGTGGACGTTCTGCCTCTTTTCCTATGCTTTCAATGCAATTCCAGTCTACCTCCTGAAATCGGTTTCCTGCAATTCTGCCCCGCTTTCAAGTCCTCTTGGCAGCCTTACTTCAGTGTATTTTTGGACGATAGCTGTCATTTATAACTCTGCAGGTTTTTGAATTACAGTGCCCCTGAGCTCCTTTGTTCAACTCGCTTTCTTGTGACCTGGCCGCAACACCGCAGGATGGCTTCAGGCCCTAATCTCGTTCCGGCATGGCACGCTGAGCCTTTGGTTATTTCCTCTTCCTGGTGGGAAATGAGAGTTAAATTTGCCCGTCCAGACACCTCCAGCTAGTCTCTCATTGGTTCTCGCTATTCCTGTTCATCTTCCGAAGAAATTGCAAACTGGGCCAAACAGGAGGTTAAAGGGACTGACTCTTGAAGTCGAGAGAGTGTTAGTAAAGCGTCTGGAATGTTGCACCCGAGTACCAGGGGAGGAAAACTGAGACATATTTGAACACGTCTCCCGTTCACATGGTTGATCAAACTTGGGTTCCACATGCATGTTTTAGCTGAAGGAAGAATACCTAAAACCTGTGTAGTTGAAACCCGTGGAATGGGTACCATGCAATATGACTTCAAAGGGTCTTCATTTGCTCACCGAACCTCTCCAATCCTATCACTGCTGCGTTTATGCCCCTGTACACATGCTTGATTCTCTTTCGGAGACATAGCAATCCATAGGTTTTAAGATACTTACTAGTCAGGTACATTCTTAGGCGTTTAATATGCGGTGTTGAGTCCATTTCGTTGAGCAAGGAGTAGCTCTTGTCTATTCCATATTTGACTTAAGGAACTTTATCTGTGCTCATTTCAATCTCTGGTTTTATGCAGCACCCCAACTCACCTTTACCCTTAAGCAAGCATAAGTTGGTTTTCTAAATTTGAGACCCTGTTCTGTTCTGTAATTCAGTTCCTGTGTAGCCAAGTTTACATTCCGTGTATTAGTGATATCTTATGATGTTTCTTTTTCTGTGTGACTTATTTCAGTTAGAATCATCATACCTGAATGCACTCATTGCGATGCTAAGGGCCTGATGACATAGATTTCATTGCTGAGTGATATTGCTTTGTAAGTGAATACCACAAATTCTTTATCCATTTTTCACTTTCTGCGATGTTGAAGTTGTACTGTAAACGAGGTTCTTGTAAACAGAGCCGTTCCAAACTTTGGGGTGGCTGTGTCTTTTTGATTTTAATTTCCCTAAGCTATAGGACCATAAGTGGAAGTGCCCTAGGTTCTGTTGCTTTGTTTTTTAGATGTTTCAGGAAACACCATACACTTCTCCCAAGTGTCTGTTGGCAATTTACATCCCGCCCATCAGCATAACAAGGCTCCCAGTTCTCAATGGCCTGTTGCCTTTCTGGATTTTACACTTTTTTCAGATGGCCCTTTTGACCGGGGGGAAGTGAGACTTCATTGTAGTGCAGATTTCCTTTGCAAGCTTGCTTGGTTGGCCAAAAAGGACGTATGCGTTTTTTCCTGAATATATTCAGGAAAAAACGCATACGCCCTTTTTGGCCAAGTGCATCATTGTGGACGTTCTGCCTCTTTTCCTATGCTTTCAATGCAATTCCAGTCTACCTCCTGAAATCGGTTTCCTGCAATTCTGCCCCGCTTTCAAGTCCTCTTGGCAGCCTTACTTCAGTCTATTTTTGGACGATAGCTGTCATTTATAACTCTGCAGGTTTGTGAATTACAGTGCCCCTGAGCTCCTTTCTTCAACTCGCTTTCTTGTGAGCTGGCCGCAACACCGCAGGATGGCTTCAGGCCCTAATCTGGTTCCGGCCCGGCATGCTGAGCCTTTGGTTAATTCCTCTTCCTGGTGGGAAATGAGAGTTAAATTTGCCCGTCCAGACACCTCCAGCTAGCCTCTCATTGGTTCTCGCTATTCCTGTTCATCTTCCGCAGAAATTGGAACCTGGGCCAAACAGGAGGTTAAAGGCGCTGACTCTCCAAGTGGGGAGAGTGTTAGTAAAGCGTCTGGAATGTTGCACCCGAGTACCAGGGGAGGAAAACTGAGACATATTTGAACACGTCTCCCGTTCACATGGTTGATCATACTTGGGTTCCACATGCATGTTTTAGCTGATGGAAGAATACCTTAAACCTGGAGAGTTGAGACCCGTGTAATGGGTACCATGCAATATGACTTCAAAGGGTCTTCATTTGCTCACCGAACCTCTCCAATCCTATCACTGCTGCGTTTATGCCCCTGTACACATGCTTGATTCTCTTTCGGAGACATAGCAATCCATAGGTTTTACGATACTTACTAGTCAGGTACATTCTTAGGCGTTTAATATGCGGTGTTGAGTCCATTTCGTTGAGCAAGGAGTAGCTCTTGTCTATTCCATATTTGACTTAAGGAACTTTATCTGTGCTCATTTCAATCTCTGGTTTTATGCACCACCCCAACTCACCTTTACCCTTAAGCAAGCATAAGTTGGTTTTCTAAATTTGAGACCCTGTTCTGTTCTGTAATTCAGTTCCTGTGTAGGCAAGTTTACATTCCGTGCATTACTGATATCTTATGATGTTTCTTTTTCTGTGTGACTTATTTCAGTTAGAATCATCATACCTGAATCCACTCATTGCGATGCTAAGGGCCTGATGACATAGATTTCATTGCTGAGTGATATTGCTTTGTAAGTGAATACCACAACTTCTTTATCCATTTTTCACTTTCTGCGATGTTGAACTTGTACTGTAAACGAGGTTCTTGTAAACAGAGCCGTTCCAAACTTTGGGGTGGCTGTGTCTTTTTGATTTTAATTTCCCTAAGCTATAGGACCATAAGTGGAAGTGCACTAGGCTCTGTTGCTTTGTTTTTTAGATGTTTCAGGAAACACCATACACTTCTCCCAAGTGTCTGTTGGCAATTTACATCCCGCCCATCAGCATAACAAGGCTCCCAGTTCTCAATGGCCTGTTGCCTTTCTGGATTTTACACTTTTTTCAGATGGCCCTTTTGACCGGGGGGAAGTGAGACTTCATTATAGTGCAGATTTCCTTTGCAAGCTTGCTTGGTTGGCCAAAAAGGGCGTATGCGTTTTTTCCTGAATATATTCAGGAAAAAAAGCATACGCCCTTTTTGGCCAAGTGCATCATTGTGGACGTTCTGCCTCTTTTCCTATGCTTTCAATGCAATTCCAGTCTACCTCCTGAAATCGGTTTCCTGCAATTCTGCCCCGCTTTCAAGTCCTCTTGGCAGCCTTACTTCAGTCTATTTTTGGACGATAGCTGTCATTTATAACTCTGCAGGTTTGTGAATTACAGTGCCCCTGAGCTCCTTTCTTCAACTCGCTTTCTTGTGACTGGCTGCAACACCGCAGGATGGCTTCAGGCCCTAATCTGGTTCCGGCACGGCACGCTGAGCCTTTGGTTATTTCCTCTTCCTGGTGGGAAATGAGAGTTAAATTTGCCCGTCCAGACACCTCCAGCTAGTCTCTCATTGGTTCTCGCTATTCCTGTTCATCTTCCGCAGAAATTGCAAACTGGGCCAAACAGGAGGTTAAAGGGACTGACTCTCCAAGTGGGGAGAGTGTTAGTAAAGCGTCTGGAATGTTGCACCCGAGTACCAGGGTACGAAAACTGAGACATATTTGAACACGTCTCCCGATCACATGGTTGATCATACTC
This sequence comes from Delphinus delphis, assembly GCF_949987515.2. NCBI lineage: Eukaryota > Metazoa > Chordata > Mammalia > Artiodactyla > Delphinidae > Delphinus > Delphinus delphis. Next base: position 3,444,114 of record NW_027192656.1, on the reverse strand, counting down.
TAGGTTCCACATGCATGTTTTAGCTGAAGGAAGAATACCTTAAACCTGGGTAGTTGAAACCCGTGGAATGGGTACCATGCAATATGACTTCAAAGGGTCTTCATTTGCTCACCGAACCTCTCCAATCCTATCACTGCTGCGTTTATGCCCCTGTACACACGCTTGATTCTCTTTCGGAGACATAGCAATCCATAGGTTTTAAGATACTTACTAGTCAGGTACATTCTTAGGCGTTTAATATGCGGTGTTGAGTCCTTTTCGTTGAGCAAGGAGTAGCTCTTGTCTATTCCATATTTGACTTAAGGAAATTTATCTGTGCTCATTTCAATCTCTGGTTTTATGCAGCACCCCAACTCACCTTTACCCTTAAGCAAGCATAAGTTGGTTTTCTAAATTTGAGTCCCTGTTCTGTTCTGTAATTCAGTTCCTGTGTAGCCAAGTTTACATTCCGTGTATTACTGATATCTTATGATGTTTCTTTTTCTGTGTGACTTACTTCAGTTAGAATCATCATACCTGAATCCACTCATTGTGCTGCTAAGGGCCTGATGACACAGATTTCATTGCTGAGTGATATTGCTTTGTAAGTAAATACCACAACTTCTTTATCCATTTTTCACTTTCTGCGATGTTGAACTTGTACTGTAAACGAGGTTCTTGTAAACAGAGCCGTTCCAAACTTTGGGGTGGCTGTGTCTTTTTGATTTTAATTTCCCTAAGCTATAGGACCATAAGTGGAAGTGCCCTAGGTTCTGTTGCTTTGTTTTTTAGATGTTTCAGGAAACACCATACACTTCTCCGGAGTGTCTGTTGGCAATTTACATCCCGCCCATCAGCATAACAAGGCTCCCAGTTCTCCATGGCCTGTCCTGCCTTTCTGGATTTTACACTTTTTTCAGATGGCCCTTTTGACCGTGGGGAAGTGAGACTTCATTGTAGTGCAGATTTCCTTTGCAAGCTTGCTTGGTTGGCCAAAAAGGGCGTATGCGTTTTTTCCTGAATATATTCAGGAAAAAACGCATACGCCCTTTTTGGCCAAGTGCATCATTGTGGACGTTCTGCCTCTTTTCCTATGCTTTCAATGCAATTCCAGTCTACCTCCTGAAATCGGTTTCCTGCAATTCTGCCCCGCTTTCAAGTCCTCTTGGCAGCCTTACTTCAGTCTATTTTTGGACGATAGCTGTCATTTATAACTCTGCAGGTTTGTGAATTACAGTGCCCCTGAGCTCCTTTGTTCAACTCGCTTTCTTTTGAGCTGGCCGCAACACCGCAGGATGGCTTCAGGCCCTAATCTGGTTCCGGTACGGCACGCTGAGCCTTTGGTTATTTCCTCTTCCTGGTGGGAAATGAGAGTTAAATTTGCCCGTCCAGACACCTCCAGCTAGCCTCTCATTGGTTCTCGCTATTCCTGTTCATCTTCCGCAGAAATTGCAACCTGGGCCAAACAGGAGGTTAAAGGCGCTGACTCTCCAAGTGGGGAGAGTGTTAGTAAAGCGTCTGGAATGTTGCACCTGAGTACCAGGGGAGGAAAACTGAGACATATTTGAACACGTCTCCCGTTCACATGGTTGGTCATACTCTGGGTTCCACATGCATATTTTAGCTGAAGGAAGAATACCTTAAACCTGGAGAGTTGAGACCCGTGTAATGGGTACCATGCAATATAACTTCAAAGCGTCTTCATTTGCTCACCGAACCTCTCCAATCCTATCACTGCTGTGTTTATTCCCCTGTACACACGCTTGATTCTCTTTCGGAGACATAGCAATCCATAGGTTTTAAGATACTTACTAGTCAGGTACATTCTTAGGGGTTTAATATGGGGTTTTGAGTCCATTTCGTTGAGCAACGAGTAGCTCTTGTCTATTCCATATTTGGCTTAAGGAACTTTATCTGTGCTCATTTCAATCTCTGGTTTTATGCAGCACCCCAACTCACCTTTACCCTTAAGCAAGCATAAGTTGGTTTTCTAAATTTGAGACCCTGTTCTGTTCTGTAATTCAGTTCCTGGGTAGCCAAGTTTACATTCCGTGTATTACTGATATCTTATGATGTTTCTTTTTCTGTGTGACTTATTTCAGTTAGAATCATCATACCTGAATCCACTCATTGTGATGCTAAGGGCCTGATGACATAGAATTCATTGCTGAGTGATATTGCTTTGTAAGTAAATACCACAACTTCTTTATCCATTTTTCACTTTCTGCGATGTTGAACTTGTACTGTAAACGAGGTTCTTGTAAACAGAGGCGTCCCAAACTTTGGGGTGGCTGTGTCTTTTTGATTTTAATTTCCCTAAGCTATAGGACCATAAGTGGCAGTGCCCTAGGCTCTGTTGCTTTGTTTTTTAGATGTTTCAGGAAACACCATACACTTCTCCCGAGTGGTTGTTGGCAATTTACATCCCGCCCATCAGCATAACAAGGCTCCCAGTTCTCCATGGCCTGTCCTGCCTTTCTGGATTTTACACTTTTTTCAGATGGCCCTTTTGACCGGGGGGAAGTGAGACTTCATTGTAGTGCAGATTTCCTTTGCAAGCTTGCTTGGTTGGCCAAAAAGGGCGTATGCGTTTTTTCCTGAATATATTCAGGAAAAAACGCATACGCCCTTTTTGGCCAAGTGCATCATTGTGGACGTTCTGCCTCTTTTCCTATGCTTTCAATGCAATTCCAGTCTACCTCCTGAAATCGGTTTCCTGCAATTCTGCCCCGCTTTCAAGTCCTCTTGGCAGCCTTACTTCAGTCTATTTTTGGACGATAGCTGTCATTTATAACTCTGCAGGTTTGTGAATTACAGTGCCCCTGAGCTCCTTTCTTCAACTCGCTTTCTTGTGACCTGGCCGCAACACCGCAGGATGGCTTCAGGCCCTAATCTGGTTCTGGCACGGCACGCTGAGCCTTTGGTTATTTCCTCTTCCTGGTGGGAAATGAGAGTTAAATTTGCCCGTCCAGACACCTCCAGCTAGCCTCTCATTGGTTCTCGCTATTCCTGTTCATCTTCCGCAGAAATTGCAAACTGGGCCAAACAGGAGGTTAAAGGGACTGACTCTCCAAGTCGGGAGAGTGTTAGTAAAGCGTCTGGAATGTTGCACCCGAGTACCAGGGTACGAAAACTGAGACATATTTGAACACGTCTCCCGATCGCATGGTTGATCATACTCTAGGTTCCACATGCATGTTTTAGCTGAAGGAAGAATACCTTAAACCTGGGTAGTTGAAACCCGTGGAATGGGTACCATGCAGTATGACTTCAAAGGGTCTTCATTTGCTCACCGAACCTCTCCAATCCTATCACTGCTGCGTTTATGCCCCTGTACACATGCTTGATTCTCTTTCGGAGACATAGCAATCCATAGGTTTTAAGATACTTACTAGTCAGGTACATTCTTAGGCGTTTAATATGCGGTGTTGAGTCCATTTCGTTGAGCAAGGAGTAGCTCTTGTCTATTCCATATTTGACTTAAGGAACTTTATCTGTGCTCATTTCAATCTCTGGTTTTATGCAGCACCCCAACTCACCTTTACCCTTAAGCAAGCATAAGTTGGTTTTCTAAATTTGAGTCCCTGTTCTGTTCTGTAATTCAGTTCCTGTGTAGCCAAGTTTACATTCCGTGTATTACTGATATCTTATGATGTTTCTTTTTTTGTGTGACTTACTTCAGTTAGAATCATCATACCTGAATCCACTCATTGTGCTGATACGGGCCTGATGACACAGATTTCATTGCTGAGTGATATTGCTTTGTAAGTAAATACCACAACTTCTTTATCCATTTTTCACTTTCTGCGATGTTGAACTTGTACTGTAAACGAGGTTCTTGTAAACAGAGCCATTCCAAACATTGGGGTGGCTGTGTCTTTTTGATTTTAATTTCCCTAAGCTATAGGACCATAAGTGGAAGTGCCCTAGGTTCTGTTGCTTTGTTTTTTAGATGTTTCAGGAAACACCATACACTTCTCCCAAGTGGTTGTTGGCAATTTACATCCCGCCCATCAGCATAACAAGGCTCCCAGTTCTCCATGGCCTGTCCTGCCTTTCTGGATTTTACACTTTTTTCAGATGGCCCTTTTGACCGGGGGGAAGTGAGACTTCATTGTAGTGCAGATTTCCTTTGCAAGCTTGCTTGGTTGGCCAAAAAGGGCGTATGCGTTTTTTCCTGAATATATTCAGGAAAAAACGCATACGCCCTTTTTGGCCAAGTGCATCATTGTGGACGTTCTGCCTCTTTTCCTATGCTTTCAATGCAATTCCAGTCTACCTCCTGAAATCGGTTTCCTGCAATTCTGCCCCGCTTTCAAGTCCTCTTGGCAGCCTTACTTCAGTCTATTTTTGGATGATAGCTGTCATTTATAACTCTGCAGGTTTGTGAATTACAGTGCCCCTGAGCTCCTTTGTTCAACTCGCTTTCTTTTGAGCTGGCCGCAACACCGCAGGATGGCTTCAGGCCCTAATCTGGTTCCGGTACGGCACGCTGAGCCTTTGGTTATTTCCTCTTCCTGGTGGGAAATGAGAGTTAAATTTGCCCGTCCAGACACCTCCAGCTAGCCTCTCATTGGTTCTCGCTATTCCTGTTCATCTTCCGCAGAAATTGCAAACTGGGCCAAACAGGAGGTTAAAGGCGCTGACTCTCCAAGTGGGGAGAGTGTTAGTAAAGCGTCTGGAATGTTGCACCCGAGTACCAGGGGAGGAAAACTGAGACATATTTGAACACGTCTCCCGTTCACATGGTTGATCATACTTGGGTTCCACATGCATGTTTTAGCTGAAGGAAGAATACCTTAAACCTGGAGAGTTGAGACCCGTGTAATGGGTACCATGCAATATGACTTCAAAGGGTCTTCATTTGCTCACCGAACCTCTCCAATCCTATCACTGCTGCGTTTATTCCCCTGTACACACGCTTGATTCTCTTTCGGAGACATAGCAATCCATAGGTTTTAAGATACTTACTAGTCAGGTACATTCTTAGGCGTTTAATATGCGGTGTTGAGTCCATTTCGTTGAGCAAGGAGTAGCTCTTGTCTATTCCATATTTGGCTTAAGGAACTTTATCTGTGCTCATTTCAATCTCTGGTTTTATGCAGCACCCCAACTCACCTTTACCCTTAAGCAGGCATAAGTTGGTTTTCTAAATTTGAGACCCTGTTCTGTTCTGTAATTCAGTTCCTGTGTAGCCAAGTTTACATTCCGTGTATTACTGATATCTTATGATGTTTCTTTTCTGTGTGACTTATTTCAGTAAGAATCATCATACCTGAATCCACTCATTGTGCTGCTACGGGCCTGATGACACAGATTTCATTGCTGAGTGATATTGCTTTGTAAGTAAATACCACAACTTCTTTATCCATTTTTCACTTTCTGCGATGTTGAACTTGTACTGTAAACGAGGTTCTTGTAAACAGAGGCGTCCCAAACTTTGGGGTGGCTGTGTCTTTTTGATTTTAATTTCCCTAAGCTATAGGACCATAAGTGGCAGTGCCCTAGGCTCTGTTGCTTTGTTTTTTAGATGTTTCAGGAAACACCATACACTTCTCCCGAGTGGTTGTTGGCAATTTACATCCCGCCCATCAGCATAACAAGGCTCCCAGTTCTCCATGGCCTGTCCTGCCTTTCTGGATTTTACACTTTTTTCAGATGGCCCTTTTGACCGGGGGGAAGTGAGACTTCATTGTAGTGCAGATTTCCTTTGCAAGCTTGCTTGGTTGGCCAAAAAGGGCGTATGCGTTTTTTCCTGAATATATTCAGGAAAAAACGCATACGCCCTTTTTGGCCAAGTGCATCATTGTGGACGTTCTGCCTCTTTTCCTATGCTTTCAATGCAATTCCAGTCTACCTCCTGAAATCGGTTTCCTGCAATTCTGCCCCGCTTTCAAGTCCTCTTGGCAGCCTTACTTCAGTCTATTTTTGGACGATAGCTGTCATTTATAACTCTGCATGTTTGTGAATTACAGTGCCCCTGAGCTCCTTTCTTCAACTCGCTTTCTTGTGACCTGGCCGCAACACCGCAGGATGGCTTCAGGCCCTAATCTGGTTCTGGCACGGCACGCTGAGCCTTTGGTTATTTCCTCTTCCTGGTGGGAAATGAGAGTTAAATTTGCCCGTCCAGACACCTCCAGCTAGCCTCTCATTGGTTCTCGCTATTCCTGTTCATCTTCCGCAGAAATTGCAAACTGGGCCAAACAGGAGGTTAAAGGGACTGACTCTCCAAGACGGGAGAGTGTTAGTAAAGCGTCTGGAATGTTGCACCCGAGTACCAGGGTACGAAAACTGAGACATATTTGAACACGTCTCCCGATTGCATGGTTGATCATACTCTAGGTTCCACATGCATGTTTTAGCTGAAGGAAGAATACCTTAAACCTGGGTAGTTGAAACCCGTGGAATGGGTACCATGCAATATGACTTCAAAGGGTCTTCATTTGCTCACCGAACCTCTCCAATCCTATCACTGCTGCGTTTATGCCCCTGTACACATGCTTGATTCTCTTTCGGAGACATAGCAATCCATAGGTTTTAAGATACTTACTAGTCAGGTACATTCTTAGGCGTTTAATATGTGGTGTTGAGTCCATTTCGTTGAGCAAGGAGTAGCTCTTGTCTATTCCATATTTGACTTAAGGAACTTTATCTGTGCTCATTTCAATCTCTGGTTTTATGCAGCACCCCAACTCACCTTTACCCTTAAGCAAGCATAAGTTGGTTTTCTAAATTTGAGTCCCTGTTCTGTTCTGTAATTCAGTTCCTGTGTAGCCAAGTTTACATTCCGTGTATTACTGATATCTTATGATGTTTCTTTTTTTGTGTGACTTACTTCAGTTAGAATCATCATACCTGAATCCACTCATTGTGCTGCTACGGGCCTGATGACACAGATTTCATTGCTGAGTGATATTGCTTTGTAAGTAAATACCACAACTTCTTTATCCATTTTTCACTTTCTGCGATGTTGAACTTGTACTGTAAACGAGGTTCTTGTAAACAGAGCCATTCCAAACATTGGGGTGGCTGTGTCTTTTTGATTTTAATTTCCCTAAGCTATAGGACCATAAGTGGAAGTGCCCTAGGTTCTGTTGCTTTGTTTTTTAGATGTTTCAGGAAACACCATACACTTCTCCCAAGTGGTTGTTGGCAATTTACATCCCGCCCATCAGCATAACAAGGCTCCCAGTTCTCCATGGCCTGTCCTGCCTTTCTGGATTTTACACTTTTTTCAGATGGCCCTTTTGACCGGGGGGAAGTGAGACTTCATTGTAGTGCAGATTTCCTTTGCAAGCTTGCTTGGTTGGCCAAAAAGGGCGTATGCGTTTTTTCCTGAATATATTCAGGAAAAAACGCATACGCCCTTTTTGGCCAAGTGCATCATTGTGGACGTTCTGCCTCTTTTCCTATGCTTTCAATGCAATTCCAGTCTACCTCCTGAAATCGGTTTCCTGCAATTCTGCCCCGCTTTCAAGTCCTCTTGGCAGCCTTACTTCAGTCTATTTTTGGATGATAGCTGTCATTTATAACTCTGCAGGTTTGTGAATTACAGTGCCCCTGAGCTCCTTTGTTCAACTCGCTTTCTTTTGAGCTGGCCGCAACACCGCAGGATGGCTTCAGGCCCTAATCTGGTTCCGGTATGGCACGCTGAGCCTTTGGTTATTTCCTCTTCCTGGTGGGAAATGAGAGTTAAATTTGCCCGTCCAGACACCTCCAGCTAGCCTCTCATTGGTTCTCGCTATTCCTGTTCATCTTCCGCAGAAATTGCAAACTGGGCCAAACAGGAGGTTAAAGGCGCTGACTCTCCAAGTGGGGAGAGTGTTAGTAAAGCGTCTGGAATGTTGCACCCGAGTACCAGGGGAGGAAAACTGAGACATATTTGAACACGTCTCCCGTTCACATGGTTGATCATACTTGGGTTCCACATGCATGTTTTAGCTGAAGGAAGAATACCTTAAACCTGGAGAGTTGAGACCCGTGTAATGGGTACCATGCAATATGACTTCAAAGGGTCTTCATTTGCTCACCGAACCTCTCCAATCCTATCACTGCTGCGTTTATTCCCCTGTACACACGCTTGATTCTCTTTCGGAGACATAGCAATCCATAGGTTTTAAGATACTTACTAGTCAGGTACATTCTTAGGCGTTTAATATGCGGTGTTGAGTCCATTTCGTTGAGCAAGGAGTAGCTCTTGTCTATTCCATATTTGGCTTAAGGAACTTTATCTGTGCTCATTTCAATCTCTGGTTTTATGCAGCACCCCAACTCACCTTTACCCTTAAGCAGGCATAAGTTGGTTTTCTAAATTTGAGACCCTGTTCTGTTTTGGAATGCAGTTCCTGTGTAGCCAAGTTTACATTCCGTGTATTACTGATATCTTATGATGTTTCTTTTCTGTGTGACTTATTTCAGTTAGAATCATCATACCTGAATCCACTCATTGTGCTGCTACGGGCCTGATGACACAGATTTCATTGCTGAGTGATATTGCTTTGTAAGTAAATACCACAACTTCTTTATAAATTTTTCGCTTTCTGCGATGTTGAACTTGTACTGTAAACGAGGTTCTTGTAAACAGAGCCGTTCCAAACTTTGGGGTGGCTGTGTCTTTTTGATTTTAATTTCCCTAAGCTATAGGACCATAAGTGGCAGTGTCCTAGGCTCTGTTGCTTTGTTTTTTAGATGTTTCAGGAAACACCATACACTTCTCCCGAGTGTCTGTTGGCAATTTACATCCCGCCCATCAGCATAACAAGGCTCCCAGTTCTCCATGGCCTGTCCTGCCTTTCTGGATTTTACACTTTTTTCAGATGGCCCTTTTGACCGGGGGGAAGTGAGACTTCATTGTAGTGCAGATTTCCTTTGCAAGCTTGCTTGGTTGGCCAAAAAGGGCGTATGCGTTTTTTCCTGAATATATTCAGGAAAAAACGCATACGCCCTTTTTGGCCAAGTGCATCATTGTGGACGTTCTGCCTCTTTTCCTATGCTTTCAATGCAATTCCAGTCTACCTCCTGAAATCGGTTTCCTGCAATTCTGCCCCGCTTTCAAGTCCTCTTGGCAGCCTTACTTCAGTCTATTTTTGGACGATAGCTGTCACTTATAACTCTGCAGGTTTGTGAATTACAGTGCCCCTGAGCTCCTTTCTTCAACTCGCTTTCTTGTGACCTGGCCGCAACACCGCAGGATGGCTTCAGGCCCTAATCTGGTTCCGGCACGGCACGCTGTGCCTTTGGTTAATTCCTCTTCCTGGTGGGAAATGAGAGTTAAATTTGCCCGTCCAGACACCTCCAGCTAGTCTCTCATTGGTTCTCGCTATTCCTGTTCATCTTCCGCAGAAATTGCAAACTGGGCCAAACAGGAGGTTAAAGGCGCTGACTCTCCAAGTGGGGAGAGTGTTAGTAAAGCGTCTGGAATGTTGCACCCGAGTACCAGGGGAGGAAAACTGAGACATATTTGAACACGTCTCCCGTTCACATGGTTGATCATACTCTGGGTTCCACATGCATGTTTTAGCTGAAGGAAGAATACCTTAAACCTGGAGAGTTGAGACCCGTGTAATGGGTACCATGCAATATGACTTCAAAGGGTCTTCATTTGCTCACCGAACCTCTCCAATCCTATCACTGCTGCGTTTATTCCCCTGTACACACGCTTGATTCTCTTTTGGAGACATAGCAATCCATAGGTTTTAAGATACTTACTAGTCAGGTACATTCTTAGGCGTTTAATATGGGGTGTTGAGTCCATTTCGTTGAGCAAGGAGTAGCTCTTGTCTATTCCATATTTGGCTTAAGGAACTTTATCTGTGCTCATTTCAATCTCTGGTTTTATGCAGCACCCCAACTCACCTTTACCCTTAAGCAAGCATAAGTTGGTTTTCTAAATTTGAGACCCTGTTCTGTTCTGTAATTCAGTTCCTGTGTAGCCAAGTTTACATTCCGTGTATTACTGATATCTTATGATGTTTCTTTTTCTGTGTGACTTATTTCAGTTAGAATCATCGTACCTGAATCCACTCATTGTGCTGCTACGGGCCTGATGACACAGATTTCATTGCTGAGTGATATTGCTTTGTAAGTAAATACCACAACTTCTTTATCCATTTTTCACTTTCTGCGATGTTGAACTTGTACTGTATACGAGGTTCTTGTAAACAGAGCCATTCCAAACATTGGGGTGGCTGTGTCTTTTTGATTTTAATTTCCCTAAGCTATAGGACCATAAGTGGAAGTGCCCTAGGTTCTGTTGCTTTGTTTTTTAGATGTTTCAGGAAACACCATACACTTCTCCCAAGTGGTTGTTGGCAATTTACATCCCGCCCATCAGCATAACAAGGCTCCCAGTTCTCCATGGCCTGTCCTGCCTTTCTGGATTTTACACTTTTTTCAGATGGCCCTTTTGACCGGGGGGAAGTGAGACTTCATTGTAGTGCAGATTTCCTTTGCAAGCTTGCTTGGTTGGCCAAAAAGGGCGTATGCGTTTTTTCCTGAATATATTCAGGAAAAAACGCATACGCCCTTTTTGGCCAAGTGCATCATTGTGGACGTTCTGCCTCTTTTCCTATGCTTTCAATGCAATTCCAGTCTACCTCCTGAAATCGGTTTCCTGCAATTCTGCCCCGCTTTCAAGTCCTCTTGGCAGCCTTACTTCAGTCTATTTTTGGACGATAGCTGTCATTTATAACTCTGCAGGTTTGTGAATTACAGTGCCCCTGAGCTCCTTTGTTCAACTCGCTTTCTTTTGAGCTGGCCGCAACACCGCAGGATGGCTTCAGGCCCTAATCTGGTTCCGGTACGGCACGCTGAGCCTTTGGTTATTTCCTCTTCCTGGTGGGAAATGAGAGTTAAATTTGCCCGTCCAGACACCTCCAGCTAGCCTCTCATTGGTTCTCGCTATTCCTGTTCATCTTCCGCAGAAATTGCAAACTGGGCCAAACAGGAGGTTAAAGGCGCTGACTCTCCAAGTGGGGAGAGTGTTAGTAAAGCGTCTGGAATGTTGCACCCGAGTACCAGGGGAGGAAAACTGAGACATATTTGAACACGTCTCCCGTTCACATGGTTGATCATACTCTGGGTTCCACATGCATATTTTAGCTGAAGGAAGAATACCTTAAACCTGGAGAGTTGAGACCCGTGTAATGGGTACCATGCAATATAACTTCAAAGGGTCTTCATTTGCTCACCGAACCTCTCCAATCCTATCACTGCTGTGTTTATTCCCCTGTACACACGCTTGATTCTCTTTTGGAGACATAGCAATCCATAGGTTTTAAGATACTTACTAGTCAGGTACATTCTTAGGGGTTTAATATGGGGTTTTGAGTCCATTTCGTTGAGCAAGGAGTAGCTCTTGTCTATTCCATATTTGGCTTAAGGAACTTTATCTGTGCTCATTTCAATCTCTGGTTTTATGCAGCACCCCAACTCACCTTTACCCTTAAGCAAGCATAAGTTGGTTTTCTAAATTTGAGACACTGTTCTGTTCTGTAATTCAGTTCCTGGGTAGCCAAGTTTACATTCCGTGTATTACTGATATCTTATGATGTTTCTTTTTCTGTGTGACTTATTTCAGTTAGAATCATCATACCTGAATCCACTCATTGTGATGCTAAGGGCCTGATGACATAGAATTCATTGCTGAGTGATATTGCTTTGTAAGTAAATACCACAACTTCTTTATCCATTTTTCACTTTCTGCGATGTTGAACTTGTACTGTAAACGAGGTTCTTGTAAACAGAGGCGTCCCAAACTTTGGGGTGGCTGTGTCTTTTTGATTTTAATTTCCCTAAGCTATAGGACCATAAGTGGCAGTGCCCTAGGCTCTGTTGCTTTGTTTTTTAGATGTTTCAGGAAACACCATACACTTCTCCCGAGTGGTTGTTGGCAATTTACATCCCGCCCATCAGCATAACAAGGCTCCCAGTTCTCCATGGCCTGTCCTGCCTTTCTGGATTTTACACTTTTTTCAGATGGCCCTTTTGACCGGGGGGAAGTGAGACTTCATTGTAGTGCAGATTTCCTTTGCAAGCTTGCTTGGTTGGCCAAAAAGGGCGTATGCGTTTTTTCCTGAATATATTCAGGAAAAAACGCATACGCCCTTTTTGACCAAGTGCATCATTGTGGACGTTCTGCCTCTTTTCCTATGCTTTCAATGCAATTCCAGTCTACCTCCTGAAATCGGTTTCCTGCAATTCTGCCCCGCTTTCAAGTCCTCTTGGCAGCCTTACTTCAGTCTATTTTTGGACGATAGCTGTCATTTATAACTCTGCAGGTTTGTGAATTACAGTGCCCCTGAGCTCCTTTCTTCAACTCGCTTTCTTGTGACCTGGCCGCAACACCGCAGGATGGCTTCAGGCCCTAATCTGGTTCTGGCACGGCACGCTGAGCCTTTGGTTATTTCCTCTTCCTGGTGGGAAATGAGAGTTAAATTTGCCTGTCCAGACACCTCCAGCTAGTCTCTCATTGGTTCTCGCTATTCCTGTTCATCTTCCGCAGAAATTGCAAACTGGGCCAAACAGGAGGTTAAAGGGACTGACTCTCCAAGTGGGGAGAGTGTTAGTAAAGCGTCTGGAATGTTGCACCCGAGTACCAGGGTACGAAAACTGAGACATATTTGAACACGTCTCCCGATCACATGGTTGATCATACTCTAGGTTCCACATGCATGTTTTAGCTGAAGGAAGAATACCTTAAACCTGGGTAGTTGAAACCCTTGGAATGGGTACCATGCAATATGACTTCACAGGGTCTTCATTTGCTCACCGAACCTCTCCAATCCTATCACTGCTGCGTTTATGCCCCTGTACACACGCTTGATTCTCTTTTGGAGACATAGCAATCCATAGGTTTTAAGATACTTACTAGTCAGGTACATTCTTAGGCGTTTAATATGGGGTGTTGAGTCCATTTCGTTGAGCAAGGAGTAGCTCTTGTCTATTCCATATTTGGCTTAAGGAACTTTATCTGTGCTCATTTCAATCTCTGGTTTTATGCAGCACCCCAACTCACCTTTCCCCTTAAGCAAGCATAAGTTGGTTTTCTAAATTTGAGACACTGTTCTGTTTTGGAATTCAGTTCCTGTGTAGCCAAGTTTACATTCCGTGTATTAGTGATATCTTATGATGTTTCTTTTTCTGTGTGACTTATTTCAGTTAGAATCATCGTACCTGAATCCACTCATTGTGCTGCTAAGGGCCTGATGACAGAGATTTCATTGCTGAGTGATATTGCTTTGTAAGTAAATACCACAAGTTCTTTATCCATTTTTCACTTTCTGCGATGTTGTACTTGTACTGTAAACGAGGTTCTTGTAAACAGAGCCGTTCGAAACTTTGGGGTGGCTGTGTCTTTTTGATTTTCATTTCCCTAAGCTATAGGACCATAAGTGGAAGTGCCCTAGGTTCTGTTGCTTTGTTTTTTACATGTTTCAGGAAACACCATACACTTCTCCCGAGTGGTTGTTGGCAATTTACATCCCGCCCATCAGCATAACAAGGCTCCCAGTTCTCCATGGCCTGTCCTGCCTTTCTGGATTTTACACTTTTTTCAGATGGCCCTTTTGACCGGGGGGAAGTGAGACTTCATTGTAGTGCAGATTTCCTTTGCAAGCTTGCTTGGTTGGCCAAAAAGGGCGTATGCGTTTTTTCCTGAATATATTCAGGAAAAAACGCATACGCCCTTTTTGGCCAAGTGCATCATTGTGGACGTTCTGCCTCTTTTCCTATGCTTTCAATGCAATTCCAGTCTACCTCCTGAAATCGGTTTCCTGCAATTCTGCCCCGCTTTCAAGTCCTCTTGGCAGCCTTACTTCAGTCTATTTTTGGACGATAGCTGTCATTTATAACTCTGCAGGTTTGTGAATTACAGTGCCCCTGAGCTCCTTTGTTCAACTCGCTTTCTTTTGAGCTGGCCGCAACACCGCAGGATGGCTTCAGGCCCTAATCTGGTTCCGGTACGGCACGCTGAGCCTTTGGTTATTTCCTCTTCCTGGTGGGAAATGAGAGTTAAATTTGCCCGTCCAGACACCTCCAGCTAGCCTCTCATTGGTTCTCGCTATTCCTGTTCATCTTCCGCAGAAATTGCAAACTGGGCCAAACAGGAGGTTAAAGGCGCTGACTCTCCAAGTGGGGAGAGTGTTAGTAAAGCGTCTGGAATGTTGCACCCGAGTACCAGGGGAGGAAAACTGAGACATATTTGAACACGTCTCCCGTTCACATGGTTGATCATACTCTGGGTTCCACATGCATATTTTAGCTGAAGGAAGAATACCTTAAACCTGGAGAGTTGAGACCCGTGTAATGGGTACCATGCAATATAACTTCAAAGGGTCTTCATTTGCTCACCGAACCTCTCCAATCCTATCACTGCTGTGTTTATTCCCCTGTACACACGCTTGATTCTCTTTTGGAGACATAGCAATCCATAGGTTTTAAGATACTTACTAGTCAGGTACATTCTTAGGGGTTTAATATGGGGTTTTGAGTCCATTTCGTTGAGCAAGGAGTAGCTCTTGTCTATTCCATATTTGGCTTAAGGAACTTTATCTGTGCTCATTTCAATCTCTGGTTTTATGCAGCACCCCAACTCACCTTTACCCTTAAGCAAGCATAAGTTGGTTTTCTAAATTTGAGACACTGTTCTGTTCTGTAATTCAGTTCCTGGGTAGCCAAGTTTACATTCCGTGTATTACTGATATCTTATGATGTTTCTTTTTCTGTGTGACTTATTTCAGTTAGAATCATCATACCTGAATCCACTCATTGTGATGCTAAGGGCCTGATGACATAGAATTCATTGCTGAGTGATATTGCTTTGTAAGTAAATACCACAACTTCTTTATCCATTTTTCACTTTCTGCGATGTTGAACTTGTACTGTAAACGAGGTTCTTGTAAACAGAGGCGTCCCAAACTTTGGGGTGGCTGTGTCTTTTTGATTTTAATTTCCCTAAGCTATAGGACCATAAGTGGCAGTGCCCTAGGCTCTGTTGCTTTGTTTTTTAGATGTTTCAGGAAACACCATACACTTCTCCCGAGTGGTTGTTGGCAATTTACATCCCGCCCATCAGCATAACAAGGCTCCCAGTTCTCCATGGCCTGTCCTGCCTTTCTGGATTTTACACTTTTTTCAGATGGCCCTTTTGACCGGGGGGAAGTGAGACTTCATTGTAGTGCAGATTTCCTTTGCAAGCTTGCTTGGTTGGCCAAAAAGGGCGTATGCGTTTTTTCCTGAATATATTCAGGAAAAAACGCATACGCCCTTTTTGACCAAGTGCATCATTGTGGACGTTCTGCCTCTTTTCCTATGCTTTCAATGCAATTCCAGTCTACCTCCTGAAATCGGTTTCCTGCAATTCTGCCCCGCTTTCAAGTCCTCTTGGCAGCCTTACTTCAGTCTATTTTTGGACGATAGCTGTCATTTATAACTCTGCAGGTTTGTGAATTACAGTGCCCCTGAGCTCCTTTCTTCAACTCGCTTTCTTGTGACCTGGCCGCAACACCGCAGGATGGCTTCAGGCCCTAATCTGGTTCTGGCACGGCACGCTGAGCCTTTGGTTATTTCCTCTTCCTGGTGGGAAATGAGAGTTAAATTTGCCTGTCCAGACACCTCCAGCTAGTCTCTCATTGGTTCTCGCTATTCCTGTTCATCTTCCGCAGAAATTGCAAACTGGGCCAAACAGGAGGTTAAAGGGACTGACTCTCCAAGTGGGGAGAGTGTTAGTAAAGCGTCTGGAATGTTGCACCCGAGTACCAGGGTACGAAAACTGAGACATATTTGAACACGTCTCCCGATCACATGGTTGATCATACTCTAGGTTCCACATGCATGTTTTAGCTGAAGGAAGAATACCTTAAACCTGGGTAGTTGAAACCCTTGGAATGGGTACCATGCAATATGACTTCACAGGGTCTTCATTTGCTCACCGAACCTCTCCAATCCTATCACTGCTGCGTTTATGCCCCTGTACACACGCTTGATTCTCTTTTGGAGACATAGCAATCCATAGGTTTTAAGATACTTACTAGTCAGGTACATTCTTAGGCGTTTAATATGGGGTGTTGAGTCCATTTCGTTGAGCAAGGAGTAGCTCTTGTCTATTCCATATTTGGCTTAAGGAACTTTATCTGTGCTCATTTCAATCTCTGGTTTTATGCAGCACCCCAACTCACCTTTCCCCTTAAGCAAGCATAAGTTGGTTTTCTAAATTTGAGACACTGTTCTGTTTTGGAATTCAGTTCCTGTGTAGCCAAGTTTACATTCCGTGTATTAGTGATATCTTATGATGTTTCTTTTTCTGTGTGACTTATTTCAGTTAGAATCATCGTACCTGAATCCACTCATTGTGCTGCTAAGGGCCTGATGACAGAGATTTCATTGCTGAGTGATATTGCTTTGTAAGTAAATACCACAAGTTCTTTATCCATTTTTCACTTTCTGCGATGTTGTACTTGTACTGTAAACGAGGTTCTTGTAAACAGAGCCGTTCGAAACTTTGGGGTGGCTGTGTCTTTTTGATTTTCATTTCCCTAAGCTATAGGACCATAAGTGGAAGTGCCCTAGGTTCTGTTGCTTTGTTTTTTACATGTTTCAGGAAACACCATACACTTCTCCCGAGTGGTTGTTGGCAATTTACATCCCGCCCATCAGCATAACAAGGCTCCCAGTTCTCCATGGCCTGTCCTGCCTTTCTGGATTTTACACTTTTTTCAGATGGCCCTTTTGACCGGGGGGAAGTGAGACTTCATTGTAGTGCAGATTTCCTTTGCAAGCTTGCTTGGTTGGCCAAAAAGGGCGTATGCGTTTTTTCCTGAATATATTCAGGAAAAAACGCATACGCCCTTTTTGGCCAAGTGCATCATTGTGGACGTTCTGCCTCTTTTCCTATGCTTGCAATGCAATTCCAGTCTACCTCCTGAAATCGGTTTCCTGCAATTCTGCCCCGCTTTCAAGTCCTCTTGGCAGCCTTACTTCAGTCTATTTTTGGACGATAGCTGTCATTTATAACTCTGCAGGTTTGTGAATTACAGTGCCGCTGAGCTCCTTTCTTCAACTCGCTTTCTTGTCACCTGGCCGCAACACCGCAGGATGGCTTCAGGCCCTAATCTGGTTCCGGTACGGCACGCTCAGCCTTTGGTTAATTCCTCTTCCTGGTGGGAAATGAGAGTTAAATTTGCCCGTCCAGACACCTCCAGCTAGCCTCTCATTGGTTCTCGCTATTCCTGTTCATCTTCCGCAGAAATTGCAAACTGGGCCAAACAGGAGGTTAAAGGCGCTGACTCTCCAAGTGGGGAGAGTGTTAGTAAAGCGTCTGGAATGTTGCACCCGAGTACCAGGGGAGGAAAACTGAGACATATTTGAACACGTCTCCCGATCACATGGTTGATCATACTCTAGGTTCCACATGCATGTTTTAGCTGAAGGAAGAATACCTTAAACCTGGAGAGTTGAGACCCGTGTAATGGGTACCATGCAATATGACTTCAAAGGGTCTTCATTTGCTCACCGAACCTCTCCAATCCTATCACTGCTGCGTTTATGCCCCTGTACACATGCTTGATTCTCTTTTGGAGACATAGCAATCCATAGGTTTTACGATACTTACTAGTCAGGTACATTCTTAGGCGTTTAATATGCGGTGTTGAGTCCATTTCGTTGAGCAAGGAGTAGCTCTTGTGTATTCCATATTTGACTTAAGGAACTTTATCTGTGCTCATTTCAATCTCTGGTTTTATGCAGCACCCCAACTCACCTTTACCCTTAAGCAAGCATAAGTTGGTTTTCTAAATTTGAGACCCTGTTCTGTTCTGTAATTCAGTTCCTGTGTAGCCAAGTTTACATTCCGTGTATTACTGATATCTTATGATGTTTCTTTTTCTGTGTGACTTATTTCAGTTAGAATCATCGTACCTGAATCCACTCATTGTGCTGCTACGGGCCTGATGACACAGATTTCATTGCTGAGTGATATTGCTTTGTAAGTAAATACCACAACTTCTTTATCCATTTTTCACTTTCTGCGATGTTGAACTTGTACTGTAAACGAGGTTCTTGTAAACAGAGCCATTCCAAACATTGGGGTGGCTGTGTCTTTTTGATTTTAATTTCCCTAAGCTATAGGACCATAAGTGGAAGTGCCCTAGGTTCTTTTGCTTTGTTTTTTAGATGTTTCAGGAAACACCATACACTTCTCCCAAGTGGTTGTTGGCAATTTACATCCCGCCCATCAGCATAACAAGGCTCCCAGTTCTCCATGGCCTGTCCTGCCTTTCTGGATTTTACACTTTTTTCAGATGGCCCTTTTGACCGGGGGGAAGTGAGACTTCATTGTAGTGCAGATTTCCTTTGCAAGCTTGCTTGGTTGGCCAAAAAGGGCGTATGCGTTTTTTCCTGAATATATTCAGGAAAAAACGCATACGCCCTTTTTGGCCAAGTGCATCATTGTGGACGTTCTGCCTCTTTTCCTATGCTTTCAATGCAATTCCAGTCTACCTCCTGAAATCGGTTTCCTGCAATTCTGCCCCGCTTTCAAGTCCTCTTGGCAGCCTTACTTCAGTCTATTTTTGGACGATAGCTGTCATTTATAACTCTGCAGGTTTGTGAATTACAGTGCCCCTGAGCTCCTTTGTTCAACTCGCTTTCTTTTGAGCTGGCCGCAACACCGCAGGATGGCTTCAGGCCCTAATCTGGTTCCGGTACGGCACGCTGAGCCTTTGGTTATTTCCTCTTCCTGGTGGGAAATGAGAGTTAAATTTGCCCGTCCAGACACCTCCAGCTAGCCTCTCATTGGTTCTCGCTATTCCTGTTCATCTTCCGCAGAAATTGCAAACTGGGCCAAACAGGAGGTTAAAGGCGCTGACTCTCCAAGTGGGGAGAGTGTTAGTAAAGCGTCTGGAATGTTGCACCTGAGTACCAGGGGAGGAAAACTGAGACATATTTGAACACGTCTCCCGTTCACATGGTTGATCATACTCTGGGTTCCACATGCATATTTTAGCTGAAGGAAGAATACCTTAAACCTGGAGAGTTGAGACCCGTGTAATGGGTACCATGCAATATAACTTCAAAGGGTCTTCATTTGCTCACCGAACCTCTCCAATCCTATCACTGCTGTGTTTATTCCCCTGTACACACGCTTGATTCTCTTTTGGAGACATAGCAATCCATAGGTTTTAAGATACTTACTAGTCAGGTACATTCTTAGGGGTTTAATATGGGGTTTTGAGTCCATTTCGTTGAGCAAGGAGTAGCTCTTGTCTATTCCATATTTGGCTTAAGGAACTTTATCTGTGCTCATTTCAATCTCTGGTTTTATGCAGCACCCCAACTCACCTTTACCCTTAAGCAAGCATAAGTTGGTTTTCTAAATTTGAGACACTGTTCTGTTCTGTAATTCAGTTCCTGGGTAGCCAAGTTTACATTCCGTGTATTACTGATATCTTATGATGTTTCTTTTTCTGTGTGACTTATTTCAGTTAGAATCATCATACCTGAATCCACTCATTGTGATGCTAAGGGCCTGATGACATAGAATTCATTGCTGAGTGATATTGCTTTGTAAGTAAATACCACAACTTCTTTATCCATTTTTCACTTTCTGCGATGTTGAACTTGTACTGTAAACGAGGTTCTTGTAAACAGAGCCGTTCCAAATTTTGGGGTGGCTGTGTCTTTTTGATTTTAATTTCCCTAATCTATAGGACCATAAGTGGCAGTGCCCTAGGCTCTGTTGCTTTGTTTTTTAGATGTTTCAGGAAACACCATACACTTCTCCCGAGTGGTTGTTGGCAATTTACATCCCGCCCATCAGCATAACAAGGCTCCCAGTTCTCCATGGCCTGTCCTGCCTTTCTGGATTTTACACTTTTTTCAGATGGCCCTTTTGACCGGGGGGAAGTGAGACTTCATTGTAGTGCAGATTTCCTTTGCAAGCTTGCTTGGTTGGCCAAAAAGGGCGTATGCGTTTTTTCCTGAATATATTCAGGAAAAAACGCATACGCCCTTTTTGACCAAGTGCATCATTGTGGACGTTCTGCCTCTTTTCCTATGCTTTCAATGCAATTCCAGTCTACCTCCTGAAATCGGTTTCCTGCAATTCTGCCCCGCTTTCAAGTCCTCTTGGCAGCCTTACTTCAGTCTATTTTTGGACGATAGCTGTCATTTATAACTCTGCAGGTTTGTGAATTACAGTGCCCCTGAGCTCCTTTCTTCAACTCGCTTTCTTGTGACCTGGCCGCAACACCGCAGGATGGCTTCAGGCCCTAATCTGGTTCTGGCACGGCACGCTGAGCCTTTGGTTAATTCCTCTTCCTGGTGGGAAATGAGAGTTAAATTTGCCTGTCCAGACACCTCCAGCTAGTCTCTCATTGGTTCTCGCTATTCCTGTTCATCTTCCGCAGAAATTGCAAACTGGGCCAAACAGGAGGTTAAAGGGACTGACTCTCCAAGTGGGGAGAGTGTTAGTAAAGCGTCTGGAATGTTGCACCCGAGTACCAGGGTACGAAAACTGAGACATATTTGAACACGTCTCCCGATCACATGGTTGATCATACTCTAGGTTCCACATGCATGTTTTAGCTGAAGGAAGAATACCTTAAACCTGGGTAGTTGAAACCCGTGGAATGGGTACCATGCAATATGACTTCAAAGGGTCTTCATTTGCTCACCGAACCTCTCCAATCCTATCACTGCTGCGTTTATTCCCCTGTACACACGCTTGATTCTCTTTTGGAGACATAGCAATCCATAGGTTTTACGATACTTACTAGTCAGGTACATACTTAGGCGTTTAATATGGGGTGTTGAGTCCATTTCGTTGAGCAAGGAGTAGCTCTTGTCTATTCCATATTTGGCTTAAGGAACTTTATCTGTGCTCATTTCAATCTCTGGTTTTATGCAGCACCCCAACTCACCTTTACCCTTAAGCAAGCATAAATTGGTTTTCTAAATTTGAGTCCCTGTTCTGTTCTGTAATTCAGTTCCTGTGTAGC
The DNA here is from genome assembly GCF_949987515.2 of Delphinus delphis. Lineage (NCBI taxonomy): Eukaryota > Metazoa > Chordata > Mammalia > Artiodactyla > Delphinidae > Delphinus > Delphinus delphis. Next base: position 3,423,142 of record NW_027192656.1, on the reverse strand, counting down.
CAAGTTTACATTCCGTGTATTACTGATATCTTATGATGTTTCTTTTTCTGTGTGACTTACTTCAGTTAGAATCATCATACCTGAATCCACTCATTGGGCGGCTACGGGCCTGATGACACAGATTTCATTGCTGAGTGATATTGCTTTGTAAGTAAATACCACAACTTCTTTATCCATTTTTCACTTTCTGCGATGTTGAACTTGTACTGTAAACGAGGTTCTTGTAAACAGAGCCGTTCCAAACTTTGGGGTGGCTGTGTCTTTTTGATTTTAATTTCCCTAAGCTATAGGACCATAAGTGGAAGTGCCCTAGGCTCTGTTGCTTTGTTTTTTAGATGTTTCAGGAAACACCATACACTTCTCCCGAGTGTCTGTTGGCAATTTACATCCCGCCCATCAGCATAACAAGGTTCCCAGTTCTCCATGGCCTGTCCTGCCTTTCTGGATTTTACACTTTTTTCAGATGGCCCTTTTGACCGGGGGGAAGTGAGACTTCATTGTAGTGCAGATTTCCTTTGCAAGCTTTCTTGGTTGGCCAAAAAGGGCGTATGCGTTGTTTCCTGAATATATTCAGGAAAAAACGCATACGCCCTTTTTGGCCAAGTGCATCATTGTGGACGTTCTGCCTCTTTTCCTATGCTTTCAATGCAATTCCAGTCTACCTCCTGAAATCGGTTTCCTGCAATTCTGCCCCGCTTTCAAGTCCTCTTGGCAGCCTTACTTCAGTCTATTTTTGGACGATAGCTGTCATTTATAACTCTGCAGGTTTGTGAATTACAGTGCCCCTGAGCTCCTTTGTTCAACTCGCTTTCTTTTGAGCTGGCCGCAACACCGCAGGATGGCTTCAGGCCCTAATCTGGTTCCGGTACGGCACGCTGAGCCTTTGGTTATTTCCTCTTCCTGGTGGGAAATGAGAGTTAAATTTGCCCGTCCAGACACCTCCAGGTAGCCTCTCATTGGTTCTCGCTATTCCTGTTCATCTTCCGCAGAAATTGCAAACTGGGCCAAACAGGAGGTTAAAGGCGCTGACTCTCCAAGTGGGGAGAGTGTTAGTAAAGCGTCTGGAATGTTGCACCCGAGTACCAGGGGAGGAAAACTGAGACATATTTGAACACGTCTCCCGTTCACATGGTTGATCATACTTGGGATCCACATGCATGTTTTAGCTGAAGGAAGAATACCTTAAACCTGGAGAGTTGAGACCCGTGTAATGGGTACCATGCAATATGACTTCAAAGGGTCTTCATTTGCTCAACGAACCTCTCCAATCCTATCACTGCTGCGTTTATGCCCCTGTACACACGCTTGATTCTCTTTTGGAGACATAACAATCCATAGGTTTTAAGATACTTACTAGTCAGGTGCATTCTTAGGCGTTTAATATGGGGTGTTGAGTCCATTTCGTTGAGCAAGGAGTAGCTCTTGTCTATTCCATATTTGGCTTAAGGAACTTTATCTGTGCTCATTTCAATCTCTGGTTTTATGCAGCACCCCAACTCACCTTTCCCCTTAAGCAAGCATAAGTTGGTTTTCTAAATTTGAGACCCTGTTCTGTTCTGTAATTCAGTTCCTGTGTAGCCAAGTTTACATTCCGTGTATTACTGATATCTTATGATGTTTCTTTTCTGTGTGACTTACTTCAGTTAGAATCATCATACCTGAATCCACTCATTGTGCTGCTAAGGGCCTGATGACACAGATTTCATTGCTGAGTGATATTGCTTTGTAAGTAAATACCACAACTTCTTTATCCATTTTTCACTTTCTGCGATGTTAAACTTGTACTGTAACCGAGGTTCTTGTAAACAGAGCCGTTCCAAACTTTGGGGTGGCTGTGTCTTTTTGATTTTAATTTCCCTAAGCTATAGGACCATAAGTGGCAGTGCCCTAGGCTCTGTTGCTTTGTTTTTTAGATGTTTCAGGAAACACCATACACTTCTCCCGAGTGGTTGTTGGCAATTTACATCCCGCCCATCAGCATAACAAGGCTCCCAGTTCTCCATGGCCTGTCCTGCCTTTCTGGATTTTACACTTTTTTCAGATGGCCCTTTTGACCGGGGGGAAGTGAGACTTCATTGTAGTGCAGATTTCCTTTGCAAGCTTGCTTGGTTGGCCAAAAAGGGCGTATGCGTTTTTTCCTGAATATATTCAGGAAAAAACGCATACGCCCTTTTTGGCCAAGTGCATCATTGTGGACGTTCTGCCTCTTTTCCTATGCTTTCAATGCAATTCCAGTCTACCTCCTGAAATCGGTTTCCTGCAATTCTGCCCCGCTTTCAAGTCCTCTTGGCAGCCTTACTTCAGTCTATTTTTGGACGATAGCTGTCATTTATAACTCTGCAGGTTTGTGAATTACAGTGCCCCTGAGCTCCTTTCTTCAACTCGCTTTCTTGTGACCTGGCCGCAACACCGCAGGATGGCTTCAGACCCTAATCTGGTTCCGGCACGGCACGCTGAGCCTTTGGTTATTTCCTCTTCCTGGTGGGAAATGAGAGTTAAATTTGCCCGTCCAGACACCTCCAGCTAGCCTCTCATTGGTTCTCGCTATTCCTGTTCATCTTCCGCAGAAATTGCAAACTGGGCCAAACAGGAGGTTAAAGGGACTGACTCTCCAAGTCGGGAGAGTGTTAGTAAAGCGTCTGGAATGTTGCACCCGAGTACCAGGGTACGAAAACTGAGACATATTTGAACACATTTCCCGATCACATGGTTGATCATACTCTAGGTTCCACATGCATGTTTTAGCTGAAGGAAGAATACGTTAAACCTGGAGAGTTGAGACCCGTGTAATGGGTACCATGCAATATGACTTCAAAGGGTCTTCATTTGCTCACCGAACCTCTCCAATCCTATCACTGCTGCGTTTATGCCCCTGTACACACGCTTGATTCTCTTTTGGAGACATAGCAATCCATAGGTTTTAAGATACTTACTAGTCAGGTACATTCTTAGGCGTTTAATATGGGGTGTTGAGTCCATTTCGTTGAGCAAGGAGTAGCTCTTGTCTATTCCATATTTGGCTTAAGGAACTTTATCTGTGCTCATTTCAATCTCTGGTTTTATGCAGCACCCCAACTCACCTTTCCCCTTAAGCAAGCATAAGTTGGTTTTCTAAATTTGAGACCCTGTTCTGTTTTGGAATTCAGTTCCTGTGTAGCCAAGTTTACATTCCGTGTATTAGTGATATCTTATGATGTTTCTTTTTCTGTGTGACTTATTTCAGTTAGAATCATCGTACCTGAATCCACTCATTGTGCTGCTAAGGGCCTGATGACAGAGATTTCATTGCTGAGTGATATTGCTTTGTAAGTAAATACCACAAGTTCTTTATCCATTTTTCACTTTCTGCGATGTTGTACTTGTACTGTAAACGAGGTTCTTGTAAACAGAGCCGTTCGAAACTTTGGGGTGGCTGTGTCTTTTTGATTTTCATTTCCCTAAGCTATAGGACCATAAGTGGAAGTGCCCTAGGTTCTGTTGCTTTGTTTTTTACATGTTTCAGGAAACACCATACACTTCTCCCGAGTGGTTGTTGGCAATTTACATCCCGCCCATCAGCATAACAAGGCTCCCAGTTCTCCATGGCCTGTCCTGCCTTTCTGGATTTTACACTTTTTTCAGATGGCCCTTTTGACCGGGGGGAAGTGAGACTTCATTGTAGTGCAGATTTCCTTTGCAAGCTTGCTTGGTTGGCCAAAAAGGGCGTATGCGTTTTTTCCTGAATATATTCAGGAAAAAACGCATACGCCCTTTTTGGCCAAGTGCATCATTGTGGACGTTCTGCCTCTTTTCCTATGCTTGCAATGCAATTCCAGTCTACCTCCTGAAATCGGTTTCCTGCAATTCTGCCCCGCTTTCAAGTCCTCTTGGCAGCCTTACTTCAGTCTATTTTTGGACGATAGCTGTCATTTATAACTCTGCAGGTTTGTGAATTACAGTGCCGCTGAGCTCCTTTCTTCAACTCGCTTTCTTGTCACCTGGCCGCAACACCGCAGGATGGCTTCAGGCCCTAATCTGGTTCCGGTACGGCACGCTCAGCCTTTGGTTAATTCCTCTTCCTGGTGGGAAATGAGAGTTAAATTTGCCCGTCCAGACACCTCCAGCTAGCCTCTCATTGGTTCTCGCTATTCCTGTTCATCTTCCGCAGAAATTGCAAACTGGGCCAAACAGGAGGTTAAAGGCGCTGACTCTCCAAGTGGGGAGAGTGTTAGTAAAGCGTCTGGAATGTTGCACCCGAGTACCAGGGGAGGAAAACTGAGACATATTTGAACACGTCTCCCGATCACATGGTTGATCATACTCTAGGTTCCACATGCATGTTTTAGCTGAAGGAAGAATACCTTAAACCTGGAGAGTTGAGACCCGTGTAATGGGTACCATGCAATATGACTTCAAAGGGTCTTCATTTGCTCACCGAACCTCTCCAATCCTATCACTGCTGCGTTTATGCCCCTGTACACATGCTTGATTCTCTTTTGGAGACATAGCAATCCATAGGTTTTACGATACTTACTAGTCAGGTACATTCTTAGGCGTTTAATATGCGGTGTTGAGTCCATTTCGTTGAGCAAGGAGTAGCTCTTGTGTATTCCATATTTGACTTAAGGAACTTTATCTGTGCTCATTTCAATCTCTGGTTTTATGCAGCACCCCAACTCACCTTTACCCTTAAGCAAGCATAAGTTGGTTTTCTAAATTTGAGACCCTGTTCTGTTCTGTAATTCAGTTCCTGTGTAGCCAAGTTTACATTCCGTGTATTACTGATATCTTATGATGTTTCTTTTTCTGTGTGACTTATTTCAGTTAGAATCATCATACCTGAATCCACTCATTGTGATGCTAAGGGCCTGATGACATAGATTTCATTGCTGAGTGATATTGCTTTGTAAGTAAATACCACAACTTCTTTATCCATTTTTCACTTTCTGCGATGTTGAACTTGTACTGTAAACGAGGTTCTTGTAAACAGAGACGTCCCAAACTTTGGGGTGGCTGTGTCTTTTTGATTTTAATTTCCCAAAGCTATAGGACCATAAGCGGCAGTGCCCTAGGCTCTGTTGCTTTGTTTTTTAGATGTTTCAGGAAACACCATACACTTCTCCCGAGTGTCTGTTGGCAATTTACATCCCGCCCATCAGCATAACAAGGCTCCCAGTTCTCCATGGCCTGTCCTGCCTTTCTGGATTTTACACTTTTTTCAGATGGCCCTTTTGACCGGGGGGAAGTGAGACTTCATTGTAGTGCAGATTTCCTTTGCAAGCTTGTTTGGTTGGCCAAAAAGGGCGTATGCGTTTTTTCCTGAATATATTCAGGAAAAAACGCATACGCCCTTTTTGGCCAAGTGCATCATTGTGGACGTTCTGCCTCTTTTCCTATGCTTTCAATGCAATTCCAGTCTACCTCCTGAAATCGGTTTCCTGCAATTCTGCCCCGCTTTCAAGTCCTCTTGGCAGCCTTACTTCAGTCTATTTTTGGACGATAGCTGTCATTTATAACTCTGCAGGTTTGTGAATTACAGTGCCCCTGAGCTCCTTTCTTCAACTCGCTTTCTTGTGAGCTGGCCGCAACACCGCAGGATGGCTTCAGGCCCTAATCTGGTTCCGGCCCGGCACGCTGAGCCTTTGGTTATTTCCTCTTCCTGGTGGGAAATGAGAGTTAAATTTGCCCGTCCAGACACCTCCAGCTAGTCTCTCATTGGTTCTCGCTATTCCTGTTCTTCTTCCGCAGAAATTGCAAACTGGGCCAAACAGGAGGTTAAAGGCGCTGACTCTCCAAGTGGGGAGAGTGTTAGTAAAGCGTCTGGAATGTTGCACCCGAGTACCAGGGGAGGAAAACTGAGACATATTTGAACACGTCTCCCGTTCACATGGTTGATCATACTTGGGTTCCACATGCATGTTTTAGCTGAAGGAAGAATACCTTAAACCTGGAGAGTTAAGACCCGTGTAATGGGTACCATGCAATATAACTTCAAAGGGTCTTCATTTGCTCACCGAACCTCTCCAATCCTATCACTGCTGCGTTTATGCCCCTGTACACATGCTTGATTCTCTTTCGGAGACATAGCAATCCATAGGTTTTAAGATACTTACTAGTCAGGTACATTCTTAGGCGTTTAATATGCGGTGTTGAGTCCATTTCGTTGAGCAAGGAGTAGCTCTTGTCTATTCCATATTTGGCTTAAGGAACTTTATCTGTGCTCATTTCAATCTCTGGTTTTATGCAGCACCCCAACTCACCTTTACCCTTAAGCAAGCATAAGTTGTTTTTCTAAATTTGAGACCCTGTTCTGTTCTGTAATTCAGTTCCTGTGTAGCCAAGTTTCCATTCCGTGTATTACTGATATCTTATGATGTTTCTTTTTCTGTGTGACTTATTTCAGTTAGAATCATCATACCTGAATCCACTCATTGCGATGCTAAGGGCCTGATGACATAGATTTCATTGCTGAGTGATATTGCTTTGTAAGTGAATACCACAACTTCTTTATCCATTTTTCACTTTCTGCGATGTTGAACTTGTACTGTAAACGAGGTTCTTGTAAACAGAGCCGTTCCAAACTTTCGGGTGGCTGTGTCTTTTTGATTTTAATTTCCCTAAGCTATAGGACCATAAGTGGAAGTGCCCTAGGCTCTGTTGCTTTGTTTTTTAGATGTTTCAGGAAACACCATACACTTCTCCCAAGTGTCTGTTGGCAATTTACATCCCGCCCATCAGCATAACAAGGCTCCCAGTTCTCCATGGCCTGTTGCCTTTCTGGATTTTACACTTTTTTCAGATGGCCCTTTTGACCGGGGGGAAGTGAGACTTCATTGTAGTGCAGATTTCCTTTGCAAGCTTGCTTGGTTGGCCAAAAAGGGCGTATGCGTTTTTTCCTGAATATATTCAGGAAAAAATGCATACGCCCTTTTCGGCCAAGTGCATCATTGTGGACGTTCTGCCTCTTTTCCTATGCTTTCAATGCAATTCCAGTCTACCTCCTGAAATCGGTTTCCTGCAATTCTGCCCCGCTTTCAAGTCCTCTTGGCAGCCTTACTTCAGTCTATTTTTGGACGATAGCTGTCATTTATAACTCTGCAGGTTTGTGAATTACAGTGCTCCTGAGCTCCTTTCTTCAACTCGCTTTCTTGTGACCTGGCCGCAACACCGCAGGATGGCTTCAGGCCCTAATCTGGTTCCGGCCCGGCATGCTGAACCTTTGGTTAATTTCTCTTCCTGGTGGGAAATGAGAGTTAAATTTGCCCGTCCAGACACCTCCAGCTAGCCTCTCATTGGTTCTCGCTATTCCTGTTCATCTTCCGCAGAAATTGCAAACTGGGCCAAACAGGAGGTTAAAGGCGCTGACTCTCCAAGTGGGGAGAGTGTTAGTAAAGCGTCTGGAATGTTGCACCCAAGTACCAGGGGAGGAAAACTGAGACATGTTTGAACACGTCTCCCGATCATATGGTTGATCATACTCTAGGTTCCACATGCATGTTTTAGCTGAAGGAAGAATACCTTAAACCTGGAGAGTTAAGACCCGTGTAATGGGTACCATGCAATATGACTTCAAAGGGTCTTCATTTGCTCACCGAACCTCTCCAATCCTATCACTGCTGCGTTTATGCCCCTGTACACATGCTTGATTCTCTTTCGGAGACATAGCAATCCATAGGTTTTAAGATACTTACTAGTCAGGTACATTCTTAGCCGTTTAATATGCGGTGTTGAGTCCATTTCGTTGAGCAAGGAGTAGCTCTTGTCTATTCCATATTTGACTTAAGGAACTTTATCTGTGCTCATTTCAATCTCTGGTTTTATGCAGCACCCCAACTCACCTTTCCCCTTAAGCAAGCATAAGTTGGTTTTCTAAATTTGAGACCCTGTTCTGTTCTGTAATTCAGTTCCTGTGTAGCCAAGTTTACATTCCGTGTATTACTGATATCTTATGATGTTTCTTTTTCTGTGTGACTTACTTCAGTTAGAATCATCATACCTGAATCCACTCATTGTGCTGCTAAGGGCCTGATGACACAGATTTCATTGCTGAGTGATATTGCTTTGTAAGTAAATACCACAATTTCTTTATCCATTTTTCACTTTCTGCGATGTTGAACTTGTACTGTAAACGAGGTTCTTGTAAACAGAGCCGTTCCAAACTTTGGGGTGGCTGTGTCTTTTTGATTTTAATTTCCCTAAGCTATAGGACCATAAGTGGAAGTGCCCTAGGTTCTGTTGCTTTGTTTTTTAGATGTTTCAGGAAACACCATACACTTCTCCCGAGTGGTTGTTGGCAATTTACATCCCGCCCATCAGCATAACAAGGCTCCCAGTTCTCCATGGCCTATCCTGCCTTTCTGGATTTTACACTTTTTTCAGATGGCCCTTTTAACCGGGGGGAAGTGAGACTTCATTGTAGTGCAGATTTCCTTTGCAAGCTTGCTTGTTTGGCCAAAAAGGGCGTATGCGTTTTTTCCTGAATATATTCAGGAAAAAACGCATACGCCCTTTTTGGCCAAGTGCATCATTGTGGACGTTCTGCCTCTTTTCCTATGCTTTCAATGCAATTCCAGTCTACCTCCTGAAATCGGTTTCCTGCAATTCTGCCCCGCTTTCAAGTCCTCTTGGCAGCCTTACTTCAGTCTATTTTTGGACGATAGCTGTCATTTATAACTCTGCAGGTTTGTGAATTACAGTGCCCCTGAGCTCCTTTCTTCAACTCGCTTTCTTGTGACCTGGCCGCAACACCGCAGGATGGCTTCAGGCCCTAATCTGGTTCTGGCATGGCACGCTGAGCCTTTGGTTAATTCCTCTTCCTGGTAGGAAATGAGAGTTAAATTTGCCCGTCCAGACACCTCCAGCTAGTCTCCGTTGGTTCTCGCTATTCCTGTTCATCTTCCGCAGAAATTGCAAACTGGGCCAAACAGGAGGTTAAAGGGACTGACTCTCCAAGTCGGGAGAGTGTTAGTAAAGCGTCTGGAATGTTGCACCCGAGTACCAGGGTACGAAAACTGAGACATATTTGAACACGTCTCCCGATCACATGGTTGATCATACTCTAGGTTCCACATGCATGTTTTAGCTGAAGGAAGAATACCTTAAACCTGGGTAGTTGAAACCCGTGGAATGGGTACCATGCAATATGACTTCAAAGGGTCTTCATTTGCTCACCGAACCTCTCCAATCCTATCACTGCTGCGTTTATGCCCCTGTACACATGCTTGATTCTCTTTTGGAGACATAGCAATCCATAGGTTTTAAGATATTTACAAGTCAGGTACATTCTTAGGCGTTTAATATGCGGTGTTGAGTCCATTTCGTTGAGCAAGGAGTAGCTCTTGTCTATTCCATATTTGGCTTAAGGAACTTTATCTGTGCTCATTTCAATCTCTGGTTTTATGCAGCACCCCAACTCACCTTTACCCTTAAGCAAGCATAAGTTGTTTTTCTAAATTTGAGTCCCTGTTCTGTTCTGTAATTCAGTTCCTGTGTAGCCAAGTTTACATTCCGTGTATTACTGATATCTTATGATGTTTCTTTTTCTGTGTGACTTACTTCAGTTAGAATCATCATACCTGAATCCACTCATTGTGCTGCTAAGGGCCTGATGACATAGATTTCATTGCTGAGTGATATTGCTTTGTAAGTAAATACCACAACTTCTTTATCCATTTTTCACTTTCTGCGATGTTGAACTTGTACTGTAAACGAGGTTCTTGTAAACAGAGTCGTCCCAAACTTTGGGGTGGCTGTGTCTTTTTGATTTTAATTTCCCTAAGCTATAGGACCATAAGTGGAAGTGCCCTAGGTTCTGTTGCTTTGTTTTTTAGATGTTTCAGGAAACACCATACACTTCTCCCGAGTGGTTGTTGGCAATTTACATCCCGCCCATCAGCATAACAAGGCTCCCAGTTCTCCATGGCCTGTCCTGCCTTTCTGGATTTTACACTTTTTTGAGATGGCCCTTTTGACCGGGGGGAAGTGAGACTTCATTGTAGTGCAGATTGCCTTTGCAAGCTTGCTTGGTTGGCCAAAAAGGGCGTATGCGTTTTTTCCTGAATATATTCAGGAAAAAACGCATACGCCCTTTTTGGCCAAGTGCATCATTGTGGACGTTCTGCCTCTTTTCCTATGCTTTCAATGCAATTCCAGTCTACCTCCTGAAATCGGTTTCCTGCAATTCTGCCCTGCTTTCAAGTCCTCTTGGCAGCCTTACTTCAGTCTATTTTTGGACGATAGCTGTCATTTATAACTCTGCAGGTTTGTGAATTACAGTGCCCCTGAGCTCCTTTCTTCAACTCGCTTTCTTGTGACCTGGCCGCAACACCGCAGGATGGCTTCAGGCCCTAATCTGGTTCCGGCCCGGCATGCTGAGCCTTTGGTTAATTCCTCTTCCTGGTGGGAAATGAGAGTTAAATTTGCCCGTCCAGACACCTCCAGCTAGCCTCTCATTGGTTCTCGCTATTGCTGTTCATCTTCCGCAGAAATTGCAAACTGGGCCAAACAGGAGGTTAAAGGGACTGACTCTCCAAGTGGGGAGAGTGTTAGTAAAGCGTCTGGAATGTTGCACCCGAGTACCAGGGGAGGAAAACTGAGACATATTTGAACACGTCTCCCGATCACATGGTTGATCATACTCTAGGTTCCACATGCATGTTTTAGCTGAAGGAAGAATACCTTAAACCTGGGTAGTTGAAACCCGTGGAATGGGTACCATGCAATATGACTTTAAAGGGTCTTCATTTGCTCACCGAACCTCTCCAATCCTATCACTGCTGCGTTTATGCCCCTGTACACATGCTTGATTCTCTTTCGGAGACATAGCAATTCTTAGGTTTTAAGATACTTACAAGTCAGGTACATTCTTAGGCGTTTAATATGCGGTGTTGAGTCCATTTCGTTGAACAAGGAGTAGCTCTTGTCTATTCCATATTTGGCTTAAGGAACTTTATCTGTGCTCATTTCAATCTCTGGTTTTATGCAGCACCCCAACTCACCTTTACCCTTAAGCAAGCATAAGTTGGTTTTCTAAATTTGAGACCCTGTTCTGTTCTGTAATTCAGTTCCTGTGTAGCCAAGTTTACATTCCGTGTATTACTGATATCTTATGATGTTTCTTTTTCTGTGTGACTTATTTCAGTTAGAATCATCATACCTGAATCCACTCATTGTGCTGCTAAGGGCCTGATGACATAGATTTAATTGCTGAGTGATATTGCTTTGTAAGTGAATACCACAACTTCTTTATCCATTTTTCACTTTCTGCGATGTTGAACTTGTACTGTAAACGAGGTTCTTGTAAACAGAGGCGTCCCAAACTTTGGGGTGGCTGTGTCTTTTTGATTTTAATTTCCCTAAGCTATAGGACCATAAGTGGCAGTGCCCTAGGCTCTGTTGCTTTGTTTTTTAGATGTTTCAGGAAACACCATACACTTCTCCGGAGTGTCTGTTGGCAATTTACATCCCGCCCATCAGCATAACAAGGCTCCCAGTTCTCCATGGCCTGTCCTGCCTTTCTGGATTTTACACTTTTTTCAGATGGCCCTTTTGACCGGGGGGAAGTGAGACTTCATTGTAGTGCAGATTTCCTTTGCAAGCTTGCTTGGTTGGCCAAAAAGTGCGTATGCGTTTTTTCCTGATTATATTCAGGAAAAAACGCATACGCCCTTTTTGGCCAAGTGCATCATTGTGGACGTTCTGCCTCTTTTCCTATGCTTTCAATGCAATTCCAGTCTACCTCCTGAAATCGGTTTCCTGCAATTCTGCCCCGCTTTCAAGTCCTCTTGGCAGCCTTACTTCAGTCTATTTTTGGACGATAGCTGTCATTTATAACTCTGCAGGTTTGTGAATTACAGTGCCCCTGAGCTCCTTTCTTCAACTTGCTTTCTTGTGACCTGGCCGCAACACTGCAGGATGGCTTCAGGCCCTAATCTGGTTCCGGCACGGCACGCTGAGCCTTTGGTTATTTCCTCTTCCTGGTGGGAAATGAGAGTTAAATTTGCCCGTCCAGACACCTCCAGCTAGCCTCTCATTGGTTCTCGCTATTCCTGTTCATCTTCCGCAGAAATTGCAAACTGGGCCAAACAGGAGGTTAAAGGCACTGACTCTCCAAGAGGGGAGAGTGTTAGTAAAGCGTCTGGAATGTTGCACCCGAGTACCAGGGGAGGAAAACTGAGACATATTTGAACACGTCTCCCGTTCACATGGTTGATCATACTTGGGTTCCACATGCATGTTTTAGCTGAAGGAAGAATACCATAAACCTGGAGAGTTAAGACCCGTGTAATGGGTACCATGCAATATGACTTCAAAGGGTCTTCATTTGCTCACCGAACCTCTCCAATCCTATCACTGCTGCGTTTATGCCCCTGTACACATGCTTGATTCTCTTTTGGAGACATAGCAATCCATAGGTTTTAAGATATTTACAAGTCAGGTACATTCTTAGGCGTTTAATATGCGGTGTTGAGTCCATTTCGTTGAGCAAGGAGTAGCTCTTGTCTATTCCATATTTGGCTTAAGGAACTTTATCTGTGCTCATTTCAATCTCTGGTTTTATGCAGCACCCCAACTCACCTTTACCCTTAAGCAAGCATAAGTTGTTTTTCTAAATTTGAGTCCCTGTTCTGTTCTGTAATTCAGTTCCTGTGTAGCCAAGTTTACATTCCGTGTATTACTGATACCTTATGATGTTTCTTTTTCTGTGTGACTTATTTCAGTTAGAATCATCATACCTGAATCCACTCATTGTGCTGCTAAGGGCCTGATGACACAGATTTCATTGCTGAGTGATATTGCTTTGTAAGTAAATACCACAACTTCTTTATCCATTTTTCACTTTCTGCGATGTTGAACTTGAACTGTAAACGAGGTTCTTGTAAACAGAGGCGTCCCAAACTTTGGGATGGCTGTGTCTTTTTGATTTTAATTTCCCTAAGCTATAGGACCATAAGTGGAAGTGCCCTAGGTTCTGTTGCTTTGTTTTTTAGATGTTTCAGGAAACACCATACACTTCTCCCGAGTGGTTGTTGGCAATTTACATCCCGCCCATCAGCATAACAAGGCTCCCAGTTCTCCATGGCCTGTCCTGCCTTTCTGGATTTTACACTTTTTTGAGATGGCCCTTTTGACCGGGGGGAAGTGAGACTTCATTGTAGTGCAGATTTCCTTTGCAAGCTTGCTTGGTTGGCCAAAAAGGGCGTATGCGTTTTTTCCTGAATATATTCAGGAAAAAACGCATACGCCCTTTTTGGCCAAGTGCATCATTGTGGACGTTCTGCCTCTTTTCCTATGCTTTCAATGCAATTCCAGTCTACCTCCTGAAATCGGTTTCCTGCAATTCTGCCCCACTTTCAAGTCCTCTTGGCAGCCTTACTTCAGTCTATTTTTGGACGATAGCTGTCATTTATAACTCTGCAGGTTTGTGAATTACAGTGCCCCTGAGCTCCTTTCTTCACCTCGCTTTCTTTTGAGCTGGCCGCGACACCGCAGGATGGCTTCAGGACCTAATCTGGTTCCGGTACGGCGCACTGAGCCTTTGGTTACTTCCTCTTCCTGGTGGGAAATGAGAGTTAAATTTGCCCCTCCAGATACCTCCAGCTAACCTCTCATTGGTTCTCGCTATTCCTGTTCATCTTCCGCAGAAATTGCAAACTGGGCCAAACAGGAGGTTAAAGGCGCTGACTCTCCAAGTGGGGAGAGTGTTAGTAAAGCGTCTGGAATGTTGCACCCGAGTACCAGGGGAGGAAAACTGAGACATATTTGAACACGTCTCCCATTCACATGGTTGATCATACTTGGGTTCCACATGCATGTTTTAGCTGAAGGAAGAATACGTTAAACCTGGAGAGTTGAGACCCGTGTAATGGGTACCATGCAATATGACTTCAAAGGGTCTTCATTTGCTCACCGAACCTCTCCAATCCTATCACTGCTGCGTTTATGCCCCTGTACACATGCTTGATTCTCTTTTGGAGACATAGCAATCCATAGGTTTTAAGATACTTACTAGTCAGGTACATTCTTAGGCGTTTAATATGCGGTGTTGAGTCCATTTCGTTGAGCAAGGAGTAGCTCTTGTCTATTCCATATTTGACTTAAGGAACTTTATCTGTGCTCATTTCAATCTCTGGTTTTATGCAGCACCCCAACTCACCTTTCCCCTTAAGCAAGCATAAGTTGTTTTTCTAAATTTGAGTCCCTGTTCTGTTCTGTAATTCAGTTCCTGTGTAGCCAAGTTTACATTCCGTGTATTACTGATATCTTATGATGTTTCTTTTTCTGTGTGACTTACTTCAGTTAGAATCATCATACCTGAATCCACTCATTGTGATGCTAAGGGCCTGATGACATAGATTTCATTGCTGAGTGATATTGCTTTGTAAGTAAATACCACAACTTCTTTATCCATTTTTCACTTTCTGTGATGTTGAACTTGTACTGTAAACGAGGTTCTTGTAAACAGAGGCGTCCCAAACTTTGGGGTGGCTGTGTCTTTTTGATTTTAATTTCCCTAAGCTATAGGACCATAAGTGGAAGTGCCCTAGGTTCTGTTGCTTTGTTTTTTAGATGTTTCAGGAAACACCATACACTTCTCCCGAGTGTCTGTTGGCAATTTACATCCCGCCCATCAGCATAACAAGGCTCCCAGTTCTCCATGGCCTGTCCTGCCTTTCTGGATTTTACACTTTTTTGAGATGGCCCTTTTGACCGGGGGGAAGTGAGACTTCATTGTAGTGCAGATTTCCTTTGCAAGCTTGCTTGGTTGGCCAAAAAGGGCGTATGCGTTTTTTCCTGAATATATTCAGGAAAAAACGCATACGCCCTTTTTGGCCAAGTGCATCATTGTGGACGTTCTGCCTCTTTTCCTATGCTTTCAATGCAATTCCAGTCTACCTCCTGAAATCGGTTTCCTGCAATTCTGCCCCACTTTCAAGTCCTCTTGGCAGCCTTACTTCAGTCTATTTTTGGACGATAGCTGTCATTTATAACTCTGCAGGTTTGTGAATTACAGTGCCCCTGAGCTCCTTTCTTCAACTCGCTTTCTTTTGAGTTGGCCGCAACACCGCAGGATGGCTTCAGGCCCTAATCTGGTTCCGGTACGGCACGCTGAGCCTTTGGTTATTTCCTCTTCCTGGTGGGAAATGAGAGTTAAATTTGCCCGTCCAGACACCTCCAGCTAGTCTCTCATTGGTTCTCGCTATTCCTGTTCATCTTCCGCAGAAATTGCAAACTGGGCCAAACAGGAGGTTAAAGGCGCTGACTCTCCAAGTGGGGAGAATGTTAGTAAAGCGTCTGGAATGTTGCACCCGAGTACCAGGGGAGGAAAACTGAGACATATTTGAACACGTCTCCCGTTCACATGGTTGATCATACTTGCGTTCCACATGCATGTCTTAGCTGAAGGAAGAATACTTTAAACCTGGAGAGTTGAGACCCGTGTAATGGGTACCATGCAATATGACTTCAAAGGGTCTTCATTTGCTCACCGAACCTCTCCAATCCTATCACTGCTGCGTTTATGCCCCTGTACACATGCTTGATTCTCTTTCGGAGACATAGCAATCCATAGGTTTCAAGATACTTACTAGACAGGTACATTCTTAGGCGTTTAATATGGGGTGTTGAGTCCATTTCGTTGAGCAAGGAGTAGCTCTTGTCTATTCCATATTTGGCTTAAGGAACTTTATCTGTGCTCATTTCAATCTCTGGTTTTATGCAGCACCCCAACTCACCTTTACCCTTAAGCAAGAATAAGTTGTTTTTCTAAATTTGAGACCCTGTTCTGTTCTGTAATTCAGGTCCTGTGTAGCCAAGTTTACATTCCGTGTATTAGTGATATCTTATGATGTTTCTTTTTCTGTGTGACTTATTTCAGTTAGAATCATCGTACCTGAATCTACTCATTATGCTGCTATGGGCCTGATGACATAGATTTCATTGCTGAGTGATACTGCATTGTACGTAAGTACCACAAGTTCTTTATCCATTTTTCACTTTCTGCGATGTTGAACTTGTACTGTAAACGAGGTTCTTGTAAACAGAGCCGTTCCAAACTTTGGGGTGGCTGTGTCTTTTTGATTTTAATTTCCCTAAGCTATAGGACCATAAGTGGAAGTGCCCTAGGTTCTGTTGCTTTGTTTTTTAGATGTTTCAGGAAACACCATACACTTCTCCCGAGTGTCTGTTGGCAATTTACATCCCGCCCATCAGCATAACAAGGCTCCCAGTTCTCCATGGCCTGTCCTGCCTTTCTGGATTTTACACTTTTTTGAGATGGCCCTTTTGACCGGGGGGAAGTGAGACTTCATTGTAGTGCAGATTTCCTTTGCAAGCTTGCTTGGTTGGCCAAAAAGGGCGTATGCGTTTTTTCCTGAATATATTCAGGAAAAAACGCATACGCCCTTTTTGGCCAAGTGCATCATTGTGGACGTTCTGCCTCTTTTCCTATGCTTTCAATGCAATTCCAGTCTACCTCCTGAAATCGGTTTCCTGCAATTCTGCCCCGCTTTCAAGTCCTCTTGGCAGCCTTACTTCAGTCTATTTTTGGACGATAGCTGTCATTTATAACTCTGCAGGTTTGTGAATTACAGTGCCCCTGAGCTCCTTTCTTCAACTCGCTTTCTTTTGAGTTGGCCGCAACACCGCAGGATGGCTTCAGGCCCTAATCTGGTTCCGGTACGGCACGCTGAGCCTTTGGTTATTTCCTCTTCCTGGTGGGAAATGAGAGTTAAATTTGCCCGTCCAGACACCTCCAGCTAGTCTCTCATTGGTTCTCGCTATTCCTGTTCATCTTCCGCAGAAATTGCAAACTGGGCCAAACAGGAGGTTAAAGGCGCTGACTCTCCAAGTGGGGAGAATGTTAGTAAAGCGTCTGGAATGTTGCACCCGAGTACCAGGGGAGGAAAACTGAGACATATTTGAACACGTCTCCCGTTCACATGGTTGATCATACTTGCGTTCCACATGCATGTCTTAGCTGAAGGAAGAATACTTTAAACCTGGAGAGTTGAGACCCGTGTAATGGGTACCATGCAATATGACTTCAAAGGGTCTTCATTTGCTCACCGAACCTCTCCAATCCTATCACTGCTGCGTTTATGCCCCTGTACACATGCTTGATTCTCTTTCGGAGACATAGCAATCCATAGGTTTCAAGATACTTACTAGACAGGTACATTCTTAGGCGTTTAATATGGGGTGTTGAGTCCATTTCGTTGAGCAAGGAGTAGCTCTTGTCTATTCCATATTTGGCTTAAGGAACTTTATCTGTGCTCATTTCAATCTCTGGTTTTATGCAGCACCCCAACTCACCTTTACCCTTAAGCAAGAATAAGTTGTTTTTCTAAATTTGAGACCCTGTTCTGTTCTGTAATTCAGGTCCTGTGTAGCCAAGTTTACATTCCGTGTATTAGTGATATCTTATGATGTTTCTTTTTCTGTGTGACTTATTTCAGTTAGAATCATCGTACCTGAATCTACTCATTATGCTGCTATGGGCCTGATGACATAGATTTCATTGCTGAGTGATACTGCATTGTACGTAAGTACCACAAGTTCTTTATCCATTTTTCACTTTCTGCGATGTTGAACTTGTACTGTAAACGAGGTTCTTGTAAACAGAGCCGTTCCAAACTTTGGGGTGGCTGTGTCTTTTTGATTTTAATTTCCCTAAGCTATAGGACCATAAGTGGAAGTGCCCTAGGTTCTGTTGCTTTGTTTTTTAGATGTTTCAGGAAACACCATACACTTCTCCCGAGTGGTTGTTGGCAATTTACATCCCGCCCATCAGCATAACAAGGCTCCCAGTTCTCCATGGCCTGTCCTGCCTTTCTGGATTTTACACTTTTTTCAGATGGCCCTTTTGACCGGGGGGAAGTGAGACTTCATTGTAGTGCAGATTTCCTTTGCAGGCTTGCTTGGTTGGCCAAAAAGGGCGTATGCGTTTTTTCCTGAATATATTCAGGAAACTTTGGGGTGGCTGTGTCTTTTTGATTTTAATTTCCCTAAGCTATAGGACCATAAGTGGAAGTGCCCTAGGCTCTGTTGCTTTGTTTTTTAGATGTTTCAGGAAACACCATACACTTCTCCCAAGTGTCTGTTGGCAATTTACATCCCGCCCATCAGCATAACAAGGCTCCCAGTTCTCAATGGCCTGTTGCCTTTCTGGATTGTACACTTTGTACAGTAGGCCTTTTTGACCGGGGGGAACTGAGACTTCATTGTAGTGCAGATTTCCTTTGCAAGCTTGCTTGGTTGGCCAAAAAGGGCGTATGCGTTTTTTCCTGAATATATTCAGGAAAAAACACATACGCCCTTTTTGGCCAAGTGCATCATTGTGGACGTTCTGCCTCTTTTCCTATGCTTTCAATGCAATTCCAGTCTACCTCCTGAAATCGGTTTCCTGCAATTCTGCCCCGCTTTCAAGTCCTCTTGGCAGCCTTACTTCAGTCTATTTTTGGACGATAGCTGTCATTTATAACTCTGCAGGTTTGTGAATTACAGTGCCCCTGAGCTCCTTTCTTCACCTCGCTTTCTTGTGACCTGGCCGCAACACCGCAGGATGGCTTCAGGCCCTAATCTGGTTCCGGCACGGCACGATGAGCCTTTGGTTATTTCCTCTTCCTGGTGGGAAATGAGAGTTAAATTTGCCCGTCCAGACACCTCCAGCTAGCCTCTCATTGGTTCTCGCTATTCCTGTTCATCTTCCGCAGAAATTGCAAACTGGGCCAAACAGGAGGTTAAAGGCGCTGACTCTCCAAGTGGGGAGAGTGTTAGTAAAGCGTCTGGAATGTTGCACCCGAGTACCAGGGGAGGAAAACTGAGACATATTTGAACACGTCTCCCGTTCACATGGTTGATCATACTCTGGGTTCCACATGCATGTTTTAGCTGAAGGAAGAATACCTTAAACCTGGAGAGTTAAGACCCGTGTAATGGGTACCATGCAATATGACTTCAAAGGGTCTTCATTTGCTCACCGAACCTCTCCAATCCTATCACTGCTGCGTTTATGCCCCTGTACACATGCTTGATTCTCTTTCGGAGACATAGCAATCCATAGGTTTTAAGATACTTACTAGTCAGGTACATTCTTAGGCGTTTAATATGCGGTGTTGAGTCCATTTCGTTGAGCAAGGAGTAGCTCTTGTCTATTCCATATTTGACTTAAGGAACTTTATCTGTGCTCATTTCAATCTCTGGTTTTATGCAGCACCCCAACTCACCTTTACCCTTAAGCAAGCATAAGTTGGTTTTCTAAATTTGAGTCCCTGTTCTGTTCTGTAATTCAGTTCCTGTGTATCCAAGTTTACATTCCGTGTATTACTGATATCTTATGATGTTTCTTTTTCTGTGTGACTTACTTCAGTTAGAATCATCATACCTGAATCCACTCATTGTGCTGCTAAGGGCCTGATGACACAGATTTCATTGCTGAGTGATATTGCTTTGTAAGTAAATACCACAACTTCTTTATCCATTTTTCACTTTCTGCGATGTTGAACTTGTACTGTAAATGAGGTTCTTGTAAACAGAGCCGTTCCAAACTTTGGGGTGGCTGTGTCTTTTTGATTTTAATTTCCCTAAGCTATAGGACCATAAGTGGAAGTGCCCTAGGCTCTGTTGCTTTGTTTATAGATGTTTCAGGAAACACCATACACTTCTCCCAATTGTCTGTTGGCAATTTAAATCCCGCCCATCAGCATAACAAGGCTCCCAGTTCTCAATGGCCTGTTGCCTTTCTGGATTGTACACTTTTTACAGATGGCCCTTTTGACCGGGGGGAACTGAGACTTCATTGTAGTGCAGATTTCCTTTGCAAGCTTGCTTGGTTGGCCAAAAAGGGCGTATGCGTTTTTTCCTGAATATATTCAGGAAAAAATGCATACGCCCTTTTTGGCCAAGTGCATCATTGTGGACGTTCTGCCTCTTTTCCTATGCTTTCAATGCAATTCCAGTCTACCTCCTGAAATCGGTTTCCTGCAATTCTGCCCCGCTTTCAAGTCCTCTTGGCAGCCTTACTTCAGTCTATTTTTGGACGATAGCTGTCATTTATAACTCTGCAGGTTTGTGAATTACAGTGCCCCTGAGCTCCTTTCTTCAACTCGCTTTCTTGTGACCTGGTCGCAACACCGTAGGATGGCTTCAGGCCCTAATCTGGTTCCGGCCCGGCATGCTGAGCCTTTGGTTAATTCCTCTTCCTGGTGGGAAATGAGAGTTAAATTTGCCCGTCCAGACACCTCCAGCTAGCCTCTCATTGGTTCTCACTATTCCTGTTCATCTTCCGCAGAAATTGCAAACTGGGCCAAACAGGAGGTTAAAGGGACTGACTCTCCAAGTGGGGAGAGTGTTAGTAAAGCGTCTGGAATGTTGCACCCGAGTACCAGGGTACGAAAACTGAGACATATTTGAACACGTCTCCCGATCACATGGTTGATCATACTCTAGGTTGCACATGCATGTTTTAGCTGAAGGAAGAATACCTTAAACCTGGGTAGTTGAAACCCGTGGAATGGGTACCATGCAATATGACTTCAAAGGGTTTTCATTTGCTCACCGAACCTCTCCAATCCTATCACTGCTGCGTTTACGCCTCTGTACACATGCTTGATTCTCTTTCGGAGACATAGCAATCCATAGGTTTTAAGATACTTACTAGTCAGGTACATTCTTAGGCGTTTAATATGGGGTGTTGAGTCCATTTCGTTGAGCAAGGAGTAGCTCTTGTCTATTCCATATTTGGCTTAAGGAACTTTATCTGTGCTCATTTCAATCTCTGGTTTTATGCAGCACCCCAACTCACCTTTACCTTTAAGAAAGAATAAGTTGGTTTTCTAAATTTGAGACCCTGTTCTGTTCTGTAATTCAGTTCCTGTGTAGCCAAGTTTACATTCCGTGTATTACTGATATCTTATGATGTTTCTTTTTCTGTGTGACTTATTTCAGTTAGAATCATCATACCTGAATCCACTCATTGTGCTGCTAAGGGCCTGATGACACAGATTTCATTGCTGAGTGATATTGCTTTGTAAGTAAATACCACAACTTCTTTATCCATTTTTCACTTTCTGCGATGTTGAACTTGTACTGTAAACGAGGTTCTTGTAAACAGAGGCGTCCCAAACTTTGGGGTGGCTGTGTCTTTTTGATTTTAATTTCCCTAAGCTATAGGACCATAAGTGGCAGTGCCCTAGGCTCTGTTGCTTTGTTTTTTAGATGTTTCAGGAAACACCATACACTTCTCCCGAGTGTCTGTTGGCAATTTACATCCCGCCCATCAGCATAACAAGGCTCCCAGTTCTCCATGGCCTGTCCTGCCTTTCTGGATTTTACACTTTTTTCAGATGGTCCTTTTGACCGGGGGGAAGTGAGACTTCATTGTAGTGCAGATTTCCTTTGCAAGCTTGCTTGGTTGGCCAAAAAGGGCGTATGCGTTTTTTCCTGAATATATTCAGGAAAAAACGCATACGCACTTTTCGGCCAAGTGCATCATTGTGGACGTTCTGCCTCTTTTCCTATGCTTTCAATGCAATTCCAGTCTACCTCCTGAAATCGGTTTCCTGCAATTCTGCCCCGCTTTCAAGTCCTCTTGGCAGCCTTACTTCAGTCTATTTTTGGACGATAGCTGTCATTTATAACTCTGCAGGTTTGTGAATTACAGTGCCCCTGAGCTCCTTTCTTCAACTTGCTTTCTTGTGACCTGGCCGCAACACTGCAGGATGGCTTCAGGCCCTTATCTGGTTCCGGCACGGCACGCTGAGCCTTTGGTTATTTCCTCTTCCTGGTGGGAAATGAGAGTTAAATTTGCCCGTCCAGACACCTCCAGCTAGTCTCTCATTGGTTCTCGCTATTCCTGTTCATCTTCCGCAGAAATTGCAAACTGGGCCAAACAGGAAGTTAAAGGCGCTGACTCTCCAAATGGGGAGAGTGTTAGTAAAGCGTCTGGAATGTTGCACCCGAGTACCAGGGGGGAAAACTGAGACATATTTGAACACGTCTCCCGTTCACATGGTTGATCATACTCTGGGTTCCACATGCATGTTTTAGCTGAAGGAAGAATACCTTAAACCTGGAGAGTTAAGACCCGTGTAATGGGTACCATGCAATATGACTTCAAAGGGTCTTCATTTGCTCACCGAACCTCTCCAATCCTATCACTGCTGCGTTTATGCCCCTGTACACATGCTTGATTCTCTTTCGGAGACATAGCAATCCATAGGTTTTAAGATACTTACTAGTCAGGTACATTCTTAGGCGTTTAATATGCGGTGTTGAGTCCATTTCGTTGAGCAAGGAGTAGCTCTTGTCTATTCCATATTTGACTTAAGGAACTTTATCTGTGCTCATTTCAATCTCTGGTTTTATGCAGCACCCCAACTCACCTTTACCCTTAAGCAAGCATAAGTTGGTTTTCTAAATTTGAGACCCTGTTCTGTTCTGTAATTCAGTTCCTGTGTAGCCAAGTTTACATTCCGTGTATTACTGATAACTTATGATGTTTCTTTTTCTGTGTGACTTACTTCAGTTAGAATCATCATACCTGAATCCACTCATTGTGCTGCTAAGGGCCTGATGACACAGATTTTATTGCTGAGTGATATTGCTTTGTAAGTAAATACCACAACTTCTTTATCCATTTTTCACTTTCTGCGATGTTGAACTTGTACTGTAAACGAGGTTCTTGTAAACAGAGCCGTTCCAAACTTTGGGGTGGCTGTGTCTTTTTGATTTTAATTTCCCTAATCTATAGGACCATAAGTGGAAGTGCCCTAGGTTCTGTTGCTTTGTTTTTTAGTTGTTTCAGGAAACACCGTTCACTTCTCCCGAGTGGTTGTTGGCAATTTACATCCCGCCCATCAGCATAACAAGGCTCCCAGTTCTCCATGGCCTGTCCTGCCTTTCTGGATTTTACACTTTTTTCAGATGGCCCTTTTGACCGGGGGGAAGTGAGACTTCATTGTAGTGCAGATTTCCTTTGCAAGCTTGCTTGGTTGGCCAAAAAGGGCGTATGCGTTTTTTCCTGAATATATTCAGGAAAAAACGCATACGCCCTTTTTGGCCAAGTGCATCATTGTGGACGTTCTGCCTCTTTTCCTATGCTATCAATGCAATTCCAGTCTACCTCCTGAAATCGGTTTCCTGCAATTCTGCCCCGCTTTCAAGTCCTCTTGGCAGCCTTACTTCAGTCTATTTTTGGACAATAGCTGTCATTTATAACTCTGCAGGTTTGTGAATTACAGTGCCCCTGAGCTCCTTTCTTCAACTCGCTTTCTTTTGAGCTGCCCGCAACACCGCAGGGTGGCTTCAGGCCCTAATATGGTTCCGGCCCGGCATGCTGAGCCTTTGGTTATTTCCTCTTCCTGGTGGGAAATGAGAGTTAAATTTGCCCGTCCAGACACCTCCAGCTAGTCTCTCATTGGTTCTCGCTATTCCTGTTCATCTTCCGCAGAAATTGCAAACTGGGCCAAACAGGAGGTTAAAGGCGCTGACTCTCCAAGTGGGGAGAGTGTTAGTAAAGCGTCTGGAATGTTGCACCCGAGTACCAGGGGAGGAAAACTGAGACATATTTGAACACGTCTCCCGTTCACATGGTTGATCATACTTGGGTTCCACATGCATGTTTTAGCTGAAGGAAGAATACCTTAAACCTGGAGAGTTGAGACCCGTGGAATGGGTACCATGCAATATGACTTCAAAGGGTCTTCATTTGCTCACCGAACCTCTCCAATCCTATCACTGCTGCGTTTATGCCCCTGTACACATGCTTGATTCTCTTTTGGAGACATAGCAATCCATAGGTTTTACGATACTTACTAGGCAGGTACATTCTTAGGCGTTTAATATGCGGTGTTGAGTCCATTTCGTTGAGCAAGGTGTAGCTCTTGTCTATTCCATATTTGACTTAAGGAAATTTATCTGTGCTCATTTCAATCTCTGGTTTTATGCAGCACCCCAACTCACCTTTACCCTTAAGCAAGCGTAAGTTGGTTTTCTAAATTTGAGACCCTGTTCTGTTCTGTAATTCAGTTCCTGTGTAGCCAAGTTTACATTCCGTGTATTACTGATACCTTATGATGTTTCCTTTTCTGTGTGACTTAGTTCAGTTAGAATCATCATACCTGAATCCACTCATTGTGATGCTAAGGGCCTGATGACATAGATTTCATTGCTGAGTGATATTGCTTTGTAAGTAAATACCACAACTTCTTTATCCATTTTTCACTTTCTGCGATGTTGAACTTGTACTGTAAACGAGGCTCTTGTAAACAGAGGCGTCCCAAACTTTGGGGTGGCTGTGTCTTTTTGATTTTAATTTCCCTAAGCTATAGGACCATAAGTGGCAGTGCCCTAGGCTCTGTTGCTTTGTTTTTTAGATGTTTCAGGAAACACCATACACTTCTCCCGAGTGTCTGTTGGCAATTTACATCCCGCCCATCAGCATAACAAGGCTCCCAGTTCTCCATGGCCTGTCCTGCCTTTCTGGATTTTACACTTTTTTGAGATGGCCCTTTTGACCGGGGGGAAGTGAGACTTCATTGTAGTGCAGATTTCCTTTGCAAGCTTGCTTGGTTGGCCAAAAAGTGCGTATGCGTTTTTTCCTGAATATATTCAGGAAAAAACGCATACGCCCTTTTTGGCCAAGTGCATCATTGTGGACGTTCTGCCTCTTTTCCTATGCTTTCAATGCAATTCCAGTCTACCTCCTGAAATCGGTTTCCTGCAATTCTGCCCCGCTTTCAAGTCCTCTTGGCAGCCTTACTTCAGTCTATTTTTGGACGATAGCTGTCATTTATAACTCTGCAGGTTTGTGAATTACAGTGCTCCTGAGCTCCTTTCTTCAACTCGCTTTCTTGTGACCTGGCCGCAACACCGCAGGATGGCTTCAGGCCCTAATCTGGTTCCGGCCCGGCATGCTGAGCCTTTGGTTAATTCCTCTTCCTGGTGGGAAATGAGAGTTAAATTTGCCCGTCCAGACACCTCCAGCTAGCCTCTCATTGGTTCTCGCTATTCCTGTTCATCTTCCGCAGAAATTGCAAACTGGGCCAAACAGGAGGTTAAAGGGACTGACTCTCCAAGTGGGGAGAGTGTTAGTAAAGCGTCTGGAATGTTGCACCCGAGTACCAGGGGAGGAAAACTGAGACATATTTGAACACGTCTCGCGATCACATGGTTGATCATACTCTAGGTTCCACATGCATGTTTTAGCTGAAGGAAGAATACCTTAAACCTGGGTAGTTGAAACCCGTGGAATGGGTACCATGCAATATGACTTCAAAGGGTCTTCATTTGCTCACCGAACCTCTCCAATCCTATCACTGCTGCGTTTATGCCCCTGTACACATGCTTGAATCTCTTTTGGAGACATAGCAATTCTTAGGTTTTAAGATACTTACAAGTCAGGTACATTCTTAGGCGTTTAATATGCGGTGTTGAGTCCATTTCGTTGAGCAAGGAGTAGCTCTTGTCTATTCCATATTTGGCTTAAGGAACTTTATCTGTGCTCATTTCAATCTCTGGTTTTATGCAGCACCCCAACTCACCTTTACCCTTAAGCAAGCATAAGTTGTTTTTCTAACTTTGAGACCCTGTTCTGTTCTGTAATTCAGTTCCTGTGTAGCCAAGTTTCCATTCCGTGTATTACTGGTATCTTATGATGTTTCTTTTTCTGTGTGACTTATTTCAGTTAGAATCATCGTACCTGAATCTACTCATTATGCTGCTACGGGCCTGATGACATAGATTTCATTGCTGAGTGATACTGCATTGTACGTAAGTACCACAAGTTCTTTATCCATTTTTCACTTTCTGTTATATTAAACTTGTACGGTAAACGAGGTTCTTGTAAACAGAGGCGTCCCAAACTTTGGGGTGGCTGTGTCTTTTTGATTTTAATTTCCCTAAGCTATAGGACCATAAGTGGCAGTGCCCTAGGCTCTGTTGCTTTGTTTTTTAGATGTTTCAGGAAACACCATACACTTCTCCCGAGTGGTTGTTGGCAATTTACATCCCGCCCATCAGCATAACAAGGCTCCCAGTTCTCCATGGCCTGTCCTGCCTTTCTGGATTTTACACTTTTTTGAGATGGCCCTTTTGACCGGGGGGAAGTGAGACTTCATTGTAGTGCAGATTTCTTTGCAAGCTTGCTTGGTTGGCCAAAAAGCGCGTATGCGTTTTTTCCTGAATATATTCAGGAAAAAACGCATACGCCCTTTTTGGCCAAGTGCATCATTGTGGACGTTCTGCCTCTTTTCCTATGCTTTCAATGCAATTCCAGTCTACCTCCTGAAATCGGTTTCCTGCACTTCTGCCCCGCTTTCAAGTCCTCTTGGCAGCCTTACTTCAGTCTATTTTTGGACGATAGCTGTCATTTATAACTCTGCAGGTTTGTGAATTACAGTGCCCCTGAGCTCCTTTCTTCAACTCACTTTCTTGTGACCTGGCCGCAACACCGCAGGATGGCTTCAGGCCCTAATCTGGTTCCGGCCCGGCATGCTGAGCCTTTGGTTAATTCCTCTTCCTGGTGGGAAATGAGAGTTAAATTTGCCCGTCCAGACACCTCCAGCTAGCCTCTCATTGGTTCTCGCTATTCCTGTTCATCTTCCGCAGAAATTGCAAACTAGGCCAAACAGGAGGTTAAAGGGACTGACTCTCCAAGTGGGGAGAGTGTTAGTAAAGCGTCTGGAATGTTGCACCCGAGTACCAGGGGAGGAAAACTGAGACATATTTGAACACGTCTCCCGATCACATGGTTGATCATACTCTAGGTTCCACATGCATGTTTTAGCTGAAGGAAGAATACCTTAAACCTGGGTAGTTGAAACCCGTGGAATGGGTACCATGCAATATGACTTCAAAGGGTCTTCATTTGCTCACCGAACCTCTCCAATCCTATCACTGCTGCGTTTATGCCCCTGTACACATGCTTGATTCTCTTTCGGAGACATAGCAATTCTTAGGTTTTAAGATACTTACAAGTCAGGTACATTCTTAGGCGTTTAATATGCGGTGTTGAGTCCATTTCGTTGAGCAAGTAGTAGCTCTTGTCTATTCCATATTTGGCTTAAGGAACTTTATCTGTGCTCATTTCAATCTCTGGTTTTATGCAGCACCCCAACTCACCTTTACCCTTAAGCAAGCATAAGTTGGTTTTCTAAATTTGAGACCCTGTTCTGTTCTGTAATTCAGTTCCTGTGTAGCCAAGTTTCCATTCCGTGTATTACTGATATCTTATGATGTTTCTTTTTCTGTGTGACTTATTTCAGTTAGAATCATCATACCTGAATCCACTCATTGTGATGCTAAGGGCCTGATGACATAGATTTCATTGCTGAGTGATATTGATTTGTAAGTAAATACCACAACTTCTTTATCCATTTTTCACTTTCTGCGATGTTGAACTTGTACTGTAAACGAGGTTCTTGTAAACAGAGGCGTCCCAAACTTTGGGGTGGCTGTGTCTTTTTGATTTTAATTTCCCTAAGCTATAGGACCATAAGTGGCAGTGCCCTAGGCTCTGTTGCTTTGTTTTTTAGATGTTTCAGGAAACACCATACACTTCTCCCGAGTGTCTGTTGGCAATTTACATCCCGCCCATCAGCATAACAAGGCTCCCAGTTCTCCATGGCCTGTCCTGCCTTTCTGGATTTTACACTTTTTTGAGACGGCCCTTTTGACCGGGGGGAAGTGAGACTTCATTGTAGTGCAGATTTCCTTTGCAAGCTTGCTTGGTTGGCCAAAAAGGGCGTATGCGTTTTTTCCTGAATATATTCAGGAAAAAACGCATACGCCCTTTTTGGCCAAGTGCATCATTGTGGACGTTCTGCCTCTTTTCCTATGCTTTCAATGCAATTCCAGTCTACCTCCTGAAATCGGTTTCCTGCACTTCTGCCCCGCTTTCAAGTCCTCTTGGCAGCCTTACTTCAGTCTATTTTTGGACGATAGCTGTCATTTATAACTCTGCAGGTTTGTGAATTACAGTGCCCCAGAGCTCCTTTCTTCAACTCGCTTTCTTTTGAGCTGGCCGCAACACCACAGGATGGCTTCAGGCCCTAATCTGGTTCCGGTACGGCACGCTGAGCCTTTGGTTACTTCCTCTTCCTGGTGGGAAATGAGAGTTAAATTTGCCCCTCCAGACACCTCCAACTAGCCTCTCATTGGTTCTCGCTATTCCTGTTCATCTTCCGCAGAAATTGCAAACTGGGCCAAACAGGAGGTTAAAGGCGCTGACTCTCCAAGTGGGGAGAGTGTTAGTAAAGCGTCTGGAATGTTGCACCCGAGTACCAGGGGAGGAAAACTGAGACATATTTGAACACGTCTCCCGTTCACATGGTTGATCATACTTGGGTTCCACATGCATGTGTTAGCTGAAGGAAGAATACCTTAAACCTGGAGAGTTGAGACCCGTGTAATGGGTACCATGCAATATGACTTCAAAGGGTCTTCATTTGCTCACCGAACCTCTCCAATCCTATCACTGCTGCGTTTATGCCCCTGTACACATGCTTGATTCTCTTTCGGAGACATAGCAATCCATAGGTTTTAAGATACTTACTAGTCAGGTACATTCTTAGGCGTTTAATATGCGGTGTTGAGTCCATTTCGTTGAGCAAGGAGTAGCTCTTGTCTATTCCATATTTGACTTAAGGAACTTTATCTGTGCTCATTTCAATCTCTGGTTTTATGCAGCACCCCAACTCACCTTTACCCTTAAGCAAGCATAAGTTGTTTTTCTAAATTTGAGTCCCTGTTCTGTTCTGTAATTCAGTTCCTGTGTAGCCAAGTTTACATTCCGTGTATTACTGATATCTTATGATGTTTCTTTTTCTGTGTGACTTATTTCAGTTAGAATCATCATACCTGAATCCACTCATTGTGATGCTAAGGGCCTGATGACATAGATTTCATTGCTGAGTGATATTGCTTTGTAAGTAAATACCACAACTTCTTTATCCATTTTTCACTTTCTGCGATGTTGAACTTGTACTGTAAACGAGGTTCTTGTAAA
Organism: Delphinus delphis; assembly: GCF_949987515.2. Lineage (NCBI taxonomy): Eukaryota > Metazoa > Chordata > Mammalia > Artiodactyla > Delphinidae > Delphinus > Delphinus delphis. The sequence continues at coordinate 3,394,158 of NW_027192656.1, read as the reverse complement.
CAGAGGCGTCCCAAACTTTGGGGTGGCTGTGTCTTTTTGATTTTAATTTCCCTAAGCTATAGGACCATAAGTGGCAGTGCCCTAGGCTCTGTTGCTTTGTTTTTTAGATGTTTCAGGAAACACCATACACTTCTCCCGAGTGTCTGTTGGCAATTTACATCCCGCCCATCAGCATAACAAGGCTCCCAGTTCTCCATGGCCTGTCCTGCCTTTCTGGATTTTACACTTTTTTCAGATGGCCCTTTTGACCAGGGGGAAGTGAGACTTCATTGTAGTGCAGATTTCCTTTGCAAGCTTGCTTGGTTGGCCAAAAAGGGCGTATGCGTTTTTTCCTGAATATATTCAGGAAAAAACGCATACGCCCTTTTTGGCCAAGTGCATCACTGTGGACGTTCTGCCTCTTTTCCTATGCTTTCAATGCAATTCCAGTCTACCTCCTGAAATCGGTTTCCTGCAATTCTGCCCCGCTTTCAAGTCCTCTTGGCAGCCTAACTTCCGTCTATTTTTGGACGATAGCTGTCATTTATAACTCTGCAGGTTTGTGAATTACAGTGCCCCTGAGCTCCTTTCTTCAACTCGCTTTCTTGTGACCTGGCCGCAACACCGCAGGATGGCTTCAGGCCCTAATCTGGTTCCGGCCCGGCACGCTGAGCCTTTGGTTAATTCCTCTTCCTGGTGGGAAATGAGAGTTAAATCTGCCCGTCCAGACACCTCCAGCTAGCCTCTCATTGGTTCTCGCTATTCCTGTTCATCTTCCGCAGAAATTGCAAACTGGGCCAAACAGGAGGTTAAAGGGACTGACTCTCCAAGTGGGGAGAGTGTTAGTAAAGCGTCTGGAATGTTGCACCCGAGTACCAGGGGAGGAAAACTGAGACATATTTGAACATGTCTCCCGATCACATGGTTGATCATACTCTAGGTTCCACATGCATGTTTTAGCTGAAGGAAGAATACCTTAAACCTGGGTAGTTGAAACCCGTGGAATGGGTACCATGCAATATGACTTCAAAGGGTCTTCATTTGCTCACCGAACCTCTCCAATCCTATCACTGCTGCGTTTATGCCCCTGTACACATGCTTGATTCTCTTTCGGAGACATAGCAATCCATAGGTTTTAAGATACTTACAAGTCAGGTACATTCTTAGGCGTTTAATATGCGGTGTTGAGTCCATTTCGTTGAGCAAGGAGTAGCTCTTGTCTATTCCATATTTGGCTTAAGGAACTTTATCTGTGCTCATTTCAATCTCTGGTTTTATGCAGCACCCCAACTCACCTTTACCCTTAAGCAAGCATAAGTTGTTTTTCTAAATTTGAGACCCTGTTCTGTTCTGTAATTCAGTCCCTGTGTAGCCAAGTTTCCATTCCGTGTATTACTGATATCTTATGATGTTTCTTTTTCTGTGTGACTTATTTCAGTTAGAATCATCATACCTGAATCCACTCATTGTGCTGCTAAGGGCCTGATGACATAGATTTCATTGCTGAGTGATATTGCTTTGTAAGTGAATACCACAAATTCTTTATCCATTTTTCACTTTCTGCGATGTTGAACTTGTACTGTAAACGAGGTTCTTGTAAACAGAGCCGTTCCAAACTTTGGGGTGGCTGTGTCTTTTTGATTTTAATTTCCCTAAGCTATAGGACCATAAGTGGAAGTGCCCTAGGCTCTGTTGCTTTGTTTTTTAGATGTTTCAGGAAACACCATACACTTCTCCCAAGTGTCTGTTGGCAATTTACATCCCGCCCCTCAGCATAACAAGGCTCCCAGTTCTCAATGGCCTGTTGCCTTTCTGGATTTTACACTTTTTTCAGATGGCCCTTTTGACCGAAGGGAAGTGAGACTTCATTGTAGTGCAGATTTCCTTTGCAAGCTTGCTTGGTTGGCCAAAAAGGGCGTATGCGTTTTTTCCTGAATATATTCAGGAAAAAACGCATACGCCCTTTTTGGCCAAGTGCATCTCTGTGGACGTTCTGCCTCTTTTCCTATGCTTTCAATGCAATTCCAGTCTACCTCCTGAAATCGGTTTCCTGCAATTCTGCCCCGCTTTCAAGTCCTCTTGGCAGCCTAACTTCCGTCTATTTTTGGACGATAGCTGTCATTTATAACTCTGCAGGTTTGTGAATTACAGTGCCCCTGAGCTCCTTTCTTCAACTCGATTTCTTGTGAACTGGCCGCAACACCGCAGGATGGCTTCAGGCCCTAATCTGGTTCCGGCCCGGCACGCTGAGCCTTTGGTTAATTCCTCTTCCTGGTGGGAAATGAGAGTTAAATTTGCCCGTCCAGACACCTCCAGCTAGCCTCTCATTGGTTCTCGCTATTCCTGTTCATCTTCCGCAGAAATTGCAAACTGGGCCAAACAGGAGGTTAAAGGGACTGACTCTCCAAGTGGGGAGAGTGTTAGTAAAGCGTCTGGAATGTTGCACCCGAGTACCAGGGGAGGAAAACTGAGACATATTTGAACACGTCTCCCGATCACATGGTTGATCATACTCTAGGTTCCACATGCATGTTTTAGCTGAAGGAAGAATACCTTAAACCTGGGTAGTTGAAACCCGTGGAATGGGTACCATGCAATATGACTTCAAAGGGTCTTCATTTGCTCACCGAACCTCTCCAATCCTATCACTGCTGCATTTATGCCCCTGTACACATGCTTGATTCTCTTTCGGAGACATAGCAATCCATAGGTTTTAAGATACTTACTAGTCAGGTACATTCTTAGGCGTTTAATATGGGGTGTTGAGTCCATTTCGTTGAGCAAGTAGTAGCTCTTGTCTATTCCATATTTGGCTTAAGGAACTTTATCTGTGCTCATTTCAATCTCTGGTTTTATGCAGCACCCCAACTCACCTTTACCCTTAAGCAAGAATAAGTTGGTTTTCTAAATTTGAGACCCTGTTCTGTTCTGTAATTCAGTTCCTGTGTAGCCAAGTTTCCATTCCGTGTATTACTGATATCTTATGATGTTTCTTTTTCTGAGTGACTTATTTCAGTTAGAATCATCATACCTGAATCCACTCATTGTGCTGCTAAGGGCCTGATGACACAGATTTCATTGCTGAGTGATATTGCTTTGTAAGTAAATACCACAACTTCTTTATCCATTTTTCACTTTCTGCGATGTTGAACTTGTACTGTAAACGAGGTTCTTGTAAACCGAGGCGTCCCAAACATTGGGGTGGCTGTGTCTTTTTGATTTTAATTTCCCTAAGCTATAGGACCATAAGTGGAAGTGCCCTAGGCTCTGTTGCTTTGTTTTTTAGATGTTTCAGGAAACACCATACACTTCTCCAGAGTGTCTGTTGGCAATTTACATCCCGCCCATCAGCATAACAAGGCTCCCAGTTCTCCATGGCCTGTCCTGCCTTTCTGGATTTTACACTTTTTTCAGATGGCCCTTTTGACCAGGGGGAAGTGAGACTTCATTGTAGTGCAGATTTCCTTTGCAAGCTTGCTTGGTTGGCCAAAAAGGGCGTATGCGTTTTTTCCTGAATATATTCAGGAAAAAACGCATACGCCCTTTTTGGCCAAGTGCATCATTGTGGACGTTCTGCCTCTTTTCCTATGCTTTCAATGCAATTCCAGTCTACCTCCTGAAATCGGTTTCCTGCAATTCTGCCCCGCTTTCAAGTCCTCTTGGCAGCCTTACTTCAGTCTATTTTTGGACGATAGCTGTCATTTATAACTCTGCAGGTTTGTGAATTACAGTGCCCCTGAGCTCCTTTCTTCAACTCGCTTTCTTGTGACCTGGCCGCAACACCGCAGGATGGCTTCAGGCCCTAAACTGGTTCCGGCACGGCACGCTGAGCTTTTGGTTATTTCCTCTTCCTGGTGGGAAATGAGAGTTAAATTTGCCCGTCCAGACACCTTCAGCTAGCCTCTCATTGGTTCTCGCTATTCCTGTTCATCTTCCGCAGAAATTGCAAACTGGGCCAAACAGGAGGTTACAGGCGCAGACTCTCCAAGTCGGGAGAGTGTTAGTAAAGCGTCTGGAATGTTGCACCCGAGTACCAGGGGAGGAAAACTGAGACATATTTGAACACGTCTCCCGTTCACATGGTTGATCATACTTGGGTTCCACATGCATGTTTTAGCTGAAGGAAGAATACCTTAAACCTGGAGAGTTGAGACCCGTGTAATGGGTACCATACAATATGACTTCAAAGGGTCTTCATTTGCTCACCGAACCTCTCCAATCCTATCACTGCTGCGTTTATGCCCCTGTACACATGCTTGATTCTCTTTCGGAGACATAGCAATCCATAGGTTTTACGATACTTACTAGTCAGGTACATTCTTAGGCGTTTAATATGCGGTGTTGAGTCCATTTCGTTGAGCAAGGAGTAGCTCTTGTCTATTCCATATTTGACTTAAGGAACTTTATCTGTGCTCATTTCAATCTCTGGTTTTATGCAGCACCCCAACTCACCTTTACCCTTAAGCAAGCATAAGTTGGTTTTCTAAATTTGAGACCCTCTTCTGTTCTGTAATTCAGTTCCTGTGTAGCCAAGTTTCCATTCCGTGTATTACTGATATCTTATGATGTTTCTTTTTCTGTGTGACTTATTTCAGTTAGAATCATCATACCTGAATCCACTCATTGTGATGCTAAGGGCCTGATGACATAGATTTCATTGCTGAGTGATATTGCTTTGTAAGTAAATACCACAACTTCTTTATCCATTTTTCACTTTCTGCGATGTTGAACTTGTACTGTAAACGAGGTTCTTGTAAACAGAGGCGTCCCAAACTTTGGGGTGGCTGTGTCTTTTTGATTTTAATTTCCCTAAGCTATAGGACCATAAGTGGCAGTGCCCTAGGCTCTGTTGCTTTGTTTTTTAGATGTTTCAGGAAACACCATACACTTCTCCCGAGATTCTGTTGGCAATTTACATCCCGCCCATCAGCATAACAAGGCTCCCAGTTCTCCATGGCCTGTCCTGCCTTTCTGGATTTTACACTTTTTTCAGATGGCCCTTTTGACCGGGGGGAAGTGAGACTTCATTGTAGTGCAGATTTCCTTTGCAAGCTTGCTTGGTTGGCCAAAAAGGGCGTATGCGTTTTTTCCTGAATATATTCAGGAAAAAACGCATACGCCCTTTTTGGCCAAGTGCATCATTGTGGACGTTCTGCCTCTTTTCCTATGCTTGCAATGCAATTCCAGTCTACCTCCTGAAATCGGTTTCCTGCAATTCTGCCCCGCTTTCAAGTCCTCTTGGCAGCCTTACTTCAGTTTAGTTTTGGACGATAGCTGTCATTTATAACTCTGCAGGTTTGTGAATTACACTGCCCCTGAGCTCCTTTCTTCAACTCGCTTTCTTGTGACCTGGCCGCAACACCGCAGGATGGCTTCAGGCCCTAATCTGGTTCCGGACCGGCCCGCTGAGCCTTTGGTTAATTCCTCTTCCTGGTGGGAAATGAGAGTTAAATTTGCCCGTCCAGACACCTCCAGCTAGCCTCTCATTGGTTCTCGCTATTCCTGTTCATCTTCCGCAGAAATTGCAAACTGGGCCAAACAGGAGGTTAAAGGGACTGACTCTCCAAGTGGGGAGAGTGTTAGTAAAGCGTCTGGAATGTTGCACCCGAGTACCAGGGGAGGAAAACTGAGACATATTTGAACATGTCTCCCGATCACATGGTTGATCATACTCTAGGTTCCACATGCATGTTTTAGCTGAAGGAAGAATACCTTAAACCTGGGTAGTTGAAACCCGTGGAATGGGTACCATGCAATATGACTTCAAAGGGTCTTCATTTGCTCACCGAACCTCTCCAATCCTATCACTGCTGCGTTTATGCCCCTGTACACATGCTTGATTCTCTTTCGGAGACATAGCAATCCATAGGTTTTAAGATACTTACAAGTCAGGTACATTCTTAGGCGTTTAATATGCGGTGTTGAGTCCATTTCGTTGAGCAAGTAGTAGCTCTTGTCTATTCCATATTTGGCTTAAGGAACTTTATCTGTGCTCATTTCAATCTCTGGTTTTATGCAGCACCCCAACTCACCTTTCCCCTTAAGCAAGCATAAGTTGGTTTTCTAAATTTGAGACCCTGTTCTCTTCTGTAATTCAGTTCCTGTGTAGCCAAGTTTCCATTCCGTGTATTACTGATATCTTATGATGTTTCTTTTTCTGTGTGACTTATTTCAGTTAGAATCATCATACCTGAATCCACTCATTGTGATGCTAAGGGCCTGATGACATAGATTTCATTGCTGAGTGATATTGCTTTGTAAGTGAATACCACAACTTCTTTATCCATTTTTCACTTTCTGCGATGTTGAACTTGTACTGTAAACGAGGTTCTTGTAAACAGAGCCGTTCCAAACTTTGGGGTGGCTGTGTCTTTTTGATTTTAATTTCCCTAAGCTATAGGACCATAAGTGGAAGTGCCCTAGGCTCTGTTGCTTTGTTTTTTAGATGTTTCAGGAAACACCATACACTTCTCCCAAGTGTCTGTTGGCAATTTACATCCCGCCCATCAGCATAACAAGGCTCCCAGTTCTCAATGGCCTGTTGCCTTTCTGGATTTTACACTTTTTTCAGATGGCCCTTTTGACCGGGGGGAAGTGAGACTTCATTGTAGTGCAGATGTCCTTTGCAAGCTTGCTTGGTTGGCCAAAAAGGGTGTATGCGTTTTTTCCTGAATATATTCAGGAAAAAACGCATACGCCCTTTTTGGCCAAGTGCATCATTGTGGACGTTCTGCCTCTTTTCCTATGCTTTCAATGCAATTCCAGTCTACCTCCTGAAATCGGTTTCCTGCAATTCTGCCCCGCTTTCAAGTCCTCTTGGCAGCCTTACTTCAGTCTATTTTTGGACGATAGCTGTCATTTATAACTCTGCAGGTTTGTGAATTACAGTGCCCCTGAGCTCCTTTCTTCAACTTGCTTACTTGTGACCTGGCCGCAACACCGCAGGATGGCTTCAGGCCCTAATCTGGTTCCGGCACGGCACGCTGAGCCTTTGGTTATTTCCTCTTCCTGGTGGGAAATGAGAGTTAAATTTGCCCGTCCAGACACCTTCAGCTAGCCTCTCATTGGTTCTCGCTATTCCTGTTCATCTTCCGCAGAAATTGCAAACTGGGCCAAACAGGAGGTTAAAGGCGCTGACTCTCCAAGTGGGGAGAGTGTTAGTAAAGCGTCTGGAATGTTGCACCCGAGTACCAGGGGAGGAAAACTGAGACATATTTGAACACGTCTCCCGTTCACATGGTTGATCATACTTGGGTTCCACATGCATGTTTTAGCTGAAGGAAGAATACCTTAAACCTGGGTAGTTGAGACCCGTGTAATGGGTACCATGCAATATGACTTCAAAGGGTCTTCATTTGCTCACCGAACCTCTCCAATCCTATCACTGCTGCGTTTATGCCCCTGTACACATGCTTGATTCTCTTTCGGAGACATAGCAATCCATAGGTTTTAAGATACTTACAAGTCAGGTACATTCTTAGGCGTTTAATATGCGGTGTTGAGTCCATTTCGTTGAGCAAGGAGTAGCTCTTGTCTATTCCATATTTGGCTTAAGGAACTTTATCTGTGCTCATTTCAATCTCTGGTTTTATGCAGCACCCCAACTCACCTTTACCCTTAAGCAAGCATAAGTTGTTTTTCTAAATTTGAGACCCTGTTCTGTTCTGTAATTCAGTTCCTGTGTAGCCAAGTTTCCATTCCGTGTATTACTGATATCTTATGATGTTTCTTTTTCTGTGTGACTTATTTCAGTTAGAATCATCATACCTGAATCCACTCATTGTGCTGCTAAGGGCCTGATGACATAGATTTCATTGCTGAGTGATATTGCTTTGTAAGTAAATACCACAACTTCTTTATCCATTTTTCACTTTCTGCGATGTTAAACTTGTACTGTAAACGAGGTTCTTGTAAACAGAGGCGTCCCAAACTTTGGGGTGGCTGTGTCTTTTCGATTTTAATTTCCCTAAGCTATAGGACCATAAGTGGCAGTGCCCTAGGCTCTGTTGCTTTGTTTTTTAGATGTTTCAGGAAACACCATACACTTCTCCCGAGTGTCTGTTGGCAATTTACATCCCGCCCATCAGCATAACAAGGCTCCCAGTTCTCCATGGCCTGTCCTGCCTTTCTGGATTTTACACTTTTTTCAGATGGCCCTTTTGACCGGGGGGAAGTGAGACTTCATTGTAGTGCAGATTTCCTTTGCAAGCTTGCTTGGTTGGCCAAAAAGGGCGTATGCGTTTTTTCCTGAATATATTCAGGAAAAAACGCATACGCCCTTTTTGGCCAAGTGCATCACTGTGGACGTTCTGCCTCTTTTCCTATGCTTTCAATGCAATTCCAGTCTACCTCCTGAAATCGGTTTCCTGCAATTCTGCCCCGCTTTCAAGTCCTCTTGGCAGCCTAACTTCCGTCTATTTTTGGACGATAGCTGTCATTTATAACTCTGCAGGTTTGTGAATTACAGTGCCCCTGAGCTCCTTTCTTCAACTCGCTTTCTTGTGACCTGGCCGCAACACCGCAGGATGGCTTCAGGCCCTAATCTGGTTCCGGCCCGGCACGCTGAGCCTTTGGTTAATTCCTCTTCCTGGTGGGAAATGAGAGTTAAATCTGCCCGTCCAGACACCTCCAGCTAGCCTCTCATTGGTTCTCGCTATTCCTGTTCATCTTCCGCAGAAATTGCAAACTGGGCCAAACAGGAGGTTACAGGCGCAGACTCTCCAAGTGGGGAGAGTGTTAGTAAAGCGTCTGGAATGTTGCACCCGAGTACCAGGGGAGGAAAACTGAGACATATTTGAACATGTCTCCCGATCACATGGTTGATCATACTCTAGGTTCCACATGCATGTTTTAGCTGAAGGAAGAATACCTTAAACCTGGGTAGTTGAAACCCGTGGAATGGGTACCATGCAATATGACTTCAAAGGGTCTTCATTTGCTCACCGAACCTCTCCAATCCTATCACTGCTGCGTTTATGCCCCTGTACACATGCTTGATTCTCTTTCGGAGACATAGCAATCCATAGGTTTTAAGATACTTACAAGTCAGGTACATTCTTAGGCGTTTAATATGCGGTGTTGAGTCCATTTCGTTGAGCAAGGAGTAGCTCTTGTCTATTCCATATTTGGCTTAAGGAACTTTATCTGTGCTCATTTCAATCTCTGGTTTTATGCAGCACCCCAACTCACCTTTACCCTTAAGCAAGCATAAGTTGTTTTTCTAAATTTGAGACCCTGTTCTGTTCTGTAATTCAGTCCCTGTGTAGCCAAGTTTCCATTCCGTGTATTACTGATATCTTATGATGTTTCTTTTTCTGTGTGACTTATTTCAGTTAGAATCATCATACCTGAATCCACTCATTGTGCTGCTAAGGGCCTGATGACATAGATTTCATTGCTGAGTGATATTGCTTTGTAAGTGAATACCACAAATTCTTTATCCATTTTTCACTTTCTGCGATGTTGAACTTGTACTGTAAACGAGGTTCTTGTAAACAGAGCCGTTCCAAACTTTGGGGTGGCTGTGTCTTTTTGATTTTAATTTCCCTAAGCTATAGGACCATAAGTGGAAGTGCCCTAGGCTCTGTTGCTTTGTTTTTTAGATGTTTCAGGAAACACCATACACTTCTCCCAAGTGTCTGTTGGCAATTTACATCCCGCCCCTCAGCATAACAAGGCTCCCAGTTCTCAATGGCCTGTTGCCTTTCTGGATTTTACACTTTTTTCAGATGGCCCTTTTGACCGAAGGGAAGTGAGACTTCATTGTAGTGCAGATTTCCTTTGCAAGCTTGCTTGGTTGGCCAAAAAGGGCGTATGCGTTTTTTCCTGAATATATTCAGGAAAAAACGCATACGCCCTTTTTGGCCAAGTGCATCACTGTGGACGTTCTGCCTCTTTTCCTATGCTTTCAATGCAATTCCAGTCTACCTCCTGAAATCGGTTTCCTGCAATTCTGCCCCGCTTTCAAGTCCTCTTGGCAGCCTAACTTCCGTCTATTTTTGGACGATAGCTGTCATTTATAACTCTGCAGGTTTGTGAATTACAGTGCCCCTGAGCTCCTTTCTTCAACTCGATTTCTTGTGAACTGGCCGCAACACCGCAGGATGGCTTCAGGCCCTAATCTGGTTCCGGCCCGGCACGCTGAGCCTTTGGTTAATTCCTCTTCCTGGTGGGAAATGAGAGTTAAATTTGCCCGTCCAGACACCTCCAGCTAGCCTCTCATTGGTTCTCGCTATTCCTGTTCATCTTCCGCAGAAATTGCAAACTGGGCCAAACAGAAGGTTAAAGGGACTGACTCTCCAAGTGGGGAGAGTGTTAGTAAAGCGTCTGGAATGTTGCACCCGAGTACCAGGGGAGGAAAACTGAGACATATTTGAACACGTCTCCCGATCACATGGTTGATCATACTCTAGGTTCCACATGCATGTTTTAGCTGAAGGAAGAATACCTTAAACCTGGGTAGTTGAAACCCGTGGAATGGGTACCATGCAATATGACTTCAAAGGGTCTTCATTTGCTCACCGAACCTCTCCAATCCTATCACTGCTGCATTTATGCCCCTGTACACATGCTTGATTCTCTTTCGGAGACATAGCAATCCATAGGTTTTAAGATACTTACTAGTCAGGTACATTCTTAGGCGTTTAATATGGGGTGTTGAGTCCATTTCGTTGAGCAAGTAGTAGCTCTTGTCTATTCCATATTTGGCTTAAGGAACTTTATCTGTGCTCATTTCAATCTCTGGTTTTATGCAGCACCCCAACTCACCTTTACCCTTAAGCAAGAATAAGTTGGTTTTCTAAATTTGAGACCCTGTTCTGTTCTGTAATTCAGTTCCTGTGTAGCCAAGTTTCCATTCCGTGTATTACTGATATCTTATGATGTTTCTTTTTCTGAGTGACTTATTTCAGTTAGAATCATCATACCTGAATCCACTCATTGTGCTGCTAAGGGCCTGATGACACAGATTTCATTGCTGAGTGATATTGCTTTGTAAGTAAATACCACAACTTCTTTATCCATTTTTCACTTTCTGCGATGTTGAACTTGTACTGTAAACGAGGTTCTTGTAAACCGAGGCGTCCCAAACATTGGGGTGGCTGTGTCTTTTTGATTTTAATTTCCCTAAGCTATAGGACCATAAGTGGAAGTGCCCTAGGCTCTGTTGCTTTGTTTTTTAGATGTTTCAGGAAACACCATACACTTCTCCAGAGTGTCTGTTGGCAATTTACATCCCGCCCATCAGCATAACAAGGCTCCCAGTTCTCCATGGCCTGTCCTGCCTTTCTGGATTTTACACTTTTTTCAGATGGCCCTTTTGACCAGGGGGAAGTGAGACTTCATTGTAGTGCAGATTTCCTTTGCAAGCTTGCTTGGTTGGCCAAAAAGGGCGTATGCGTTTTTTCCTGAATATATTCAGGAAAAAACGCATACGCCCTTTTTGGCCAAGTGCATCATTGTGGACGTTCTGCCTCTTTTCCTATGCTTTCAATGCAATTCCAGTCTACCTCCTGAAATCGGTTTCCTGCAATTCTGCCCCGCTTTCAAGTCCTCTTGGCAGCCTTACTTCAGTCTATTTTTGGACGATAGCTGTCATTTATAACTCTGCAGGTTTGTGAATTACAGTGCCCCTGAGCTCCTTTCTTCAACTCGCTTTCTTGTGACCTGGCCGCAACACCGCAGGATGGCTTCAGGCCCTAAACTGGTTCCGGCACGGCACGCTGAGCCTTTGGTTATTTCCTCTTCCTGGTGGGAAATGAGAGTTAAATTTGCCCGTCCAGACACCTTCAGCTAGCCTCTCATTGGTTCTCGCTATTCCTGTTCATCTTCCGCAGAAATTGCAAACTGGGCCAAACAGGAGGTTACAGGCGCAGACTCTCCAAGTCGGGAGAGTGTTAGTAAAGCGTCTGGAATGTTGCACCCGAGTACCAGGGGAGGAAAACTGAGACATATTTGAACACGTCTCCCGTTCACATGGTTGATCATACTTGGGTTCCACATGCATGTTTTAGCTGAAGGAAGAATACCTTAAACCTGGAGAGTTGAGACCCGTGTAATGGGTACCATACAATATGACTTCAAAGGGTCTTCATTTGCTCACCGAACCTCTCCAATCCTATCACTGCTGCGTTTATGCCCCTGTACACATGCTTGATTCTCTTTCGGAGACATAGCAATCCATAGGTTTTACGATACTTACTAGTCAGGTACATTCTTAGGCGTTTAATATGCGGTGTTGAGTCCATTTCGTTGAGCAAGGAGTAGCTCTTGTCTATTCCATATTTGACTTAAGGAACTTTATCTGTGCTCATTTCAATCTCTGGTTTTATGCAGCACCCCAACTCACCTTTACCCTTAAGCAAGCATAAGTTGGTTTTCTAAATTTGAGACCCTCTTCTGTTCTGTAATTCAGTTCCTGTGTAGCCAAGTTTCCATTCCGTGTATTACTGATATCTTATGATGTTTCTTTTTCTGTGTGACTTATTTCAGTTAGAATCATCATACCTGAATCCACTCATTGTGATGCTAAGGGCCTGATGACATAGATTTCATTGCTGAGTGATATTGCTTTGTAAGTAAATACCACAACTTCTTTATCCATTTTTCACTTTCTGCGATGTTGAACTTGTACTGTAAACGAGGTTCTTGTAAACAGAGGCGTCCCAAACTTTGGGGTGGCTGTGTCTTTTTGATTTTAATTTCCCTAAGCTATAGGACCATAAGTGGCAGTGCCCTAGGCTCTGTTGCTTTGTTTTTTAGATGTTTCAGGAAACACCATACACTTCTCCCGAGATTCTGTTGGCAATTTACATCCCGCCCATCAGCATAACAAGGCTCCCAGTTCTCCATGGCCTGTCCTGCCTTTCTGGATTTTACACTTTTTTCAGATGGCCCTTTTGACCGGGGGGAAGTGAGACTTCATTGTAGTGCAGATTTCCTTTGCAAGCTTGCTTGGTTGGCCAAAAAGGGCGTATGCGTTTTTTCCTGAATATATTCAGGAAAAAACGCATACGCCCTTTTTGGCCAAGTGCATCATTGTGGACGTTCTGCCTCTTTTCCTATGCTTGCAATGCAATTCCAGTCTACCTCCTGAAATCGGTTTCCTGCAATTCTGCCCCGCTTTCAAGTCCTCTTGGCAGCCTTACTTCAGTTTAGTTTTGGACGATAGCTGTCATTTATAACTCTGCAGGTTTGTGAATTACACTGCCCCTGAGCTCCTTTCTTCAACTCGCTTTCTTGTGACCTGGCCGCAACACCGCAGGATGGCTTCAGGCCCTAATCTGGTTCCGGACCGGCCCGCTGAGCCTTTGGTTAATTCCTCTTCCTGGTGGGAAATGAGAGTTAAATTTGCCCGTCCAGACACCTCCAGCTAGCCTCTCATTGGTTCTCGCTATTCCTGTTCATCTTCCGCAGAAATTGCAAACTGGGCCAAACAGGAGGTTAAAGGGACTGACTCTCCAAGTGGGGAGAGTGTTAGTAAAGCGTCTGGAATGTTGCACCCGAGTACCAGGGGAGGAAAACTGAGACATATTTGAACATGTCTCCCGATCACATGGTTGATCATACTCTAGGTTCCACATGCATGTTTTAGCTGAAGGAAGAATACCTTAAACCTGGGTAGTTGAAACCCGTGGAATGGGTACCATGCAATATGACTTCAAAGGGTCTTCATTTGCTCACCGAACCTCTCCAATCCTATCACTGCTGCGTTTATGCCCCTGTACACATGCTTGATTCTCTTTCGGAGACATAGCAATCCATAGGTTTTAAGATACTTACAAGTCAGGTACATTCTTAGGCGTTTAATATGCGGTGTTGAGTCCATTTCGTTGAGCAAGTAGTAGCTCTTGTCTATTCCATATTTGGCTTAAGGAACTTTATCTGTGCTCATTTCAATCTCTGGTTTTATGCAGCACCCCAACTCACCTTTCCCCTTAAGCAAGCATAAGTTGGTTTTCTAAATTTGAGACCCTGTTCTCTTCTGTAATTCAGTTCCTGTGTAGCCAAGTTTCCATTCCGTGTATTACTGATATCTTATGATGTTTCTTTTTCTGTGTGACTTATTTCAGTTAGAATCATCATACCTGAATCCACTCATTGTGATGCTAAGGGCCTGATGACATAGATTTCATTGCTGAGTGATATTGCTTTGTAAGTGAATACCACAACTTCTTTATCCATTTTTCACTTTCTGCGATGTTGAACTTGTACTGTAAACGAGGTTCTTGTAAACAGAGCCGTTCCAAACTTTGGGGTGGCTGTGTCTTTTTGATTTTAATTTCCCTAAGCTATAGGACCATAAGTGGAAGTGCCCTAGGCTCTGTTGCTTTGTTTTTTAGATGTTTCAGGAAACACCATACACTTCTCCCAAGTGTCTGTTGGCAATTTACATCCCGCCCATCAGCATAACAAGGCTCCCAGTTCTCAATGGCCTGTTGCCTTTCTGGATTTTACACTTTTTTCAGATGGCCCTTTTGACCGGGGGGAAGTGAGACTTCATTGTAGTGCAGATGTCCTTTGCAAGCTTGCTTGGTTGGCCAAAAAGGGTGTATGCGTTTTTTCCTGAATATATTCAGGAAAAAACGCATACGCCCTTTTTGGCCAAGTGCATCATTGTGGACGTTCTGCCTCTTTTCCTATGCTTTCAATGCAATTCCAGTCTACCTCCTGAAATCGGTTTCCTGCAATTCTGCCCCGCTTTCAAGTCCTCTTGGCAGCCTTACTTCAGTCTATTTTTGGACGATAGCTGTCATTTATAACTCTGCAGGTTTGTGAATTACAGTGCCCCTGAGCTCCTTTCTTCAACTTGCTTACTTGTGACCTGGCCGCAACACCGCAGGATGGCTTCAGGCCCTAATCTGGTTCCGGCACGGCACGCTGAGCCTTTGGTTATTTCCTCTTCCTGGTGGGAAATGAGAGTTAAATTTGCCCGTCCAGACACCTTCAGCTAGCCTCTCATTGGTTCTCGCTATTCCTGTTCATCTTCCGCAGAAATTGCAAACTGGGCCAAACAGGAGGTTAAAGGCGCTGACTCTCCAAGTGGGGAGAGTGTTAGTAAAGCGTCTGGAATGTTGCACCCGAGTACCAGGGTAGGAAAACTGAGACATATTTGAACACGTCTCCCGTTCACATGGTTGATCATACTTGGGTTCCACATGCATGTTTTAGCTGAAGGAAGAATACCTTAAACCTGGGTAGTTGAGACCCGTGTAATGGGTACCATGCAATATGACTTCAAAGGGTCTTCATTTGCTCACCGAACCTCTCCAATCCTATCACTGCTGCGTTTATGCCCCTGTACACATGCTTGATTCTCTTTCGGAGACATAGCAATCCATAGGTTTTAAGATACTTACAAGTCAGGTACATTCTTAGGCGTTTAATATGCGGTGTTGAGTCCATTTCGTTGAGCAAGGAGTAGCTCTTGTCTATTCCATATTTGGCTTAAGGAACTTTATCTGTGCTCATTTCAATCTCTGGTTTTATGCAGCACCCCAACTCACCTTTACCCTTAAGCAAGCATAAGTTGTTTTTCTAAATTTGAGACCCTGTTCTGTTCTGTAATTCAGTTCCTGTGTAGCCAAGTTTCCATTCCGTGTATTACTGATATCTTATGATGTTTCTTTTTCTGTGTGACTTATTTCAGTTAGAATCATCATACCTGAATCCACTCATTGTGCTGCTAAGGGCCTGATGACATAGATTTCATTGCTGAGTGATATTGCTTTGTAAGTAAATACCACAACTTCTTTATCCATTTTTCACTTTCTGCGATGTTAAACTTGTACTGTAAACGAGGTTCTTGTAAACAGAGGCGTCCCAAACTTTGGGGTGGCTGTGTCTTTTCGATTTTAATTTCCCTAAGCTATAGGACCATAAGTGGCAGTGCCCTAGGCTCTGTTGCTTTGTTTTTTAGATGTTTCAGGAAACACCATACACTTCTCCCGAGTGTCTGTTGGCAATTTACATCCCGCCCATCAGCATAACAAGGCTCCCAGTTCTCCATGGCCTGTCCTGCCTTTCTGGATTTTACACTTTTTTCAGATGGCCCTTTTGACCGGGGGGAAGTGAGACTTCATTGTAGTGCAGATTTCCTTTGCAAGCTTGCTTGGTTGGCCAAAAAGGGCGTATGCGTTTTTTCCTGAATATATTCAGGAAAAAACGCATACGCCCTTTTTGGCCAAGTGCATCATTGTGGACGTTCTGCCTCTTTTCCTATGCTTTCAATGCAATTCCAGTCTACCTCCTGAAATCGGTTTCCTGCAATTCTGCCCCGCTTTCAAGTCCTCTTGGCAGCCTTACTTCAGTTTAGTTTTGGACGATAGCTGTCATTTATAACTCTGCAGGTTTGTGAATTACACTGCCCCTGAGCTCCTTTCTTCAACTCGCTTTCTTGTGACCTGGCCGCAACACCGCAGGATGGCTTCAGGCCCTAATCTGGTTCCGGACCGGCCCGCTGAGCCTTTGGTTAATTCCTCTTCCTGGTGGGAAATGAGAGTTAAATTTGCCCGTCCAGACACCTCCAGCTAGCCTCTCATTGGTTCTCGCTATTCCTGTTCATCTTCCGCAGAAATTGCAAACTGGGCCAAACAGGAGGTTAAAGGGACTGACTCTCCAAGTGGGGAGAGTGTTAGTAAAGCGTCTGGAATGTTGCACCCGAGTACCAGGGGAGGAAAACTGAGACATATTTGAACATGTCTCCCGATCACATGGTTGATCATACTCTAGGTTCCACATGCATGTTTTAGCTGAAGGAAGAATACCTTAAACCTGGGTAGTTGAAACCCGTGGAATGGGTACCATGCAATATGACTTCAAAGGGTCTTCATTTGCTCACCGAACCTCTCCAATCCTATCACTGCTGCGTTTATGCCCCTGTACACATGCTTGATTCTCTTTCGGAGACATAGCAATCCATAGGTTTTAAGATACTTACAAGTCAGGTACATTCTTAGGCGTTTAATATGCGGTGTTGAGTCCATTTCGTTGAGCAAGTAGTAGCTCTTGTCTATTCCATATTTGGCTTAAGGAACTTTATCTGTGCTCATTTCAATCTCTGGTTTTATGCAGCACCCCAACTCACCTTTCCCCTTAAGCAAGCATAAGTTGGTTTTCTAAATTTGAGACCCTGTTCTCTTCTGTAATTCAGTTCCTGTGTAGCCAAGTTTCCATTCCGTGTATTACTGATATCTTATGATGTTTCTTTTTCTGTGTGACTTATTTCAGTTAGAATCATCATACCTGAATCCACTCATTGTGATGCTAAGGGCCTGATGACATAGATTTCATTGCTGAGTGATATTGCTTTGTAAGTGAATACCACAACTTCTTTATCCATTTTTCACTTTCTGCGATGTTGAACTTGTACTGTAAACGAGGTTCTTGTAAACAGAGCCGTTCCAAACTTTGGGGTGGCTGTGTCTTTTTGATTTTAATTTCCCTAAGCTATAGGACCATAAGTGGAAGTGCCCTAGGCTCTGTTGCTTTGTTTTTTAGATGTTTCAGGAAACACCATACACTTCTCCCAAGTGTCTGTTGGCAATTTACATCCCGCCCATCAGCATAACAAGGCTCCCAGTTCTCAATGGCCTGTTGCCTTTCTGGATTTTACACTTTTTTCAGATGGCCCTTTTGACCGGGGGGAAGTGAGACTTCATTGTAGTGCAGATGTCCTTTGCAAGCTTGCTTGGTTGGCCAAAAAGGGTGTATGCGTTTTTTCCTGAATATATTCAGGAAAAAACGCATACGCCCTTTTTGGCCAAGTGCATCATTGTGGACGTTCTGCCTCTTTTCCTATGCTTTCAATGCAATTCCAGTCTACCTCCTGAAATCGGTTTCCTGCAATTCTGCCCCGCTTTCAAGTCCTCTTGGCAGCCTTACTTCAGTCTATTTTTGGACGATAGCTGTCATTTATAACTCTGCAGGTTTGTGAATTACAGTGCCCCTGAGCTCCTTTCTTCAACTTGCTTACTTGTGACCTGGCCGCAACACCGCAGGATGGCTTCAGGCCCTAATCTGGTTCCGGCACGGCACGCTGAGCCTTTGGTTATTTCCTCTTCCTGGTGGGAAATGAGAGTTAAATTTGCCCGTCCAGACACCTTCAGCTAGCCTCTCATTGGTTCTCGCTATTCCTGTTCATCTTCCGCAGAAATTGCAAACTGGGCCAAACAGGAGGTTAAAGGCGCTGACTCTCCAAGTGGGGAGAGTGTTAGTAAAGCGTCTGGAATGTTGCACCCGAGTACCAGGGGAGGAAAACTGAGACATATTTGAACACGTCTCCCGTTCACATGGTTGATCATACTTGGGTTCCACATGCATGTTTTAGCTGAAGGAAGAATACCTTAAACCTGGGTAGTTGAGACCCGTGTAATGGGTACCATGCAATATGACTTCAAAGGGTCTTCATTTGCTCACCGAACCTCTCCAATCCTATCACTGCTGCGTTTATGCCCCTGTACACATGCTTGATTCTCTTTCGGAGACATAGCAATCCATAGGTTTTAAGATACTTACAAGTCAGGTACATTCTTAGGCGTTTAATATGCGGTGTTGAGTCCATTTCGTTGAGCAAGGAGTAGCTCTTGTCTATTCCATATTTGGCTTAAGGAACTTTATCTGTGCTCATTTCAATCTCTGGTTTTATGCAGCACCCCAACTCACCTTTACCCTTAAGCAAGCATAAGTTGGTTTTCTAAATTTGAATCCCTGTTCTGTTCTGTAATTCAGTTCCTGTGTAGCCAAGTTTACATTCCGTGTATTACTGATATCTTATGATGTTTCTTTTTCTGTGTGACTTACTTCAGTTAGAATCATCATACGTGAATCCACTCATTGTGCTGCTAAGGGCCTGATGACACAGATTTCATTGCTGAGTGATATTGCTTTGTAAGTAAATACCACAACTTCTTTATCCATTTTTCACTTTCTGCGATGTTGAACTTGTACTGTAAACGAGGTTCTTGTAAACAGAGCCGTTCCAAACTTTGGGGTGGCTGTGTCTTTTTGATTTTAATTTCCCTAAGCTATAGGACCATAAGTGGAAGTGCCCTAGGTTCTGTTGCTTTGTTTTTTAGATGTTTCAGGAAACACCATACACTTCTCCCGAGTGGTTGTTGGCAATTTACATCCCGCCCATCAGCATAACAAGGCTCCCAGTTCTCCATGGCCTGTCCTGCCTTTCTGGATTTTACACTTTTTTCAGATGGCCCTTTTGACCGGGGGGAAGTGAGACTTCATTGTAGTGCAGATTTCCTTTGCAAGCTTGCTTGGTTGTCCAAAAAGGGCGTATGCGTTTTTTCCTGAATATATTCAGGAAAAAACGCATACGCCCTTTTTGGCCAAGTGCATCATTGTGGACGTTCTGCCTCTTTTCCTATGCTTTCAATGCAATTCCAGTCTACCTCCTGAAATCGGTTTCCTGCAATTCTGCCCCGCTTTCAAGTCCTCTTGGCAGCCTTACTTCAGTCTATTTTTGGACGATAGCTGTCATTTATAACTCTGCAGGTTTGTGAATTACAGTGCCCCTGAGCTCCTTTCTTCAACTCGCTTTCTTGTGACCTGGCCGCAACACCGCAGGATGGCTTCAGGCCCTAATCTGGTTCCGGTACGGCACGCTGAGCCTTTGGTTATTTCCTCTTCCTGGTGGGAAATGAGAGTTAAATTTGCCCGTCCAGACACCTCCAGCTAGCCTCTCATTTGTTCTCGCTATTCCTGTTCATCTTCCGCAGAAATTGCAAACTGGGCCAAACAGGAGGTTAAAGGCGCTGACTCTCCAAGTGGGGAGAGTGTTAGTAAAGCGTCTGGAATGTTGCACCCGAGTACCAGGGGAGGAAAACTGAGACATATTTGAACACGTCTCCCGTTCACATGGTTGATCATACTTGGGTTCCACATGCATGTTTTAGCTGAAGGAAGAATACCTTAAAACTGGAGAGTTGAGACCCGTGGAATGGGTACCATGCAATATGACTTCAAAGGGTCTTCATTTGCTCACCAAACCTCTCCAATCCTATCACTGCTGCGTTTATGCCCCTGTACACACGCTTGATTCTCTTTTGGAGACATAGCAATCCATAGGTTTTAAGATACTTACTAGTCAGGTACATTCTTAGGCGTTTAATATGGGGTGTTGAGTCCATTTCGTTGAGCAAGGAGTAGCTCTTGTCTATTCCATATTTGGCTTAAGGAACTTTATCTGTGCTCATTTCAATCTCTGGTTTTATGCAGCACCCCAACTCACCTTTCCCCTTAAACAAGCATAAGTTGGTTTTCTAAATTTGAGACCCTGTTCTGTTTTGGAATGCAGTTCCTGTGTAGCCAAGTTTACATTCCGTGTATTAGTGATATCTTATGATGTTTCTTTTTCTGTGTGACTTATTTCAGTTAGAATCATCGTACCTGAATCCACTCATTATGCTGCTACGGGCCTGATGACATAGATTTCATTGCTGAGTGATACTGCATTGTACGTAAGTACCACAAGTTCTTTATCCATTTTTCACTTTCTGTGATATTGAACTTGTATGGTAAACGAGGTTCTTGTAAACGGAGGCGTCCCAAACTTTGGGGTGGCTGTGTCTTTTTGATTTTAATTTCCCTAAGCTATAGGACCATAAGTGGAAGTGCCCTAGGCTCTGTTGCTTTGTTTTTTAGATGTTTCAGGAAACACCATACACTTCTCCCAAGTGTCTGTTGGCAATTTACATCCCGCCCATCAGCATAACAAGGCTCCCAGTTCTCCATGGCCTGTCCTGCCTTTCTGGATTTTACACTTTTTTCAGATGGCCCTTTTGACCGGGGGGAAGTGAGACTTCATTGTAGTGCAGATTTCCTTTGCAAGCTTGCTTGGTTGTCCAAAAAGGGCGTATGCGTTTTTTCCTGAATATATTCAGGAAAAAACGCATACGCCCTTTTAGGCCAAGTGCATCATTGTGGACGTTCTGCCTCTTTTCCTATGCTTTCAATGCAATTCCAGTCTACCTCCTGAAATCGGTTTCCTGCAATTCTGCCCCGCTTTCAAGTCCTCTTGGCAGCCTTACTTCAGTCTATTTTTGGACGATAGCTGTCATTTATAACTCTGCAGGTTTGTGAATTACAGTGCCCCTGAGCTCCTTTCTTCAACTTGCTTTCTTGTGACCTGGTCGCAACACCGCAGGATGGCTTCAGGCCCTAATCTGGTTCCGGCACGGCACGCTGAGCCTTTGGTTAATTCCTCTTCCTGGTGGGAAATGAGAGTTAAATTTGCCCGTCCAGACACCTCCAGCTAGTCTCTCATTGGTTCTCGCTATTCCTGTTCATCTTCCGCAGAAATTGCAAACTGGGCCAAACAGGAGGTTAAAGGCGCTGACTCTCCAAGTGGGGAGGGTGTTAGTAAAGCGTCTGGAATGTTGCACCCGAGTACCAGGGGAGGAAAACTGAGACATATTTGAACACGTCTCCCGTTCACATGGTTGATCATACTTGGGTTCCACATGCATGTTTTAGCTGAAGGAAGAATACCTTAAACCTGGAGAGTTGAGACCCGTGTAATGGGTACCATGCAATATGACTTCAAAGGGTCTTCATTTGCTCACCGAACCTCTCCAATCCTATCACTGCTGCGTTTATGCCCCTGTACACATGCTTGATTCTCTTTCGGAGACATAGCAATCCATAGGTTTTAAGATACTTACTAGTCAGGTACATTCTTAGGCGTTTAATATGGGGTGTTGAGTCCATTTCGTTGAGCAAGGAGTAGCTCTTGTCTATTCCATATTTGGCTTAAGGAACTTTATCTGTGCTCATTTCAATCTCTGGTTTTATGCAGCACCCCAACTCACCTTTACCCTTAAGCAAGCATAAGTTGGTTTTCTAAATTTGAGACCCTGTTCTGTTCTGTAATTCAGTTCCTGTGTAGCCAAGTTTACATTCCGTGTATTACTGATATCTTATGATGTTTCTTTTTCTGTGTGACTTACTTCAGTTAGAATCATCATACCTATATCCACTCATTGTGATGCTAAGGGCCTGATGACACAGATTTCATTGCTGAGTGATATTGCTTTGTAAGTAAATACCACAACTTCTTTATCCATTTTTCACTTTCTGCGATGTTGAACTTGTACTGTAAACGAGGTTCTTGTAAACAGAGCCGTTCCAAATTTTGGGGTGGCTGTGTCTTTTTGATTTTAATTTCCCTAAGCTATAGGACCATAAGTGGCAGTGCCCTAGGCTCTGTTGCTTTGTTTTTTAGATGTTTCAGGAAACACCATACACTTCTCCCGAGTGGTTGTTGGCAATTTACATCCCGCCCATCAGCATAACAAGGCTCCCAGTTGTCCATGGCCTGTCCTGCCTTTCTGGATTTTACACTTTTTTCAGATGGCCCTTTTGACCGGGGGGAAGTGAGACTTCATTGTAGTGCAGATTTCCTTTGCAAGCTTGCTTGGTTGGCCAAAAAGGGCGTATGCGTTTTTTCCTGAATATATTCAGGAAAAAACGCATACGCCCTTTTTGGCCAAGTGCACCATTGTGGACTTTCTGCCTCTTTTCCTATGCTTTCAATGCAATTCCAGTCTACCTCCTGAAATCGGTTTCCTGCAATTCTGCCCTGCTTTCAAGTCCTCTTGGCAGCCTTACTTCAGTGTATTTTTGGACGATAGCTGTCATTTATAACTCTGCAGGTTTGTGAATTACAGTGCCCCTGGGCTCCTTTCTTCAACTCACTTTCTTTTGAGCTGGCCGCAACACCGCAGGATGGCTTCAGGCCCTAATCTGGTTCCGGCCCGGCATGCTGAGCCTTTGGTTATTTCCTCTTCCTGGTGGGAAATGAGAGTTAAATTTGCCCGTCCAGACACCTCCAGCTAGCCTCTCATTGGTTCTCGCTATTCCTGTTCATCTTCCGCAGAAATTGCAAACTGGGCCAAACAGGAGGTTAAAGGGACTGACTCTCCAAGTCGGGAGAGTGTTAGTAAAGCCTCTGGAATGTTGCACCCGAGTACCAGGGGAGGAAAACTGAGACATATTTGAACACGTCTCCCGTTCACATGGTTGATCATACTCTGGGTTCCACATGCATGTTTTAGCTGAAGGAAGAATACCTTAAACCTGGAGAGTTGAGACCCGTGTAATGGGTACCATGCAATATGACTTCAAAGGGTCTTCATTTGCTCACCGAACCTCTCCAATCCTATCACTGCTGCGTTTATTCCCCTGTACACACGCTTGATTCTCTTTTGGAGACATAGCAATCCATAGGTTTTAAGATACTTACTAGTCAGGTACATTCTTAGGCGTTTAATATGGGGTTTTGAGTCCATTTCGTTGAGCAAGGAGTAGCTCTTGTCTATTCCATATTTGGCTTAAGGAACTTTATCTGTGCTCATTTCAATCTCTGGTTTTATGCAGCACCCCAACTCACCTTTCCCCTTAAGCAAGCATAAGTTGGTTTTCTAAATTTGAGACCCTGTTCTGTTCTGTAATTCAGTTCCTGTGTAGCCAAGTTTACATTCCGTGTATTAGTGATATCTTATGATGTTTCTTTTTCTGTGTGACTTATTTCAGTTAGAATCATCGTACCTGAATCCACTCATTATGCTGCTACGGGCCTGATGACATAGATTTCATTGCTGAGTGATACTGCATTGTACGTAAGTACCACAAGTTCTTTATCCATTTTTCACTTTCTGCGATGTTGAACTTGTACTGTAAACGAGGTTCTTGTAAACAGAGGCGTCCCAAACTTTGGGGTGGCTGTGTCTTTTTGATTTTAATTTCCCTAAGCTATAGGACCATAAGTGGCAGTGCCCTAGGCTCTGTTGCTTTGTTTTTTAGATGTTTCAGGAAACACCATACACTTCTCCCGAGTGTCTGTTGGCAATTTACATCCCGCCCATCAGCATAACAAGGCTCCCAGTTGTCCATGGCCTGTCCTGCCTTTCTGGATTTTACACTTTTTTCAGATGGCCCTTTTGACCGGGGGGAAGTGAGACTTCATTGTAGTGCAGATTTCCTTTGCAAGCTTGCTTGGTTGGCCAAAAAGGGCGTATGCGTTTTTTCCTGAATATATTCAGGAAAAAACGTATACGCCCTTTTTGGCCAAGTGCATCATTGTGGACGTTCTGCCTCTTTTCCTATGCTTTCAATGCAATTCCAGTCTACCTCCTGAAATCGGTTTCCTGCAATTCTGCCCTGCTTTCAAGTCCTCTTGGCAGCCTTACTTCAGTCTATTTTTGGACGATAGCTATCATTTATAAGTCTGCAGGTTTGTGAATTACAGTGCCCCTGAGCTCCTTTCTTCAACTCGCTTTCTTGTGACCTGGCCGCAACACCGCAGGATGGCTTCAGGCCCTAATCTCGTTCTGGCACGGCACGCTGAGCCTTTGGTTAATTCCTCTTCCTGGTGGGAAATGAGAGTTAAATTTGCCCGTCCAGACACCTCCAGCTAGTCTCTTATTGGTTCTCGCTATTCCTGTTCATCTTCCGCAGAAATTGCAAACTGGGCCAAACAGGAGGTTAAAGGGACTGACTCTCCAAGTGGGGAGAGTGTTAGTAAAGCGTCTGGAATGTTGCACCCGAGTACCAGGGGAGGAAAACTGAGACATATTTGAACACGTCTCCCGATCACATGGTTGATCATACTCTAGGTTCCACATGCATGTTTTAGCTGAAGGAAGAATACCTTAAACCTGAAGAGTTGAGACCCGTGTAATGCGTACCATGCAATATGACTTCAAAGGGTCTTCATTTGCTCACCGAACCTCTCCAATCCTATCACTGCTGCGTTTATGCCACTGTACACATGCTTGATTCTCTTTTGGAGACATAGCAATCCATAGGTTTTCCGATACTTACTAGTCAGGTACATTCTTAGGCGTTTAATATGCGGTGTTGAGTCCATTTCGTTGAGCAAGGAGTAGCTCTTGTCTATTCCATATTTGACTTAAGGAACTTTATCTGTGCTCATTTCAATCTCTGGTTTTATGCAGCACCCCAACTCACCTTTACCCTTAAGCAAGCATAAGTTGGTTTTCTAAATTTGAGACCCTGTTCTGTTCTGTAACTCAGTTCCTGTGTAGCCAAGTTTACATTCCGTGTATTACTGATATCTTATGATGTTTCTTTTCTGTGTGACTTATTTCAGTTAGAATCATCATACCTGAATCCACTCATTGTGCTGCTACGGGCCTGATGACACAGATTTCATTGCTGAGTGATATTGCTTTGTAAGTAAATACCACAACTTCTTTATCCATTTTTCACTTTCTGCGATGTTGAACTTGTACTGTAAACGAGGTTCTTGTAAACAGAGCCATTCGAAAGTTTGGGGTGGCTGTGTCTTTTTGATTTTAATTTCCCTAAGCTATAGGACCATAAGTGGCAGTGCCCTAGGCTCTGTTGCTTTGTTTTTTAGATGTTTCAGGAAACACCATACACTTCTCCCGAGTGTCTGTTGGCAATTTACATCCCGCCCATCAGCATAACAAGGCTCCCAGTTGTCCATGGCCTGTCCTGCCTTTCTGGATTTTACACTTTTTTCAGATGGCCCTTTTGACCGGGGGGAAGTGAGACTTCATTGTAGTGCAGATTTCCTTTGCAAGCTTGCTTGGTTGGCCAAAAAGGGCGTATGCGTTTTTTCCTGAATATATTCAGGAAAAAACGCATACGCCCTTTTTGGCCAAGTGCATCATTGTGGACGTTCTGCCTCTTTTCCTATGCTTTCAATGCAATTCCAGTCTACCTCCTGAAATCGGTTTCCTGCAATTCTGCCCCGCTTTCAAGTCCTCTTGGCAGCCTTACTTCAGTGTATTTTTGGACGATAGCTGTCATTTATAACTCTGCAGGTTTGTGAATTACAGTGCCCCTGAGCTCCTTTCTTCAACTTGCTTTCTTGTGACCTGGCCGCAACACCGCAGGATGGCTTCAGGCCCTAATCTGCATCCGGCACGGCACGCTGAGCCTTTGGTTAATTCCTCTTCCTGGTGGGAAATGAGAGTTAAATTTGCCCGTCGAGACACCTCCAGCTAGTCTCTCATTGGTTCTTGCTATTCCTGTTCATCTTCCGCAGAAATTGCAAACTGGGCCAAACAGGAGGTTAAAGGCGCTGACTCTCCAAGTGGGGAGAGTGTTAGTAAAGCGTCTGGAATGTTGCACCCGAGTACCAGGGGAGGAAAACTGAGACATATTTGAACACGTCTCCCGATCACATGGTTGATCATACTCTAGGTTCCACATGCATGTTTTAGCTGAAGGAAGAATACCTTAAACCTGGGTAGTTGAAACCCGTGGAATGGGTACCATGCAATATGACTTCAAAGGGTCTTCATTTGCTCACCGAACCTCTCCAATCCTATCACTGCTGTGTTTATGCCCCTGTACACATGCTTGATTCTCTTTCGGAGACATAGCAATCCATAGGTTTTAAGATACTTACTAGTCAGGTACATTCTTAGGCGTTTAATATGCGGTGTTGAGTCCATTTCGTTGAGCAAGGAGTAGCTCTTGTCTATTCCATATTTGACTTAAGGAACTTTATCTGTGCTCATTTCAATCTCTGGTTTTATGCAGCACCCCAACTCACCTTTACCCTTAAGCAAGCATAAGTTGGTTTTCTAAATTTGAGTCCCTGTTCTGTTCTGTAATTCAGTTCCTGTGTAGCCAAGTTTCCATTCCGTGTATTACTGATATCTTATGATGTTTCTTTTTCTGTGTGACTTATTTCAGTTAGAATCATCATACCTGAATCCACTCATTGTGCTGCTAAGGGCCTGATGACACAGATTTCATTGCTGAGTGATATTGCTTTGTAAGTAAATACCACAACTTCTTTATCCATTTTTCACTTTCTGCGATGTTGAACTTGTACTGTAAACGAGGTTCTTGTAAACAGAGCCGTTCCAAACTTTGGGGTGGCTGTGTCTTTTTGATTTTAATTACCCTAAGCTATAGGACCATAAGTGGAAGTGCCCTAGGTTCTGTTGCTTTGTTTTTTAGATGTTTCAGGAAACACCATACACTTCTCCCGAGTGGTTGTTGGCAATTTACATCCCGCCCATCAGCATAACAAGGCTCCCAGTTCTCCATGGCCTGTCCTGCCTTTCTGGATTTTACACTTTTTTCAGATGGCCCTTTTGACCGGGGGGAAGTGAGACTTCATTGTAGTGCAGATTTCCTTTGCAAGCTTGCTTGGTTGGCCAAAAAGGGCGTATGCGTTTTTTCCTGAATATATTCAGGAAAAAACGCATACGCCCTTTTTGGCCAAGTGCATCATTGTGGACGTTCTGCCTCTTTTCCTATGCTTTCAATGCAATTCCAGTCTACCTCCTGAAATCGGTTTCCTGCAATTCTGCCCCGCTTTCAAGTCCTCTTGGCAGCCTTACTTCAGTGTATTTTTGGACGATAGCTGTCATTTATAACTCTGCAGGTTTGTGAATTACAGTGCCCCTGAGCTCCTTTCTTCAACTCGCTTTCTTTTGAGCTGGCCGCAACACCGCAGGATGGCTTCAGGCCCTAATCTGGTTCCGGTACGGCACGCTGAGCCTTTGGTTATTTCCTCTTCCTGGTGGGAAATGAGAGTTAAATTTGCCCGTCCAGACACCTCCAGCTAGCCTCTCATTGGTTCTCGCTATTCCTGTTCATCTTCCGCAGAAATTGCAAACTGGGCCAAACAGGAGGTTAAAGGGACTGACTCTCCAAGTCGGGAGAGTGTTAGTAAAGCGTCTGGAATGTTGCACCCGAGTACCAGGGGAGGAAAACTGAGACATATTTGAACACGTCTCCCGATCACATGGTTGATCATACTCTAGGTTCCACATGCATGTTTTAGCTGAAGGAAGAATACCTTAAACCTGGGTGGTTGAAACCCGTGGAATGGGTACCATGCAATATGACTTCAAAGGGTCTTCATTTGCTCACCGAACCTCTCCAATCCTATCACTGCTGCGTTTATGCCCCTGTACACATGCTTGATTCTCTTTCGGTGACATAGCAATCCATAGGTTTTAAGATACTTACTAGTCAGGTACATTCTTAGGCGTTTAATATGCGGTGTTGAGTCCATTTCGTTGAGCAAGGAGTAGCTCTTGTCTATTCCATATTTGGCTTAAGGAACTTTATCTGTGCTCATTTCAATCTCTGGTTTTATGCAGCACCCCAACTCACCTTTACCCTTAAGCAAGCATAAGTTGGTTTTCTAAATTTGAGTCCCTGTTCTGTTCTGTAATTCAGTTCCTGTGTAGCCAAGTTTCCATTCCGTGTATTACTGATATCTTATGATGTTTCTTTTTCTGTGTGACTTATTTCAGTTAGAATCATCATACCTGAATCCACTCATTGTGCTGCTAAGGGCCTGATGACACAGATTTCATTGCTGAGTGATATTGCTTTGTAAGTAAATACCACAACTTCTTTATCCATTTTTCACTTTCTGCGATGTTGAACTTGTACTGTAAACGAGGTTCTTGTAAACAGAGCCGTTCCAAACTTTGGGGTGGCTGTGTCTTTTTGATTTTAATTTCCCTAAGCTATAGGACCATAAGTGGAAGTGCCCTAGGTTCTGTTGCTTTGTTTTTTAGATGTTTCAGGAAACACCATACACTTCTCCCGAGTGGTTGTTGGCAATTTACATCCCGCCCATCAGCATAACAAGGCTCCCAGTTCTCCATGGCCTGTCCTGCCTTTCTGGATTTTACACTTTTTTCAGATGGCCCTTTTGACCGGGGGGAAGTGAGACTTCATTGTAGTGCAGATTTCCTTTGCAAGCTTGCTTGGTTGGCCAAAAAGGGCGTATGCGTTTTTTCCTGAATATATTCAGGAAAAAACGCATACGCCCTTTTTGGCCAAGTGCATCATTGTGGACGTTCTGCCTCTTTTCCTATGCTTTCAATGCAATTCCAGTCTACCTCCTGAAATCGGTTTCCTGCAATTCTGCCCCGCTTTAAAGTCCTCTTGGCAGCCTTACTTCAGTCTATTTTTGGACGATAGCTGTCATTTATAACTCTGCAGGTTTGTGAATTACAGTGCCCCTGAGCTCCTTTCTTCAACTCGCTTTCTTGTGACCTGGCCGCAACACCGCAGGATGTCTTCAGGCCCTAATCTGGTTCCGGTACGGCACGCTGAGCCTTTGGTTATTTCCTCTTCCTGGTGGGAAATGAGAGTTAAATTTGCCCGTCGAGACACCTCCAGCTAGTCTCTCATTGGTTCTTGCTATTCCTGTTCATCTTCCGCAGAAATTGCAAACTGGGCCAAACAGGAGGTTAAAGGCGCTGACTCTCCAAGTGGGGAGAGTGTTTGTAAAGCTTCTGGAATGTTGCACCCGAGTACCAGGGGAGGAAAACTGAGACATATTTGAACACGTCTCCCGATCACATGGTTGATCATACTCTAGGTTCCACATGCATGTTTTAGCTGAAGGAAGAATACCTTAAACCTGGGTAGTTGAAACCCGTGGAATGGGTACCATGCAATATGACTTCAAAGGGTCTTCATTTGCTCACCGAACCTCTCCAATCCTATCACTGCTGTGTTTATGCCCCTGTACACATGCTTGATTCTCTTTCGGAGACATAGCAATCCATAGGTTTTAAGATACTTACTAGTCAGGTACATTCTTAGGCGTTTAATATGCGGTGTTGAGTCCATTTCGTTGAGCAAGGAGTAGCTCTTGTCTATTCCATATTTGACTTAAGGAACTTTATCTGTGCTCATTTCAATCTCTGGTTTTATGCAGCACCCCAACTCACCTTTACCCTTAAGCAAGCATAAGTTGGTTTTCTAAATTTGAGTCCCTGTTCTGTTCTGTAATTCAGTTCCTGTGTAGCCAAGTTTCCATTCCGTGTATTACTGATATCTTATGATGTTTCTTTTTCTGTGTGACTTATTTCAGTTAGAATCATCATACCTGAATCCACTCATTGTGCTGCTAAGGGCCTGATGACACAGATTTCATTGCTGAGTGATATTGCTTTGTAAGTAAATACCACAACTTCTTTATCCATTTTTCACTTTCTGCGATGTTGAACTTGTACTGTAAACGAGGTTCTTGTAAACAGAGCCGTTCCAAACTTTGGGGTGGCTGTGTCTTTTTGATTTTAATTACCCTAAGCTATAGGACCATAAGTGGAAGTGCCCTAGGTTCTGTTGCTTTGTTTTTTAGATGTTTCAGGAAACACCATACACTTCTCCCGAGTGGTTGTTGGCAATTTACATCCCGCCCATCAGCATAACAAGGCTCCCAGTTCTCCATGGCCTGTCCTGCCTTTCTGGATTTTACACTTTTTTCAGATGGCCCTTTTGACCGGGGGGAAGTGAGACTTCATTGTAGTGCAGATTTCCTTTGCAAGCTTGCTTGGTTGGCCAAAAAGGGCGTATGCGTTTTTTCCTGAATATATTCAGGAAAAAACGCATACGCCCTTTTTGGCCAAGTGCATCATTGTGGACGTTCTGCCTCTTTTCCTATGCTTTCAATGCAATTCCAGTCTACCTCCTGAAATCGGTTTCCTGCAATTCTGCCCCGCTTTCAAGTCCTCTTGGCAGCCTTACTTCAGTGTATTTTTGGACGATAGCTGTCATTTATAACTCTGCAGGTTTGTGAATTACAGTGCCCCTGAGCTCCTTTCTTCAACTCGCTTTCTTTTGAGCTGGCCGCAACACCGCAGGATGGCTTCAGGCCCTAATCTGGTTCCGGTACGGCACGCTGAGCCTTTGGTTATTTCCTCTTCCTGGTGGGAAATGAGAGTTAAATTTGCCCGTCCAGACACCTCCAGCTAGCCTCTCATTGGTTCTCGCTATTCCTGTTCATCTTCCGCAGAAATTGCAAACTGGGCCAAACAGGAGGTTAAAGGGACTGACTCTCCAAGTCGGGAGAGTGTTAGTAAAGCGTCTGGAATGTTGCACCCGAGTACCAGGGGAGGAAAACTGAGACATATTTGAACACGTCTCCCGATCACATGGTTGATCATACTCTAGGTTCCACATGCATGTTTTAGCTGAAGGAAGAATACCTTAAACCTGGGTGGTTGAAACCTGTGGAATGGGTACCATGCAATATGACTTCAAAGGGTCTTCATTTGCTCACCGAACCTCTCCAATCCTATCACTGCTGCGTTTATGCCCCTGTACACATGCTTGATTCTCTTTCGGTGACATAGCAATCCATAGGTTTTAAGATACTTACTAGTCAGGTACATTCTTAGGCGTTTAATATGCGGTGTTGAGTCCATTTCGTTGAGCAAGGAGTAGCTCTTGTCTATTCCATATTTGGCTTAAGGAACTTTATCTGTGCTCATTTCAATCTCTGGTTTTATGCAGCACCCCAACTCACCTTTACCCTCAAGCAAGCATAAGTTGGTTTTCTAAATTTGAGTCCCTGTTCTGTTCTGTAATTCAGTTCCTGTGTAGCCAAGTTTCCATTCCGTGTATTACTGATATCTTATGATGTTTCTTTTTCTGTGTGACTTATTTCAGTTAGAATCATCATACCTGAATCCACTCATTGTGCTGCTAAGGGCCTGATGACACAGATTTCATTGCTGAGTGATATTGCTTTGTAAGTAAATACCACAACTTCTTTATCCATTTTTCACTTTCTGCGATGTTGAACTTGTACTGTAAACGAGGTTCTTGTAAACAGAGCCGTTCCAAACTTTGGGGTGGCTGTGTCTTTTTGATTTTAATTTCCCTAAGCTATAGGACCATAAGTGGAAGTGCCCTAGGTTCTGTTGCTTTGTTTTTTAGATGTTTCAGGAAACACCATACACTTCTCCCGAGTGGTTGTTGGCAATTTACATCCCGCCCATCAGCATAACAAGGCTCCCAGTTCTCCATGGCCTGTCCTGCCTTTCTGGATTTTACACTTTTTTCAGATGGCCCTTTTGACCGGGGGGAAGTGAGACTTCATTGTAGTGCAGATTTCCTTTGCAAGCTTGCTTGGTTGGCCAAAAAGGGCGTATGCGTTTTTTCCTGAATATATTCAGGAAAAAACGCATACGCCCTTTTTGGCCAAGTGCATCATTGTGGACGTTCTGCCTCTTTTCCTATGCTTTCAATGCAATTCCAGTCTACCTCCTGAAATCGGTTTCCTGCAATTCTGCCCCGCTTTCAAGTCCTCTTGGCAGCCTTACTTCAGTCTATTTTTGGACGATAGCTGTCATTTATAACTCTGCAGGTTTGTGAATTACAGTGCCCCTGAGCTCCTTTCTTCAACTCGCTTTCTTGTGACCTGGCCGCAACACCGCAAGATGTCTTCAGGCCCTAATCTGGTTCCGGTACGGCACGCTGAGCCTTTGGTTATTTCCTCTTCCTGGTGGGAAATGAGAGTTAAATTTGCCCGTCCAGACACCTCCAGCTAGCCTCTCATTGGTTCTCGCTATTCCTGTTCATCTTCCGCAGATATTGCAAACTGGGCCAAACAGGAGGTTAAAGGCGCTGACTCTCCAAGTGGGGAGAGTGTTAGTAAAGCGTCTGGAATGTTGCACCCGAGTACCAGGGGAGGAAAACTGAGACATATTTGAACACGTCTCCCGTTCACATGGTTGATCATACTTGGGTTCCACATGCATGTTTTAGCTGAAGGAAGAATACCTTAAACCTGGAGAGTTGAGACCCGTGTAATGGGTACCATGCAATATGACTTCAAAGGGTCTTCATTTGCTCACCGAACCTCTCCAATCCTATCACTGCTGCGTTTATGCCCCTGTACACATGCTTGATTCTCTTTCGGAGACATAGCAATCCATAGGTTTTAAGATATTTACAAGTCAGGTACATTCTTAGGCGTTTAATATGCGGTGTTGAGTCCATTTCGTTGAGCAAGTAGTAGCTCTTGTCTATTCCATATTTGGCTTAAGGAACTTTATCTGTGCTCATTTCAATCTCTGGTTTTATGCAGCACCCCAACTCACCTTTCCCCTTAAGCAAGCATAAGTTGGTTTTCTAAATTTGAGACCCTGTTCTCTTCTGTAATTCAGTTCCTGTGTAGCCAAGTTTCCATTCCGTGTATTACTGATATCTTATGATGTTTCTTTTTCTGTGTGACTTATTTCAGTTAGAATCATCATACCTGAATCCACTCATTGTGCTGCTAAGGGCCTGATGACATAGATTTCATTGCTGAGTGATATTGCTTTGTAAGTGAATACCACAACTTCTTTATCCATTTTTCACTTTCTGCGATGTTGAACTTGTACTGTAAACGAGGTTCTTGTAAACAGAGCCGTTCCAAACTTTGGGGTGGCTGTGTCTTTTTGATTTTAATTTCCCTAAGCTATAGGACCATAAGTGGAAGTGCCCTAGGCTCTGTTGCTTTGTTTTTTAGATGTTTCAGGAAACACCATACACTTCTCCCAAGTGTCTGTTGGCAATTTACATCCCGCCCATCAGCATAACAAGGCTCCCAGTTCTCAATGGCCTGTTGCCTTTCTGGATTTTACACTTTTTTCAGATGGCCCTTTTGACCGGGGGGAAGTGAGACTTCATTGTAGTGCAGATGTCCTTTGCAAGCTTGCTTGGTTGGCCAAAAAGGGTGTATGCGTTTTTTCCTGAATATATTCAGGAAAAAACGCATACGCCCTTTTTGGCCAAGTGCATCATTGTGGACGTTCTGCCTCTTTTCCTATGCTTTCAATGCAATTCCAGTCTACCTTCTGAAATTGGTTTCCTGCAATTCTGCCCCGCTTTCAAGTCCTCTTGGCAGCCTTACTTCAGTCTATTTTTGGACGATAGCTGTCATTTATAACTCTGCAGGTTTGTGAATTACAGTGCCCCTGAGCTCCTTTCTTCAACTCGATTTCTTGTGACCTGGCCGCAACACCGCAGGATGGCTTCAGGCCCTAATCTGGTTCCGGCCCGGCACGCTGAGCCTTTGGTTAATTCCTCTTCCTGGTGGGAAATGAGAGTTAAATTTGCCCGTCCAGACACCTCCAGCTAGCCTCTCATTGGTTCTCGCTATTCCTGTTCATCTTCCGCAGAAATTGCAAACTGGGCCAAACAGGAGGTTAAAGGGACTGACTCTCCAAGTGGGGAGAGTGTTAGTAAAGCGTCTGGAATGTTGCACCCGAGTACCAGGGGAGGAAAACTGAGACATATTTGAACACGTCTCCCGATCACATGGTTGATCATACTCTAGGTTCCACATGCATGTTTTAGCTGAAGGAAGAATACCTTAAACCTGGGTAGTTGAAACCCGTGGAATGGGTACCATGCAATATGACTTCAAAGGGTCTTCATTTGCTCACCGAACCTCTCCAATCCTATCACTGCTGCGTTTATGCCCCTGTACACATGCTTGATTCTCTTTCGGAGACATAGCAATCCATAGGTTTTAAGATACTTACTAGTCAGGTACATTCTTAGGCGTTTAATATGGGGTGTTGAGTCCATTTCGTTGAGCAAGGAGTAGCTCTTGTCTATTCCATATTTGGCTTAAGGAACTTTATCTGTGCTCATTTCAATCTCTGGTTTTACGCAGCACCCCAACTCACCTTTACCCTTAAGCAAGAATAAGTTGGTTTTCTAAATTTGAGACACTGTTCTGTTCTGTAATTCAGTTCCTGTGTAGCCAAGTTTCCATTCCGTGTATTACTGATATCTTATGATGTTTCTTTTTCTGTGTGACTTATTTCAGTTAGAATCATCATACCTGAATCCACTCATTGTGCTGCTAAGGGCCTGATGACACAGATTTCATTGCTGAGTGATATTGCTTTGTAAGTAAATACCACAACTTCTTTATCCATTTTTCACTTTCTGCGATGTTGAACTTGTACTGTAAACGAGGTTCTTGTAAACAGAGCCGTTCCAAACTTTGGGGTGGCTGTGTCTTTTTGATTTTAATTTCCCTAAGCTATAGGACCATAAGTGGAAGTGCCCTAGGTTCTGTTGCTTTGTTTTTTAGATGTTTCAGGAAACACCATACACTTCTCCCGAGTGTCTGTTGGCAATTTACATCCCGCCCATCAGCATAACAAGGCTCCCAGTTCTCCATGGCCTGTCCTGCCTTTCTGGATTTTACACTTTTTTCAGATGGCCCTTTTGACCGGGGGGAAGTGAGACTTCATTGTAGTGCAGATTTCCTTTGCAAGCTTGCTTGGTTGGCCAAAAAGGGCGTATGCGTTTTTTCCTGAATATATTCAGGAAAAAACGCATACGCCCTTTTTGGCCAAGTGCATCATTGTGGACGTTCTGCCTCTTTTCCTATGCTTTCAATGCAATTCCAGTCTACCTCCTGAAATCGGTTTCCTGCAATTCTGCCCCGCTTTCAAGTCCTCTTGGCAGCCTTACTTCAGTCTATTTTTGGACGATAGCTGTCATTTATAACTCTGCAGGTTTGTGAATTACAGTGCCCCTGAGCTCCTTTCTTCAACTTGCTTACTTGTGACCTGGCCGCAACACCGCAGGATGGCTTCAGGCCCTAATCTGGTTCCGGCACGGCACGCTGAGCCTTTGGTTATTTCCTCTTCCTGGTGGGAAATGAGAGTTAAATTTGCCCGTCCAGACACCTTCAGCTAGCCTCTCATTGGTTCTCGCTATTCCTGTTCATCTTCCGCAGAAATTGCAAACTGGGCCAAACAGGAGGTTAAAGGCGCTGACTCTCCAAGTGGGGAGAGTGTTAGTAAAGCGTCTGGAATGTTGCACCCGAGTACCAGGGGAGGAAAACTGAGACATATTTGAACACGTCTCCCGTTCACATGGTTGATCATACTTGGGTTCCACATGCATGTTTTAGCTGAAGGAAGAATACCTTAAACCTGGAGAGTTGAGACCCGTGTAATGGGTACCATGCAATATGACTTCAAAGGGTCTTCATTTGCTCACCGAACCTCTCCAATCCTATCACTGCTGCGTTTATGCCCCTGTACACATGCTTGATTCTCTTTCGGAGACATAGCAATCCATAGGTTTTAAGATACTTACAAGTCAGGTACATTCTTAGGCGTTTAATATGCGGTGTTGAGTCCATTTCGTTGAGCAAGGAGTAGCTCTTGTCTATTCCATATTTGGCTTAAGGAACTTTATCTGTGCTCATTTCAATCTCTGGTTTTATGCAGCACCCCAACTCACCTTTACCCTTAAGCAAGCATAAGTTGGTTTTCTAAATTTGAATCCCTGTTCTGTTCTGTAATTCAGTTCCTGTGTAGCCAAGTTTACATTCCGTGTATTACTGATATCTTATGATGTTTCTTTTTCTGTGTGACTTACTTCAGTTAGAATCATCATACCTGAATCCACTCATTGTGCTGCTAAGGGCCTGATGACACAGATTTCATTGCTGAGTGATATTGCTTTGTAAGTAAATACCACAACTTCTTTATCCATTTTTCACTTTCTGCGATGTTGAACTTGTACTGTAAACGAGGTTCTTGTAAACAGAGCCGTTCCAAACTTTGGGGTGGCTGTGTCTTTTTGATTTTAATTTCCCTAAGCTATAGGACCATAAGTGGAAGTGCCCTAGGTTCTGTTGCTTTGTTTTTTAGATGTTTCAGGAAACACCATACACTTCTCCCGAGTGGTTGTTGGCAATTTACATCCCGCCCATCAGCATAACAAGGCTCCCAGTTCTCCATGGCCTGTCCTGCCTTTCTGGATTTTACACTTTTTTCAGATGGCCCTTTTGACCGGGGGGAAGTGAGACTTCATTGTAGTGCAGATTTCCTTTGCAAGCTTGCTTGGTTGGCCAAAAAGGGCGTATGCGTTTTTTCCTGAATATATTCAGGAAAAAACGCATACGCCCTTTTTGGCCAAGTGCATCATTGTGGACGTTCTGCCTCTTTTCCTATGCTTTCAATGCAATTCCAGTCTACCTCCTGAAATCGGTTTCCTGCAATTCTGCCCCGCTTTCAAGTCCTCTTGGCAGCCTTACTTCAGTCTATTTTTGGACGATAGCTGTCATTTATAACTCTGCAGGTTTGTGAATTACAGTGCCCCTGAGCTCCTTTCTTCAACTCGCTTTCTTGTGACCTGGCCGCAACACCGCAGGATGGCTTCAGGCCCTAATCTGGTTCCGGTACGGCACGCTGAGCCTTTGGTTATTTCCTCTTCCTGGTGGGAAATGAGAGTTAAATTTGCCTGTCCAGACACCTCCAGCTAGCCTCTCATTTGTTCTCGCTATTCCTGTTCATCTTCCGCAGAAATTGCAAACTGGGCCAAACAGGAGGTTAAAGGCGCTGACTCTCCAAGTGGGGAGAGTGTTAGTAAAGCGTCTGGAATGTTGCACCCGAGTACCAGGGGAGGAAAACTGAGACATATTTGAACACGTCTCCCATTCACATGGTTGATCATACTTGGGTTCCACATGCATGTTTTAGCTGAAGGAAGAATACCTTAAAACTGGAGAGTTGAGACCCGTGGAATGGGTACCATGCAATATGACTTCAAAGGGTCTTCATTTGCTCACCGAACCTCTCCAATCCTATCACTGCTGCGTTTATGCCCCTGTACACACGCTTGATTCTCTTTTGGAGACATAGCAATCCATAGGTTTTAAGATACTTACTAGTCAGGTACATTCTTAGGCGTTTAATATGGGGTGTTGAGTCCATTTCGTTGAGCAAGGAGTAGCTCTTGTCTATTCCATATTTGGCTTAAGGAACTTTATCTGTGCTCATTTCAATCTCTGGTTTTATGCAGCACCCCAACTCACCTTTCCCCTTAAACAAGCATAAGTTGGTTTTCTAAATTTGAGACCCTGTTCTGTTTTGGAATGCAGTTCCTGTGTAGCCAAGTTTACATTCCGTGTATTACTGATATCTTATGATGTTTCTTTTTCTGTGTGACTTATTTCAGTTAAAATCATCGTACCTGAATCCACTCATTATGCTGCTACGGGCCTGATGACATAGATTTCATTGCTGAGTGATACTGCATTGTACGTAAGTACCACAAGTTCTTTATCCATTTTTCACTTTCTGTGATATTGAACTTGTATGGTAAAGGAGGTTCTTGTAAACGGAGGCGTCCCAAACTTTGGGGTGGCTGTGTCTTTTTGATTTTAATTTCCCTAAGCTATAGGACCATAAGTGGAAGTGCCCTAGGCTCTGTTGCTTTGTTTTTTAGATGTTTCAGGAAACACCATACACTTCTCCCAAGTGTCTGTTGGCAATTTACATCCCGCCCATCAGCATAACAAGGCTCCCAGTTCTCCATGGCCTGTCCTGCCTTTCTGGATTTTACACTTTTTTCAGATGGCCCTTTTGACCGGGGGGAAGTGAGACTTCATTGTAGTGCAGATTTCCTTTGCAAGCTTGCTTGGTTGGCCAAAAAGGGCGTATGCGTTTTTTCCTGAATATATTCAGGAAAAAACGCATACGCCCTTTTTGGCCAAGTGCATCATTGTGGACGTTCTGCCTCTTTTCCTATGCTTTCAATGCAATTCCAGTCTACCTCCTGAAATCGGTTTCCTGCAATTCTGCCCCGCTTTCAAGTCCTCTTGGCAGCCTTACTTCAGTCTATTTTTGGACGATAGCTGTCATTTATAACTCTGCAGGTTTGTGAATTACAGTGCCCCTGAGCTCCTTTCTTCAACTTGCTTTCTTGTGACCTGGTCGCAACACCGCAGGATGGCTTCAGGCCCTAATCTGGTTCCGGCACGGCACGCTGAGCCTTTGGTTATTTCCTCTTCCTGGTGGGAAATGAGAGTTAAATTTGCCCGTCCAGACACCTCCAGCTAGTCTCTCATTGGTTCTCGCTATTCCTGTTCATCTTCCGCAGAAATTGCAAACTGGGCCAAACAGGAGGTTAAAGGCGCTGACTCTCCAAATGGGGAGAGTGTTAGTAAAGCGTCTGGAATGTTGCACCCGAGTACCAGGGGAGGAAAACTGAGACATATTTGAACACGTCTCCCGTTCACATGGTTGATCATACTTGGGTTCCACATGCATGTTTTAGCTGAAGGAAGAATACCTTAAACCTGGAGAGTTGAGACCCGTGTAATGGGTACCATGCAATATGACTTCAAAGGGTCTTCATTTGCTCACCGAACCTCTCCAATCCTATCACTGCTGCGTTTATGCCCCTGTACACATGCTTGATTCTCTTTCGGAGACATAGCAATCCATAGGTTTTAAGATACTTACTAGTCAGGTACATTCTTAGGCGTTTAATATGGGGTGTTGAGTCCATTTCGTTGAGCAAGGAGTAGCTCTTGTCTATTCCATATTTGGCTTAAGGAACTTTATCTGTGCTCATTTCAATCTCTGGTTTTATGCAGCACCCCAACTCACCTTTACCCTTAAGCAAGCATAAGTTGGTTTTCTAAATTTGAGACCCTGTTCTGTTCTGTAATTCAGTTCCTGTGTAGCCAAGTTTACATTCCGTGTATTACTGATATCTTATGATGTTTCTTTTTCTGTGTGACTTACTTCAGTTAGAATCATCATACCTATATCCACTCATTGTGATGCTAAGGGCCTGATGACACAGATTTCATTGCTGAGTGATATTGCTTTGTAAGTAAATACCACAACTTCTTTATCCATTTTTCACTTTCTGCGATGTTGAACTTGTACTGTAAACGAGGTTCTTGTAAACAGAGCCGTTCCAAATTTTGGGGTGGCTGTGTCTTTTTGATTTTAATTTCCCTAAGCTATAGGACCATAAGTGGCAGTGCCCTAGGCTCTGTTGCTTTGTTTTTTAGATGTTTCAGGAAACACCATACACTTCTCCCGAGTGGTTGTTGGCAATTTACATCCCGCCCATCAGCATAACAAGGCTCCCAGTTGTCCATTGCCTGTCCTGCCTTTCTGGATTTTACACTTTTTTCAGATGGCCCTTTTGACCGGGGGGAAGTGAGACTTCATTGTAGTGCAGATTTCCTTTGCAAGCTTGCTTGGTTGGCCAAAAAGGGCGTATGCGTTTTTTCCTGAATATATTCAGGAAAAAACGCATACGCCCTTTTTGGCCAAGTGCATCATTGTGGACGTTCTGCCTCTTTTCCTATGCTTTCAATGCAATTCCAGTCTACCTCCTGAAATCGGTTTCCTGCAATTCTGCCCTGCTTTCAAGTCCTCTTGGCAGCCTTACTTCAGTCTATTTTTGGACGATAGCTGTCATTTATAACTCTGCAGGTTTGTGAATTACAGTGCCCCTGGGCTCCTTTCTTCAACTCACTTTCTTTTGAGCTGGCCGCAACACCGCAGGATGGCTTCAGGCCCTAATCTGGTTCCGGCCCGGCATGCTGAGCCTTTGGTTATTTCCTCTTCCTGGTGGGAAATGAGAGTTAAATTTGCCCGTCCAGACACCTCCAGCTAGCCTCTCATTGGTTCTCGCTATTCCTGTTCATCTTCCGCAGAAATTGCAAACTGGGCCAAACAGGAGGTTAAAGGGACTGACTCTCCAAGTAGGGAGAGTGTTAGTAAAGCCTCTGGAATGTTGCACCCGAGTACCAGGGGAGGAAAACTGAGACATATTTGAACACGTCTCCCATTCACATGGTTGATCATACTCTGGGTTCCACATGCATGTTTTAGCTGAAGGAAGAATACCTTAAACCTGGAGAGTTGAGACCCGTGTAATGGGTACCATGCAATATGACTTCAAAGGGTCTTCATTTGCTCACCGAACCTCTCCAATCCTATCACTGCTGCGTTTATTCCCCTGTACACACGCTTGATTCTCTTTTGGAGACATAGCAATCCATAGGTTTTAAGATACTTACTAGTCAGGTACATTCTTAGGCGTTTAATATGGGGTTTTGAGTCCATTTCGTTGAGCAAGGAGTAGCTCTTGTCTATTCCATATTTGGCTTAAGGAACTTTATCTGTGCTCATTTCAATCTCTGGTTTTATGCAGCACCCCAACTCACCTTTCCCCTTAAGCAAGCATAAGTTGGTTTTCTAAATTTGAGACCCTGTTCTGTTCTGTAATTCAGTTCCTGTGTAGCCAAGTTTACATTCCGTGTATTAGTGATATCTTATGATGTTTCTTTTTCTGTGTGACTTATTTCAGTTAGAATCATCGTACCTGAATCCACTCATTATGCTGCTACGGGCCTGATGACATAGATTTCATTGCTGAGTGATACTGCATTGTACGTAAGTACCACAAGTTCTTTATCCATTTTTCACTTTCTGCGATGTTGAACTTGTACTGTAAACGAGGTTCTTGTAAACAGAGGCGTCCCAAACTTTGGGGTGGCTGTGTCTTTTTGATTTTAATTTCCCTAAGCTATAGGACCATAAGTGGCAGTGCCCTAGGCTCTGTTGCTTTGTTTTTTAGATGTTTCAGGAAACACCATACACTTCTCCCGAGTGTCTGTTGGCAATTTACATCCCGCCCATCAGCATAACAAGGCTCCCAGTTGTCCATGGCCTGTCCTGCCTTTCTGGATTTTACACTTTTTTCAGATGGCCCTTTTGACCGGGGGGAAGTGAGACTTCATTGTAGTGCAGATTTCCTTTGCAAGCTTGCTTGGTTGGCCAAAAAGGGCGTATGCGTTTTTTCCTGAATATATTCAGGAAAAAACGTATACGCCCTTTTTGGCCAAGTGCATCATTGTGGACGTTCTGCCTCTTTTCCTATGCTTTCAATGCAATTCCAGTCTACCTCCTGAAATCGGTTTCCTGCAATTCTGCCCTGCTTTCAAGTCCTCTTGGCAGCCTTACTTCAGTCTATTTTTGGATGATAGCTATCATTTATAAGTCTGCAGGTTTGTGAATTACAGTGCCCCTGAGCTCCTTTCTTCAACTCGCTTTCTTGTGACCTGGCCGCAACACCGCAGGATGGCTTCAGGCCCTAATCTCGTTCTGGCACGGCACGCTGAGCCTTTGGTTAATTCCTCTTCCTGGTGGGAAATGAGAGTTAAATTTGCCCGTCCAGACACCTCCAGCTAGTCTCTTATTGGTTCTCGCTATTCCTGTTCATCTTCCGCAGAAATTGCAAACTGGGCCAAACAGGAGGTTAAAGGGACTGACTCTCCAAGTGGGGAGAGTGTTAGTAAAGCGTCTGGAATGTTGCACCCGAGTACCAGGGGAGGAAAACTGAGACATATTTGAACACGTCTCCCGATCACATGGTTGATCATACTCTAGGTTCCACATGCATGTTTTAGCTGAAGGAAGAATACCTTAAACCTGAAGAGTTGAGACCCGTGTAATGCGTACCATGCAATATGACTTCAAAGGGTCTTCATTTGCTCACCGAACCTCTCCAATCCTATCACTGCTGCGTTTATGCCACTGTACACATGCTTGATTCTCTTTTGGAGACATAGCAATCCATAGGTTTTCCGATACTTACTAGTCAGGTACATTCTTAGGCGTTTAATATGCGGTGTTGAGTCCATTTCGTTGAGCAAGGAGTAGCTCTTGTCTATTCCATATTTGACTTAAGGAACTTTATCTGTGCTCATTTCAATCTCTGGTTTTATGCAGCACCCCAACTCACCTTTACCCTTAAGCAAGCATAAGTTGGTTTTCTAAATTTGAGACCCTGTTCTGTTCTGTAACTCAGTTCCTGTGTAGCCAAGTTTACATTCCGTGTATTACTGATATCTTATGATGTTTCTTTTCTGTGTGACTTATTTCAGTTAGAATCATCATACCTGAATCCACTCATTGTGCTGCTACGGGCCTGATGACACAGATTTCATTGCTGAGTGATATTGCTTTGTAAGTAAATACCACAACTTCTTTATCCATTTTTCACTTTCTGCGATGTTGAACTTGTACTGTAAACGAGGTTCTTGTAAACAGAGCCATTCGAAAGTTTGGGGTGGCTGTGTCTTTTTGATTTTAATTTCCCTAAGCTATAGGACCATAAGTGGCAGTGCCCTAGGCTCTGTTGCTTTGTTTTTTAGATGTTTCAGGAAACACCATACACTTCTCCCGAGTGTCTGTTGGCAATTTACATCCCGCCCATCAGCATAACAAGGCTCCCAGTTGTCCATGGCCTGTCCTGCCTTTCTGGATTTTACACTTTTTTCAGATGGCCCTTTTGACCGGGGGGAAGTGAGACTTCATTGTAGTGCAGATTTCCTTTGCAAGCTTGCTTGGTTGGCCAAAAAGGGCATATGCGTTTTTTCCTGAATATATTCAGGAAAAAACGCATACGCCCTTTTTGGCCAAGTGCATCATTGTGGACGTTCTGCCTCTTTTCCTATGCTTTCAATGCAATTCCAGTCTACCTCCTGAAATCGGTTTCCTGCAATTCTGCCCCGCTTTCAAGTCCTCTTGGCAGCCTTACTTCAGTGTATTTTTGGACGATAGCTGTCATTTATAACTCTGCAGGTTTGTGAATTACAGTGCCCCTGAGCTCCTTTCTTCAACTTGCTTTCTTGTGACCTGGCCGCAACACCGCAGGATGGCTTCAGGCCCTAATCTGCATCCGGCACGGCACGCTGAGCCTTTGGTTAATTCCTCTTCCTGGTGGGAAATGAGAGTTAAATTTGCCCGTCGAGACACCTCCAGCCAGTCTCTCATTGGTTCTTGCTATTCCTGTTCATCTTCCGCAGAAATTGCAAACTGGGCCAAACAGGAGGTTAAAGGCGCTGACTCTCCAAGTGGGGAGAGTGTTAGTAAAGCGTCTGGAATGTTGCACCCGAGTACCAGGGGAGGAAAACTGAGACATATTTGAACACGTCTCCCGATCACATGGTTGATCATACTCTAGGTTCCACATGCATGTTTTAGCTGAAGGAAGAATACCTTAAACCTGGGTAGTTGAAACCCGTGGAATGGGTACCATGCAATATGACTTCAAAGGGTCTTCATTTGCTCACCGAACCTCTCCAATCCTATCACTGCTGTGTTTATGCCCCTGTACACATGCTTGATTCTCTTTCGGAGACATAGCAATCCATAGGTTTTAAGATACTTACTAGTCAGGTACATTCTTAGGCGTTTAATATGC
Source organism: Delphinus delphis (assembly GCF_949987515.2). NCBI lineage: Eukaryota > Metazoa > Chordata > Mammalia > Artiodactyla > Delphinidae > Delphinus > Delphinus delphis. The sequence goes on along the minus strand of NW_027192656.1, from coordinate 3,350,364 downwards.
GGTGTTGAGTCCATTTCGTTGAGCAAGGAGTAGCTCTTGTCTATTCCATATTTGACTTAAGGAACTTTATCTGTGCTCATTTCAATCTCTGGTTTTATGCAGCACCCCAACTCACCTTTACCCTTAAGCAAGCATAAGTTGGTTTTCTAAATTTGAGTCCCTGTTCTGTTCTGTAATTCAGTTCCTGTGTAGCCAAGTTTCCATTCCGTGTATTACTGATATCTTATGATGTTTCTTTTTCTGTGTGACTTATTTCAGTTAGAATCATCATACCTGAATCCACTCATTGTGCTGCTAAGGGCCTGATGACACAGATTTCATTGCTGAGTGATATTGCTTTGTAAGTAAATACCACAACTTCTTTATCCATTTTTCACTTTCTGCGATGTTGAACTTGTACTGTAAACGAGGTTCTTGTAAACAGAGCCGTTCCAAACTTTGGGGTGGCTGTGTCTTTTTGATTTTAATTTCCCTAAGCTATAGGACCATAAGTGGAAGTGCCCTAGGTTCTGTTGCTTTGTTTTTTAGATGTTTCAGGAAACACCATACACTTCTCCCGAGTGGTTGTTGGCAATTTACATCCCGCCCATCAGCATAACAAGGCTCCCAGTTCTCCATGGCCTGTCCTGCCTTTCTGGATTTTACACTTTTTTCAGATGGCCCTTTTGACCGGGGGGAAGTGAGACTTCATTGTAGTGCAGATTTCCTTTGCAAGCTTGCTTGGTTGGCCAAAAAGGGCGTATGCGTTTTTTCCTGAATATATTCAGGAAAAAACGCATACGCCCTTTTTGGCCAAGTGCATCATTGTGGACGTTCTGCCTCTTTTCCTATGCTTTCAATGCAATTCCAGTCTACCTCCTGAAATCGGTTTCCTGCAATTCTGCCCCGCTTTCAAGTCCTCTTGGCAGCCTTACTTCAGTGTATTTTTGGACGATAGCTGTCATTTATAACTCTGCAGGTTTGTGAATTACAGTGCCCCTGAGCTCCTTTCTTCAACTCGCTTTCTTTTGAGCTGGCCGCAACACCGCAGGATGGCTTCAGGCCCTAATCTGGTTCCGGTACGGCACGCTGAGCCTTTGGTTATTTCCTCTTCCTGGTGGGAAATGAGAGTTAAATTTGCCCGTCCAGACACCTCCAGCTAGCCTCTCATTGGTTCTCGCTATTCCTGTTCATCTTCCGCAGAAATTGCAAACTGGGCCAAACAGGAGGTTAAAGGGACTGACTCTCCAAGTCGGGAGAGTGTTAGTAAAGCGTCTGGAATGTTGCACCCGAGTACCAGGGGAGGAAAACTGAGACATATTTGAACACGTCTCCCGATCACATGGTTGATCATACTCTAGGTTCCACATGCATGTTTTAGCTGAAGGAAGAATACCTTAAACCTGGGTGGTTGAAACCCGTGGAATGGGTACCATGCAATATGACTTCAAAGGGTCTTCATTTGCTCACCGAACCTCTCCAATCCTATCACTGCTGCGTTTATGCCCCTGTACACATGCTTGATTCTCTTTCGGTGACATAGCAATCCATAGGTTTTAAGATACTTACTAGTCAGGTACATTCTTAGGCGTTTAATATGCGGTGTTGAGTCCATTTCGTTGAGCAAGGAGTAGCTCTTGTCTATTCCATATTTGGCTTAAGGAACTTTATCTGTGCTCATTTCAATCTCTGGTTTTATGCAGCACCCCAACTCACCTTTACCCTTAAGCAAGCATAAGTTGGTTTTCTAAATTTGAGTCCCTGTTCTGTTCTGTAATTCAGTTCCTGTGTAGCCAAGTTTCCATTCCGTGTATTACTGATATCTTATGATGTTTCTTTTTCTGTGTGACTTATTTCAGTTAGAATCATCATACCTGAATCCACTCATTGTGCTGCTAAGGGCCTGATGACACAGATTTCATTGCTGAGTGATATTGCTTTGTAAGTAAATACCACAACTTCTTTATCCATTTTTCACTTTCTGCGATGTTGAACTTGTACTGTAAACGAGGTTCTTGTAAACAGAGCCGTTCCAAACTTTGGGGTGGCTGTGTCTTTTTGATTTTAATTTCCCTAAGCTATAGGACCATAAGTGGAAGTGCCCTAGGTTCTGTTGCTTTGTTTTTTAGATGTTTCAGGAAACACCATACACTTCTCCCGAGTGGTTGTTGGCAATTTACATCCCGCCCATCAGCATAACAAGGCTCCCAGTTCTCCATGGCCTGTCCTGCCTTTCTGGATTTTACACTTTTTTCAGATGGCCCTTTTGACCGGGGGGAAGTGAGACTTCATTGTAGTGCAGATTTCCTTTGCAAGCTTGCTTGGTTGGCCAAAAAGGGCGTATGCGTTTTTTCCTGAATATATTCAGGAAAAAACGCATACGCCCTTTTTGGCCAAGTGCATCATTGTGGACGTTCTGCCTCTTTTCCTATGCTTTCAATGCAATTCCAGTCTACCTCCTGAAATCGGTTTCCTGCAATTCTGCCCCGCTTTCAAGTCCTCTTGGCAGCCTTACTTCAGTCTATTTTTGGACGATAGCTGTCATTTATAACTCTGCAGGTTTGTGAATTACAGTGCCCCTGAGCTCCTTTCTTCAACTCGCTTTCTTGTGACCTGGCCGCAACACCGCAGGATGTCTTCAGGCCCTAATCTGGTTCCGGTACGGCACGCTGAGCCTTTGGTTATTTCCTCTTCCTGGTGGGAAATGAGAGTTAAATTTGCCCGTCCAGACACCTCCAGCTAGCCTCTCATTGGTTCTCGCTATTCCTGTTCATCTTCCGCAGATATTGCAAACTGGGCCAAACAGGAGGTTAAAGGCGCTGACTCTCCAAGTGGGGAGAGTGTTAGTAAAGCGTCTGGAATGTTGCACCCGAGTACCAGGGGAGGAAAACTGAGACATATTTGAACACGTCTCCCGTTCACATGGTTGATCATACTTGGGTTCCACATGCATGTTTTAGCTGAAGGAAGAATACCTTAAACCTGGAGAGTTGAGACCCGTGTAATGGGTACCATGCAATATGACTTCAAAGGGTCTTCATTTGCTCACCGAACCTCTCCAATCCTATCACTGCTGCGTTTATGCCCCTGTACACATGCTTGATTCTCTTTCGGAGACATAGCAATCCATAGGTTTTAAGATACTTACAAGTCAGGTACATTCTTAGGCGTTTAATATGCGGTGTTGAGTCCATTTCGTTGAGCAAGGAGTAGCTCTTGTCTATTCCATATTTGGCTTAAGGAACTTTATCTGTGCTCATTTCAATCTCTGGTTTTATGCAGCACCCCAACTCACCTTTACCCTTAAGCAAGCATAAGTTGGTTTTCTAAATTTGAATCCCTGTTCTGTTCTGTAATTCAGTTCCTGTGTAGCCAAGTTTACATTCCGTGTATTACTGATATCTTATGATGTTTCTTTTTCTGTGTGACTTACTTCAGTTAGAATCATCATACCTGAATCCACTCATTGTGCTGCTAAGGGCCTGATGACACAGATTTCATTGCTGAGTGATATTGCTTTGTAAGTAAATACCACAACTTCTTTATCCATTTTTCACTTTCTGCGATGTTGAACTTGTACTGTAAACGAGGTTCTTGTAAACAGAGCCGTTCCAAATTTTGGGGTGGCTGTGTCTTTTTGATTTTAATTACCCTAAGCTATAGGACCATAAGTGGAAGTGCCCTAGGTTCTGTTGCTTTGTTTTTTAGATGTTTCAGGAAACACCATACACTTCTCCCAAGTGGTTGTTGGCAATTTACATACCGCCCATCAGCATAACAAGGCTCCCAGTTCTCCATGGCCTGTCCTGCCTTTCTGGATTTTACACTTTTTTCAGATGGCCCTTTTGACCGGGGGGAAGTGAGACTTCATTGTAGTGCAGATTTCCTTTGCAAGCTTGCTTGGTTGGCCAAAAAGGGCGTATGCGTTTTTTCCTGAATATATTCAGGAAAAAACGCATACGCCCTTTTTGGCCAAGTGCATCATTGTGGACGTTCTGCCTCTTTTCCTATGCTTTCAATGCAATTCCAGTCTACCTCCTGAAATCGGTTTCCTGCAATTCTGCCCCGCTTTCAAGTCCTCTTGGCAGCCTTACTTCAGTCTATTTTTGGACGATAGCTGTCATTTATAACTCTGCAGGTTTGTGAATTACAGTGCCCCTGAGCTCCTTTCTTCAACTCGCTTTCTTGTGACCTGGCCGCAACACCGCAGGATGGCTTCAGGCCCTAATCTGGTTCCGGTACGGCACGCTGAGCCTTTGGTTATTTCCTCTTCCTGGTGGGAAATGAGAGTTAAATTTGCCCGTCCAGACACCTCCAGCTAGCCTCTCATTTGTTCTCGCTATTCCTGTTCATCTTCCGCAGAAATTGCAAACTGGGCCAAACAGGAGGTTAAAGGCGCTGACTCTCCAAGTGGGGAGAGTGTTAGTAAAGCGTCTGGAATGTTGCACCCGAGTACCAGGGGAGGAAAACTGAGACATATTTGAACACGTCTCCCGTTCACATGGTTGATCATACTTGGGTTCCACATGCATGTTTTAGCTGAAGGAAGAATACCTTAAAACTGGAGAGTTGAGACCCGTGTAATGGGTACCATGCAATATGACTTCAAAGGGTCTTCATTTGCTCACCGAACATCTCCAATCCTATCACTGCTGCGTTTATGCCCCTGTACACACGCTTGATTCTCTTTTGGAGACATAGCAATCCATAGGTTTTAAGATACTTACTAGTCAGGTACATTCTTAGGCGTTTAATATGGGGTGTTGAGTCCATTTCGTTGAGCAAGGAGTAGCTCTTGTCTATTCCATATTTGGCTTAAGGAACTTTATCTGTGCTCATTTCAATCTCTGGTTTTATGCAGCACCCCAACTCACCTTTCCCCTTAAACAAGCATAAGTTGGTTTTCTAAATTTGAGACCCTGTTCTGTTTTGGAATGCAGTTCCTGTGTAGCCAAGTTTACATTCCGTGTATTAGTGATATCTTATGATGTTTCTTTTTCTGTGTGACTTATTTCAGTTAGAATCATCGTACCTGAATCCACTCATTATGCTGCTACGGGCCTGATGACATAGATTTCATTGCTGAGTGATACTGCATTGTACGTAAGTACCACAAGTTCTTTATCCATTTTTCACTTTCTGTGATATTGAACTTGTATGGTAAACGAGGTTCTTGTAAACGGAGGCGTCCCAAACTTTGGGGTGGCTGTGTCTTTTTGATTTTAATTTCCCTAAGCTATAGGACCATAAGTGGAAGTGCCCTAGGCTCTGTTGCTTTGTTTTTTAGATGTTTCAGGAAACACCATACACTTCTCCCAAGTGTCTGTTGGCAATTTACATCCCGCCCATCAGCATAACAAGGCTCCCAGTTCTCCATGGCCTGTCCTGCCTTTCTGGATTTTACACTTTTTTCAGATGGCCCTTTTGACCGGGGGGAAGTGAGACTTCATTGTAGTGCAGATTTCCTTTGCAAGCTTGCTTGGTTGGCCAAAAAGGGCGTATGCGTTTTTTCCTGAATATATTCAGGAAAAAACGCATACGCCCTTTTTGGCCAAGTGCATCATTGTGGACGTTCTGCCTCTTTTCCTATGCTTTCAATGCAATTCCAGTCTACCTCCTGAAATCGGTTTCCTGCAATTCTGCCCCGCTTTCAAGTCCTCTTGGCAGCCTTACTTCAGTGTATTTTTGGACGATAGCTGTCATTTATAACTCTGCAGGTTTGTGAATTACAGTGCCCCTGAGCTCCTTTCTTCAACTTGCTTTCTTGTGACCTGGTCGCAACACCGCAGGATGGCTTCAGGCCCTAATCTGGTTCCGGCACGGCACGCTGAGCCTTTGGTTATTTCCTCTTCCTGGTGGGAAATGAGAGTTAAATTTGCCCGTCCAGACACCTCCAGCTAGTCTCTCATTGGTTCTCGCTATTCCTGTTCATCTTCCGCAGAAATTGCAAACTGGGCCAAACAGGAGGTTAAAGGCGCTGACTCTCCAAGTGGGGAGAGTGTTAGTAAAGCGTCTGGAATGTTGCACCCGAGTACCAGGGGAGGAAAACTGAGACATATTTGAACACGTCTCCCGTTCACATGGTTGATCATACTTGGGTTCCACATGCATGTTTTAGCTGAAGGAAGAATACCTTAAACCTGGAGAGTTAAGACCCGTGTAATGGGTACCATGCAATATGACTTCAAAGGGTCTTCATTTGCTCACCGAACCTCTCCAATCCTATCACTGCTGCGTTTATGCCCCTGTACACATGCTTGATTCTCTTTCGGAGACATAGCAATCCATAGGTTTTAAGATACTTACTAGTCAGGTACATTCTTAGGCGTTTAATATGGGGTGTTGAGTCCATTTCGTTGAGCAAGGAGTAGCTCTTGTCTATTCCATATTTGGCTTAAGGAACTTTATCTGTGCTCATTTCAATCTCTGGTTTTATGCAGCACCCCAACTCACCTTTCCCCTTAAGCAAGCATAAGTTGGTTTTCTAAATTTGAGACCCTGTTCTGTTCTGTAATTCAGTTCCTGTGTAGCCAAGTTTACATTCCGTGTATTACTGATATCTTATGATGTTTCTTTTTCTGTGTGACTTACTTCAGTTAGAATCATCATACCTATATCCACTCATTGTGATGCTAAGGGCCTGATGACACAGATTTCATTGCTGAGTGATATTGCTTTGTAAGTAAATACCACAACTTCTTTATCCATTTTTCACTTTCTGCGATGTTGAACTTGTACTGTAAACGAGGTTCTTGTAAACAGAGCCGTTCCAAATTTTGGGGTGGCTGTGTCTTTTTGATTTTAATTTCCCTAAGCTATAGGACCATAAGTGGCAGTGCCCTAGGCTCTGTTGCTTTGTTTTTTAGATGTTTCAGGAAACACCATACACTTCTCCCGAGTGGTTGTTGGCAATTTACATCCCGCCCATCAGCATAACAAGGCTCCCAGTTCTCCATGGCCTGTCCTGCCTTTCTGGATTTTACACTTTTTTCAGATGGCCCTTTTGACCGGGGGGAAGTGAGACTTCATTGTAGTGCAGATTTCCTTTGCAAGCTTGCTTGGTTGGCCAAAAAGGGCGTATGCGTTTTTTCCTGAATATATTCAGGAAAAAACGCATACGCCCTTTTTGGCCAAGTGCATCATTGTGGACGTTCTGCCTCTTTTCCTATGCTTTCAATGCAATTCCAGTCTACCTCCTGAAATCGGTTTCCTGCAATTCTGCCCCGCTTTCAAGTCCTCTTGGCAGCCTTACTTCAGTATATTTTTGGACGATAGCTGTCATTTATAACTCTGCAGGTTTGTGAATTACAGTGCCCCTGAGCTCCTTTCTTCAACTCGCTTTCTTTTGAGCTGGCCGCAACACCGCAGGATGGCTTCAGGCCCTAATCTGGTTCCGGCACGGCACACTGAGCCTTTGGTTATTTCCTCTTCCTGGTGGGAAATGAGAGTTAAATTTGCCCGTCCAGACACCTCCAGCTAGCCTCTCATTGGTTCTCGCTATTCCTGTTCATCTTCCGCAGAAATTGCAAACTGGGCCAAACAGGAGGTTAAAGGGACTGACTCTCCAAGTCGGGAGAGTGTTAGTAAAGCGTCTGGAATGTTGCACCCGAGTACCAGGGGAGGAAAACTGAGACATATTTGAACACGTCTCCCGTTCACATGGTTGATCATACTCTGGGTTCCACATGCATGTTTTAGCTGAAGGAAGAATACCTTAAACCTGGAGAGTTGAGACCCGTGTAATGGGTACCATGCAATATGACTTCAAAGGGTCTTCATTTGCTCACCGAACCTCTCCAATCCTATCACTGCTGCGTTTATGCCCCTGTACACATGCTTGATTCTCTTTCGGAGACATAGCAATCCATAGGTTTTAAGATACTTACTAGTCAGGTACATTCTTAGGCGTTTAATATGCGGTGTTGAGTCCATTTCGTTGAGCAAGGAGTAGCTCTTGTCTATTCCATATTTGGCTTAAGGAACTTTATCTGTGCTCATTTCAATCTCTGGTTTTATGCAGCACCCCAACTCACCTTTACCCTTAAGCAAGCATAAGTTGGTTTTCTAAATTTGAGACACTGTTCTGTTTTGGAATTCAGTTCCTGTGTAGCCAAGTTTCCATTCCGTGTATTAGTGATATCTTATGATGTTTCTTTTTCTGTGTGACTTACTTCAGTTAGAATCATCGTACCTGAATCCACTCATTGTGCTGCTAAGGGCCTGATGACACAGATTTCATTGCTGAGTGATATTGCTTTGTAAGTAAATACCACAACTTCTTTATCCATTTTTCACTTTCTGCGATGTTGAACTTGTACTGTAAACGAGGTTCTTGTAAACAGATCCGTTCCAAACTTTGGGGTGGCTGTGTCTTTTTGATTTTAATTTCCCTAAGCTATAGGACCATAAGTGGCAGTGCCCTAGGCTCTGTTGCTTTGTTTTTTACATGTTTCAGGAAACAGCATACACTTCTCCCGAGTGGTTGTTGGCAATTTACATCCCGCCCATCAGCATAACAAGGCTCCCAGTTCTCCATGGCCTGTCTTGTCTTTCTGGATTTTACACTTTTTTCAGATGGCCCTTTTGACCGGGGGGAAGTGAGACTTCATTGTAGTGCAGATTTCCTTTGCAAGCTTGCTTGGTTGGCCAAAAAGGGCGTATGCGTTTTTTCCTGAATATATTCAGGAAAAAACGCATACGCCCTTTTTGGCCAAGTGCATCATTGTGGACGTTCTGCCTCTTTTCCTATGCTTTCAATGCAATTCCAGTCTACCTCCTGAAATCGGTTTCCTGCAATTCTGCCCTGCTTTCAAGTCCTCTTGGCAGCCTTACTTCAGTCTATTTTTGGACGATAGCTGTCATTTATAACTCTGCAGGTTTGTGAATTACAGTGCCCCTGAGCTCCTTTCTTCAACTCGCTTTCTTGTGACCTGGCCGCAACACCGCAGGATGGCTTCAGGCCCTAATCTGGTTCTGGCACGGCACGCTGAGCCTTTGGTTAATTCCTCTTCCTGGTGGGAAATGAGAGTTAAATTTGCCCGTCCAGACACCTCCAGCTAGTCTCTCATTGGTTCTCGCTATTCCTGTTCATCTTCCGCAGAAATTGCAAACTGGGCCAAACAGGAGGTTAAAGGGACTGACTCTCCAAGTCGGAAGAGTGTTAGTAAAGCGTCTGGAATGTTGCACCCGAGTACCAGGGGAGGAAAACTGAGACATATTTGAACACGTCTCCCGATCAAATGGTTGATCATACTCTAGGTTCCATATGCATGTTTTAGCTGAAGGAAGAATACCTTAAACCTGGAGAGTTGAAACCCGTGGAATGGGTACCATGCAATATGATTTCAAAGGGTCTTCATTTGCTCACCGAACCTCTCCAATCCTATCACTGCTGCGTTTATGCCCCTGTACAAATGCTTGATTCTCTTTCGGAGACATAGCAATCCATAGGTTTTAAGATACTTACAAGTCAGGTACATTCTTAGGCGTTTAATATGCGGTGTTGAGTCCATTTCGTTGAGCAAGGAGTAGCTCTTGTCTATTCCATATTTGGCTTAAGGAACTTTATCTGTGCTCATTTCAATCTCTGGTTTTATGCAGCACCCCAACTCACCTTTACCCTTAAGCAAGCATAAGTTGGTTTTCTAAATTTGAGTCCCTTTTCTGTTCTGTAATTCAGTTCCTGTGTAGCCAAGTTTACATTCCGTGTATTACTGATATCTTATGATGTTTCTTTTTCTGTGTGACTTATTTCAGTTAGAATCATCATACCTGAATCCACTCATTGTGCTGCTAAGGGCCTGATGACACAGATTTCATTGCTGAGTGATATTGCTTTGTAAGTAAATACCACAACTTCTTTATCCATTTTTCACTTTCTGCGATGTTGAACTTGTACTGTAAACGAGGTTCTTGTAAACAGAGCCGTTCCAAACTTTGGGGTGGCTGTGTCTTTTTTATTTTAATTTCCCTAAGCTATAGGACCATAAGTGGAAGTGCCCTAGGTTCTGTTGCTTTGTTTTTTAGATGTTTCAGGAAACACCATACACTTCTCCTGAGTGGTTGTTGGCAATTTACATCCCGCCCATCAGCATAACAAGGCTCCCAGTTCTCCATGGCCTCTCTTGCCTTTCTGGATTTTACACTTTTTTCAGATGGCCCTTTTGACCAGGGGGAAGTGAGACTTCATTGTAGTGCAGATTTCCTTTGCAAGCTTGCTTGGTTGGCCAAAAAGGGCGTATGCGTTTTTTCCTGAATATATTCAGGAAAAAACGCATACGCCCTTTTTGGCCAAGTGCATCATTGTGGACGTTCTGCCTCTTTTCCTATGCTTTCAATGCAATTCCAGTCTACCTCCTGAAATCGGTTTCCTGCAATTCTGCCCCGCTTTCAAGTCCTCTTGGCAGCCTTACTTCAGTCTATTTTTGGACGATAGCTGTCATTTATAAGTCTGCAGGTTTGTGAATTACAGTGTCCCTGAGCTCCTTTCTTCAACTCGCTTTCTTGTGACCTGGCCGCAACACCGCAGGATGGCTTCAGGCCCTAATCTGGTTCTGGCACGGCACGCTGAGCCTTTGGTTAATTCCTCTTCCTGGTGGGAAATGAGAGTTAAATTTGCCCGTCCAGACACCTCCAGCTAGTCTCTCATTGGTTCTCGCTATTCCTGTTCATCTTCCGCAGAAATTGCAAACTGGGCCAAACAGGAGGTTAAAGGGACTGACTCTCCAAGTCGGGAGAGTGTTAGTAAAGCGTCTGGAATGTTGCACCCGAGTACCAGGGGAGGAAAACTGAGACATATTTGAACACGTCTCCCGATCACATGGTTGATCATACTCTAGGTTCCACATGCATGTTTTAGCTGAAGGAAGAATACCTTAAACCTGGGTATTTGAAACCCGTGGAATGGGTACCATGCAATATGACTTCAAAGGGTCTTCATTTGCTCACCGAACATCTCCAATCCTATCACTGCTGCGTTTATGCCCCTGTACACACGCTTGATTCTCTTTCGGAGACATAGCAATCCATAGGTTTTACGATACTTACTAGTCAGGTACATTCTTAGGCGTTTAATATGCGGTGTTGAGTCCATTTCGTTGAGCAAGGAGTAGCTCTTGTCTATTCCATATTTGGCTTAAGGAACTTTATCTGTGCTCATTTCAATCTCTGGTTTTATGCAGCACCCCAACTCACCTTTACCCTTAAGCAAGCATAAGTTGGTTTTCTAAATTTGAGTCCCTGTTCTGTTCTGTAACTCAGTTCCTGTGTAGCCAAGTTTACATTCCGTGTATTACTGATATCTTATGATGTTTCTTTTTCTGTGTGACTTACTTCAGTTAGAATCATCATACCTCAATCCACTCATTGTGCTGCTAAGGGCCTGATGACACAGATTTCATTGCTGAGTGATATTGCTTTGTAAGTAAATACCACAACTTCTTTATCCATTTTTCACTTTCTGCGATGTTGAACTTGTACTGTAAATGAGGTTCTTGTAAACAGAGCCATTCCAAACTTTGGGGTGGCTGTGTCTTTTTGATTTTAATTTCCCTAAGCTATAGGACCATAAGTGGAAGTGCCCTAGGTTCTGTTGCTTTGTTTTTTAGATGTTTCAGGAAACACCATACACTTCTCCCGAGTGGTTGTTGGCAATTTACATCCCGCCCATCAGCATAACAAGGCTCCCAGTTCTCCATGGCCTGTCCTGCCTTTCTGGATTTTACACTTTTTTCAGATGGCCCTTTTGACCGGGGGGAAGTGAGACTTCATTGTAGTGCAGATTTCCTTTGCAAGCTTGCTTGGTTGGCCAAAAAGGGCGTATGCGTTTTTTCCTGAATATATTCAGGAAAAAACGCATACGCCCTTTTTGGCCAAGTGCATCATTGTGGACGTTCTGCCTCTTTTCCTATGCTTTCAATGCAATTCCAGTCTACCTCATGAAATCGGTTTCCTGCAATTCTGCCCCGCTTTCAAGTCCTCTTGGCAGCCTTACTTCAGTCTATTTTTGGACGATAGCTGTCATTTATAACTCTGCAGGTTTGTGAATTACAGTGCCCCTGAGCTCCTTTCTTCAACTCGCTTTCTTGTGACCTGGCCGCAACACCGCAGGATGGCTTCAGGCCCTAATTTGGTTCTGGCACGGCACGCTGAGCCTTTGGTTAATTCCTCTTCCTGGTGGGAAATGAGAGTTAAATTTGCCCGTCCAGACACCTCCAGCTAGTCTCTCATTGGTTCTCGCTATTCCTGTTCATCTTCCGCAGAAATTGCAAACTGGGCCAAACAGGAGGTTAAAGGGACTGACTCTCCAAGTCGGAAGAGTGTTAGTAAAGCGTCTGGAATGTTGCACCCGAGTACCAGGGGAGGAAAACTGAGACATATTTGAACACGTCTCCCATTCACATGGTTGATCATACTCTGGGTTCCACATGCATGTTTTAGCTGAAGGAAGAATACCTTAAACCTGGAGAGTTGAGACCCGTGGAATGGGTACCATGCAATATGACTTTAAAGGGTCTTCATTTGCTCACCGAACCTCTCCAATCCTATCACTGCTGCGTTTATTCCCCTGTACACACGCTTGATTCTCTTTTGGAGACATAGCAATCCATAGGTTTTAAGATACTTACTAGTCAAGTACATTCTTAGGCGTTTAATATGCGGTGTTGAGTCCATTTCGTTGAGCAAGGAGTAGCTCTTGTCTATTCCATATTTGGCTTAAGGAACTTTATCTGTGCTCATTTCAATCTCTGGTTTTATGCAGCACCCCAACTCACCTTTACCCTTAAGCAAGCATAAGTTGGTTTTCTAAATTTGAGTCCCTGTTCTGTTCTGTAACTCAGTTCCTGTGTAGCCAAGTTTACATTCCGTGTATTACTGATATCTTATGATGTTTCTTTTTCTGTGTGACTTACTTCAGTTAGAATCATCATACCTGAATCCACTCATTGTGCTGCTAAGGGCCTGATGACACAGATTTCATTGCTGAGTGATATTGCTTTGTAAGTAAATACCACAACTTCTTTATCCATTTTTCACTTTCTGCGATGTTGAACTTGTACTGTAAACGAGGTTCTTGTAAACAGAGCCGTTCCAAACTTTGGGGTGGCTGTGTCTTTTTGATTTTAATTTCCCTAAGCTATAGGACCATAAGTGGAAGTTCCCTAGGCTCTGTTGCTTTGTTTTTTAGATGTTTCAGGAAACACCATACACTTCTCCCGAGTGTCTGTTGGCAATTTACATCCCGCCAATCAGCATAACAAGGCTCCCAGTTCTCCATGGCCTGTCCTGCCTTTCTGGATTTTACACTTTTTTCAGATGGCCCTTTTGACCGGGGGGAAGTGAGACTTCATTGTAGTGCAGATTTCCTTTGCAAGCTTGCTTGGTTGGCCAAAAAGGGCGTATGCGTTTTTTCCTGAATATATTCAGGAAAAAACGCATACGCCCTTTTTGGCCAAGTGCATCATTGTGGACGTTCTGCCTCTTTTCCTATGCTTTCAATGCAATTCCAGTCTACCTCCTGAAATCGGTTTCCTGCAATTCTGCCCCGCTTTCAAATCCTCTTGGCAGCCTTACTTCAGTGTATTTTTGGACGATAGCTGTCATTTATAAGTCTGCAGGTTTGTGAATTACAGTGTCCCTGAGCTCCTTTCTTCAACTCGCTTTCTTGTGACCTGGCCGCAACACCGCAGGATGGCTTCAGGCCCTAATCTGGTTCTGGCACGGCACGCTGAGCCTTTGGTTAATTCCTCTTCCTGGTGGGAAATGAGAGTTAAATTTGCCCGTCCAGACACCTCCAGCTAGTCTCTCATTGGTTCTCGCTATTCCTGTTCATCTTCCGCAGAAATTGCAAACTGGGCCAAACAGGAGGTTAAGGGACTGACTCTCCAAGTCGGGAGAGTGTTAGTAAAGCGTCTGGAATGTTGCACCCGAGTACCAGGGGAGGAAAACTGAGACATATTTGAACACGTCTCCCGATCACATGGTTGATCATACTCTAGGTTCCACATGCATGTTTTAGCTGAAGGAAGAATACCTTAAACCTGGGTACTTGAAACCCGTGGAATGGGTACCATGCAATATGACTTCAAAGGGTCTTCATTTGCTCACCGAACATCTCCAATCCTATCACTGCTGCGTTTATGCCACTGTACACACGCTTGATTCTCTTTCGGAGACATAGCAATCCATAGGTTTTACGATACTTACTAGTCAGGTACATTCTTAGGCGTTTAATATGCGGTGTTGAGTCCATTTCGTTGAGCAAGGAGTAGCTCTTGTCTATTCCATATTTGGCTTAAGGAACTTTATCTGTGCTCATTTCAATCTCTGGTTTTATGCAGCACCCCAACTCACCTTTCCCCTTAAGCAAGCATAAGTTGGTTTTCTAAATTTGAGACCCTGTTCTGTTCTGTAATTCAGTTCCTGTGTAGCCAAGTTTACATTCCGTGTATTACTGATATCTTATGATGTTTCTTTTTCTGTGTGACTTACTTCAGTTAGAATCATCATACCTGAATCCACTCATTGTGCTGCTAAGGGCCTGATGACACAGATTTCATTGCTGAGTGATATTGCTTTGTAAGTAAATACCACAACTTCTTTATCCATTTTTCACTTTCTGCGATGTTGAACTTGTACTGTAAACGAGGTTCTTGTAAACAGAGCCGTTCCAAACTTTGGGGTGGCTGTGTCTTTTTGATTTTAATTTCCCTAAGCTATAGGACCATAAGTGGAAGTGCCCTAGGTTCTGTTGCTTTGTTTTTTAGATGTTTCAGGAAACACCATACACTTCTCCCGAGTGGTTGTTGGCAATTTACATCCCGCCCATCAGCATAACAAGGCTCCCAGTTCTCCATGGCCTGTCCTGCCTTTCTGGATTTTACACTTTTTTCAGATGGCCCTTTTGACCGGGGGGAAGTGAGACTTCATTGTAGTGCAGATTTCCTTTGCAAGCTTGCTTGGTTGGCCAAAAAGGGCGTATGCGTTTTTTCCTGAATATATTCAGGAAAAAACGCATACGCCCTTTTTGGCCAAGTGCATCATTGTGGACGTTCTGCCTCTTTTCCTATGCTTTCAATGCAATTCCAGTCTACCTCCTGAAATCGGTTTCCTGCAATTCTGCCCCGCTTTCAAGTCCTCTTGGCAGCCTTACTTCAGTCTATTTTTGGACGATAGCTGTCATTTATAACTCTGCAGGTTTGTGAATTACAGTGCCCCTGAGCTCCTTTCTTCAACTCGCTTTCTTGTGACCTGGCCGCAGCACCGCAGGATGGCTTCAGGCCCTAATCTGGTTCCGGCACGGCACGCTGAGCCTTTGCTTAATTCCTCTTCCTGGTGGGAAATGAGAGTTAAATTTGCCCGTCCAGACACCTCCAGCTAGCCTCTCATTGGTTCTCGCTATTCCTGTTCATCTTCCGCAGAAATTGCAAACTGGGCCAAACAGGAGGTTAAAGGCGCTGACTCTCCAAGTGGGGAGAGTGTTAGTAAAGCGTCTGGAATGTTGCACCCGAGTACCAGGGGAGGAAAACTGAGACATATTTGAACACGTCTCCCGTTCACATGGTTGATCATACTTGGGTTCCACATGCATGTTTTAGCTGAAGGAAGAATACCTTAAACCTGGAGAGTTGAGACCCGTGTAATGGGTACCATGCAATATGACTTCAAAGGGTCTTCATTTGCTCACCGAACCTCTCCAATCCTATCACTGCTGCGTTTATGCCCCTGTACACATGCTTGATTCTCTTTTGGAGACATAGCAATCCATAGGTTTTAAGATACTTACTAGTCAGGTACATTCTTAGGCGTTTAATATGGGGTGTTGAGTCCATTTCGTTGAGCAAGGAGTAGCTCTTGTCTATTCCATATTTGGCTTAAGGAACTTTATCTGTGCTCATTTCAATCTCTGGTTTTATGCAGCACCCCAACTCACCTTTCCCCTTAAGCAAGCATAAGTTGGTTTTCTAAATTTGAGACCCTGTTCTGTTTTGGAATGCAGTTCCTGTGTAGCCAAGTTTACATTCCATGTATTAGTGATATCTTATGATGTTTCTTTTTCTGTGTGACTTATTTCAGTTAGAATCATCGTACCTGAATCCACTCATTATGCTGCTACGGGCCTGATGACATAGATTTCATTGCTGAGTGATACTGCACTGTACGTAAGTACCACAAGTTCTTTATCCATTTTTCACTTTCTGTGATATTGAACTTGTATGGTAAACGAGGTTCTTGTAAATGGAGGCGTCCCAGAATTGGGGTGGCTGTGTCTTTTTGATTTTAATTTCCCTAAGCTATAGGACCATAAGTGGAAGTGCCCTAGGCTCTGTTGCTTTGTTTTTTAGATGTTTCAGGAAACACCATACACTTCTCCCGAGTGGTTGTTGGCAATTTACATCCCGCCCATCAGCATAACAAGGCTCCCAGTTCTCCATGGCCTGTCCTGCCTTTGTGGATTTTACACTTTTTTCAGATGGCCCTTTTGACCGGGGGGAAGTGAGACTTCATTGTAGTGCAGATTTCCTTTGCAAGCTTGCTTGGTTGGCCAAAAAGGGCGTATGCGTTTTTTCCTGAATATATTCAGGAAAAAACGCATACGCCCTTTTTGGCCAAGTGCATCATTGTGGACGTTCTGCCTCTTTTCCTATGCTTTCAATGCAATTCCAGTCTACCTCCTGAAATCGGTTTCCTGCAATTCTGCCCTGCTTTCAAGTCCTCTTGGCAGCCTTACTTCAGTCTATTTTTGGACGATAGCTGTCATTTATAACTCTGCAGGTTTGTGAATTACAGTGCCCCTGAGCTCCTTTCTTCAACTCGCTTTCTTTTGAGCTGGCCGCAACACCGCAGGATGGCTTCAGGCCCTAATCTGGTTTCGGCACGGCACGCTGAGCCTTTGGTAATTTCCTCTTCCTGGTGGGTAATGAGAGTTAAATTTGCCCGTCCAGACACCTCCAGCTAGCCTCTCATTGGTTCTCGCTATTCCTGTTCATCTTCCGCAGAAATTGCAAACTGGGCCAAACAGGAGGTTAAAGGGACTGACTCTCCAAGTCGGGAGAGTGTTAGTAAAGCGTCTAAAATGTTGCACCCGAGTACCAGGGTATGAAAACTGAGACATATTTGAACACGTCTCCCGATCACATGGTTGATCATACTCTAGGTTCCACATGCATGTTTTAGCTGAAGGAAGAATACCTTAAACCTGGGGAGTTGAGACCCGTGTAATGGGTACCATGCAATATGACTTCAAACGGTCTTCATTTGCTCACCGAACCTCTCCAATCCTATCACTGCTGCGTTTATGCCTCTGTACACACGCTTGATTCTCTTTTGGAGACATAGCAATCCATAGGTTTTAAGATACTTACTAGTCAGGTACATTCTTAGGCGTTTAATATGGGGTGTTGAGTCCATTTCGTTGAGCAAGGAGTAGCTCTTGTCTGTTCCATATTTGGCTTAAGGAACTTTATCTGTGCTCATTTCAATCTCTGGTTTTATGCAGCACCCCAACTCACCTTTCCCCTTAAGCAAGCATAAGTTGTTTTTCTAAATTTGAGACACTGTTCTGTTTGGAATTCAGTTCCTGTGTAGCCAAGTTTACATTCCGTGTATTAATGATATCTTATGATGTTTCTTTTTCTGTGTGACTTATTTCAGTTAGAATCATCGTACCTGAATCCACTCATTGTGCTGCTAAGTGCCTGATGACACAGATTTCATTGCTGAGTGATATTGCTTTGTAAGTAAATACCACAAGTTCTTTATCCATTTTTCACTTTCTGCGATGTTGAACTTGTACTGTAAACGAGGTTCTTGTAAACAGAGCCGTTCCAAACTTTCGGGTGGCTGTGTCTTTTTGATTTTAATTTCCCTAAGCTATAGGACCATAAGTGGAAGTGCCCTAGGTTCTGTTGCTTTGTTTTTTACATGTTTCAGGAAACACCATACACTTCTCCCAAATGGTTGTTGGCAATTTACATCCCACCCATCAGCATAACAAGGCTCCCAGTTCTCCATGGCCTGTCTTGCCTTTCTGGATTTTACACTTTTTTCAGATGGCCCTTTTGACCGGGGGGAAGTGAGACTTCATTGTAGTGCAGATTTCCTTTGCAAGCTTGCTTGGTTGGCCAAAAAGGGCGTATGCGTTTTTTCCTGAATATATTCAGGAAAAAACGCATACGCCCTTTTTGGCCAAGTGCATCATTGTGGACGTTCTGCCTCTTTTCCTATGCTTTCAATGCAATTCCAGTCTACCTCCTGAAATCGGTTTCCTGCAATTCTGCCCCGCTTTCAAGTCCTCTTGGCAGCCTTACTTCAGTCTATTTTTGGACGATAGCTGTCATTTATAACTCTTCAGGTTTGTGAATTACAGTGCCCCTGAGCTCCTTTCTTCAACTCGCTTTCTTGTGACCTGGCCGCAACACCGCAGGATGGCTTCAGGCCCTAATCTGGTTCCGGCACGGCACGCTGAGCCTTTGGTTATTTCCTCTTCCTGGTGGGAAATGAGAGTTAAATTTGCCCATCCAGACACCTCCAGCTAGCCTCTCATTGGTTCTCGCTATTCCTGTTCATCTTCCGCAGAAATTGCAAACTGGGCCAAACAGGAGGTTAAAGGGACTGACTCTCCAAGTGGGGAGAGTGTTAGTAAAGCGTCTGGAATGTTGCACCCGAGTACTAGGGGAGGAAAACTGAGACATATTTGAACACGTCTCCCGTTCACATGGTTGATCATACTTGGGTTCCACATGCATGTTTTAGCTGAAGGAAGAATACGTTAAACCTGGAGAGTTGAGACCCGTGGAATGGGTTCCATGCAATATGACTTCAAAGGGTCTTCATTTGCTCACCGAACCTCTCCAATCCTATCACTGCTGCGTTTATGCCCCTGTACACACGCTTGATTCTCTTTTGGAGACATAGCAATCCATAGGTTTTATGATACTTACTAGTCAGGTACATTCTTAGGCGTTTAATATGCGGTGTTGAGTCCATTTCGTTGAGCAAGGAGTAGCTCTTGTCTATTCCATATTTGAATTAAGGAACTTTATCTGTGCTCATTTCAATCTCTGGTTTTATGCAGCACCCCAACTCACCTTTACCCTTAAGCAAGCATAAGTTGGTTTTCTAAATTTGAGACCCTGTTCTGTTCTGTAATTCAGTTCCTGTGTAGCCAAGTTTACATTCCGTGTATTACTGATATCTTATGATGTTTCTTTTTCTGTGTGACTTACTTCAGTTAGAATCATCATACCTGAATCCACTCATTGTGCTGCTAAGAGCCTGATGACACAGATTTCATTGCTGAGTGATATTGCTTTGTAAGTAAATACCACAACTTCTTTATCCATTTTTCACTTTCTGCGATGTTGAACTTGTACTGTAAACGAGGTTCTTGTAAACAGAGCCGTTCCAAACTTTGGGGTGGCTGTGTCTTTTTGATTTTAATTTCCCTAAGCTATAGGACCATAAGTGGAAGTGCCCTAGGTTCTGTTGCTTTGTTTTTTAGATGTTTCAGGAAACACCATACACTTCTCCCGAGTGGTTGTTGGCAATTTACATCCCGCCCATCAGCATAACAAGGCTCCCAGTTCTCCATGGCCTGTCCTGCCTTTCTGGATTTTACACTTTTTTCAGATGGCCCTTTTGACCGGGGGGAAGTGAGACTTCATTGTAGTGCAGATTTCCTTTGCAAGCTTGCTTGGTTGGCCAAAAAGGGCGTATGCGTTTTTTCCTGAATATATTCAGGAAAAAACGCATACGCCCTTTTTGGCCAAGTGCATCATTGTGGACGTTCTGCCTCTTTTCCTATGCTTTCAATGCAATTCCAGTCTGCCTCCTGAAATCGGCTTCCTGCAATTCTGCCCCGCTTTCAAGTCCTCTTGGCAGCCTTACTTCAGTCTATTTTTGGACGATAGCTGTCATTTATAACTCTGCAGGTTTGTGAATTACAGTGCCCCTGAGCTCCTTTCTTCAACTCGCTTTCTTTTGAGCTGGCCGCAACACCGCAGGGTGGCTTCAGGCCCTAATCTGGTTCCGGTACGGCACGCTGAGCCGTTGGTTATTTCCTCTTCCTGGTGGGAAATGAGAGTTAAATTTGCCCGTCCAGACACCTCCAGCTAGCCTCTCATTGGTTCTCGCTATTCCTGTTCATCTTCCGCAGAAATTGCAAACTGGGCCAAACAGGAGGTTAAAGGCGCTGACTCTCCAAGTGGGGAGAGTGTTAGTAAAGCGTCTGGAATGTTGCACCCGAGTACCAGGGGAGGAAAACTGAGACATATTTGAACACGTCTCCCGTTCACATGGTTGATCATACTTGGGTTCCACATGCATGTTTTAGCTGAAGGAAGAATACCTTAAACCTGGAGAGTTAAGACCCGTGTAATGGGTACCATGCAATATGACTTCAAAGGGTCTTCATTTGCTCACCGAACCTCTCCAATCCTATCACTGCTGCATTTATGCCCCTGTACACATGCTTGATTCTCTTTCGGAGACATAGCAATCCATAGGTTTTAAGATACTTACTAGTCAGGTACATTCTTAGGCGTTTAATATGCGGTGTTGAGTCCATTTCGTTGAGCAAGGAGTAGCTCTTGTCTATTCCATATTTGACTTAAGGAACTTTATCTGTGCTCATTTCAATCTCTGGTTTTATGCAGCACCCCAATTCACCTTTACCCTTAAGCAAGCATAAGTTGGTTTTCTAAATTTGAGACCCTGTTCTGTTCTGTAATTCAGTTCCTGTGTAGCCAAGTTTACATTCCGTGTATTACTGATATCTTATGATGTTTCTTTTTCTGTGTGACTTACTTCAGTTAGAATCATCATACCTGAATCCACTCATTGTGCTGCTAAGGGCCTGATGACACAGATTTCATTGCTGAGTGATATTGCTTTGTAAGTAAATACCACAACTTCTTTATCCATTTTTCACTTTCTGCGATGTTGAACTTGTACTGTAAACGAGGTTCTTGTAAACAGAGACGTCCCAAAGTTTGGGGTGGCTGTGTCTTTTTGATTTTAATTTCCCTAAGCTATAGGACCATAAGTGGCAGTTCCCTAGGCTGTGTTGCTTTGTTTTTTAGATGTTTCAGGAAACACCATACACTTCTCCTGAGTGTCTGTTGGCAATTTACATCCCGCCCATCAGCATAACAAGGCTCCCAGTTCTCCATGGCCTGTCCTGCCTTTCTGGATTTTACACTTTTTTCAGATGGCCCTTTTGACCAGGGGGAAGTGAGACTTCATTGTAGTGCAGATTTCCTTTGCAAGCTTGCTTGGTTGGCCAAAAAGTGCGTATGCGTTTTTTCCTGAATATATTCAGGAAAAAACGCATACGGTCTTTTTGGCCAAGTGCATCATTGTGGACGTTCTGCCTCTTTTCCTATGCTTTCAATGCAATTCCAGTGTACCTCCTGAAATCGGTTTCCTGCAATTCTGCCCCGCTTTCAAGTCCTCTTGGCAGCCTTACTTCAGTCTATTTTTGGATGATAGCTGTCATTTATAACTCTGCAGGTTTGTGAATTACAGTGCCCCTGAGCTCCTTTCTTCAACTCGCTTTCTTGTGACCTGGCCGCAACACCGCAGGATGGCTTCAGGCCTAATCTGGTTCCGGCCCGGCATGCTGAGCCTTTGGTTAATTCCTCTTCCTGGTGGGAAATGAGAGTTAAATTTGCCCGTCCAGACACCTTCAGCTAGCCTCTCATTGGTTCTCGCTATTCCTGTTCATCTTCCGCAGAAATTGCAAACTGGGCCAAACAGGAGGTTAAAGGGACTGACTCTCCAAGTGGGGAGAGTGTTAGTAAAGCGTCTGGAATGTTGCACCCGAGTACCAGGGGAGGAAAACTGAGACATATTTGAACACGTCTCCCGATCACATGGTTGATCATACTCTAGGTTCCACATGCATGTTTTAGCTGAAGGAAGAATATCTTAAACCTGGGTAGTTGAAACCCGTGGAATGGGTACCATGCAATATGACTTCAAAGGGTCTTCATTTGCTCACCGAACCTCTCCAATCCTATCACTGCTGCGTTTATGCCCCTGTACACATGCTTGATTCTCTTTCGGAGACATAGCAATTCTTATGTTTTAAGATACTTACAAGTCAGGTACATTCTTAGGCGTTTAATATGCGGTGTTGAGTCCATTTCGTTGAGCAAGGAGTAGCTCTTGTCTATTCCATATTTGGCTTAAGGAACTTTATCTGTGCTTATTTCAATCTCTGGTTTTATGCAGCACCCCAACTCACCTTTACCCTTAAGCAAGCATAAGTTGTTTTTCTAAATTTGAGACCCTGTTCTGTTCTGTAATTCAGTTCCTGTGTAGCCAAGTTTCCATTCCGTGTATTACTGATATCTTATGATGTTTCTTTTTCTGTGTGACTTATTTCAGTTAGAATCATCATACCTGAATCCACTCATTGTGCTGCTAAGGGCCTGATGACATAGATTTCATTGCTAAATGATATTGCTTTGTAAGTGAATACCACAACTTCTTTATCCATTTTTCACTTTCTGCGATGTTGAACTTGTACTGTAAACGAGGTTCTTGTAAACAGAGCCGTTCCAAACTTTGGGGTGGCTGTGTCTTTTTGATTTTAATTTCCCTAAGCTATAGGACCATAAGTGGAAGTGCCCTAGGTTCTGTTGCTTTGTTTTTTACATGTTTCAGGAAACACCATACACTTCTCCCAAATGGTTGTTGGCAATTTACATCCCACCCATCAGCATAACAAGGCTCCCAGTTCTCCATGGCCTGTCTTGCCTTTCTGGATTTTACACTTTTTTCAGATGGCCCTTTTGACCGGGGGGAAGTGAGACTTCATTGTAGTGCAGATTTCCTTTGCAAGCTTGCTTGCTTGGCCAAAAAGGGCGTATGCGTTTTTTCCTGAATATATTCAGGAAAAAACGCATACGCCCTTTTTGGTC
The DNA here is from genome assembly GCF_949987515.2 of Delphinus delphis. Taxonomy (NCBI): domain Eukaryota; kingdom Metazoa; phylum Chordata; class Mammalia; order Artiodactyla; family Delphinidae; genus Delphinus; species Delphinus delphis. The sequence goes on along the minus strand of NW_027192656.1, from coordinate 3,327,460 downwards.
AAGTGCATCATTGTGGACGTTCTGCCTCTTTTCCTATGCTTTCAATGCAATTCCAGTCTACCTCCTGAAATCGGTTTCCTGCAATTCTGCCCCGCTTTCAAGTCCTCTTGGCAGCCTTACTTCAGTCTATTTTTGGACGATAGCTGTCATTTATAAGTCTGCAGGTTTGTGAATTACAGTGCCCCTGAGCTCCTTTCTTCAACTCGCTTTCTTGTGACCTCGCCGCAACACCGCAGGATGGCTTCAGGCCCTAATCTGGTTCCGGCACGGCACGCTGAGCCTTTGGTTATTTCCTCTTCCTGGTGGGAAATGAGAGTTAAATTTGCCCGTCCAGACACCTCCAGCTAGCCTCTCATTGGTTCTCGCTATTCCTGTTCATCTTCCGCAGAAATTGCAAACTGGGCCAAACAGGAGGTTAAAGGGACTGACTCTCCAAGTGGGGAGAGTGTTAGTAAAGCGTCTGGAATGTTGCACCCGAGTACTAGGGGAGGAAAACTGAGACATATTTGAACACGTCTCCCGTTCACATGGTTGATCATACTTGGGTTCCACATGCATGTTTTAGCTGAAGGAAGAATACCTTAAACCTGGAGAGTTGAGACCCGTGGAATGGGTTCCATGCAATATGACTTCAAAGGGTCTTCATTTGCTCACCGAACCTCTCCAATCCTATCACTGCTGCGTTTATGCCCCTGTACACACGCTTGATTCTCTTTTGGAGACATAGCAATCCATAGGTTTTATGATACTTACTAGTCAGGTACATTCTTAGGCGTTTAATATGCGGTGTTGAGTCCATTTCGTTGAGCAAGGAGTAGCTCTTGTCTATTCCATATTTGAATTAAGGAACTTTATCTGTGCTCATTTCAATCTCTGGTTTTATGCAGCACCCCAACTCCCCTTTCCCCTTAAGCAAGCATAAGTTGGTTTTCTAAATTTGAGACCCTGTTCTGTTCTGTAATTCAGTTCCTGTGTAGCCAAGTTTACATTCCGTGTATTACTGATATCTTATGATGTTTCTTTTTCTGTGTGACTTACTTCAGTTAGAATCATCATACCTGAATCCACTCATTGTGCTGCTAAGAGCCTGATGACACAGATTTCATTGCTGAGTGATATTGCTTTGTAAGTAAATAGCACAACTTCTTTATCCATTTTTCACTTTCTGCGATGTTGAACTTGTACTGTAAACGAGGTTCTTGTAAACCGAGCCGTTCCAAACTTTGGGGTGGCTGTGTCTTTTTGATTTTAATTTCCCTAAGCTATAGGACCATAAGTGGAAGTGCCCTAGGTTCTGTTGCTTTGTTTTTTAGATGTTTCAGGAAACACCATACACTTCTCCCGAGTGGTTGTTGGCAATTTACATCCCGCCCATCAGCATAACAAGGCTCCCAGTTCTCCATGGCCTGTCCTGCCTTTCTGGATTTTACACTTTTTTCAGATGGCCCTTTTGACCGGGGGGAAGTGAGACTTCATTGTAGTGCAGATTTCCTTTGCAAGCTTGCTTGGTTGGCCAAAAAGGGCGTATGCGTTTTTTCCTGAATATATTCAGGAAAAAACGCATACGCCCTTTTTGGCCAAGTGCATCATTGTGGACGTTCTGCCTCTTTTCCTATGCTTTCAATGCAATTCCAGTCTACCTCCTGAAATCGGTTTCCTGCAATTCTGCCCCGCTTTCAAGTCCTCTTGGCAGCCTTACTTCAGTCTATTTTTGGACGATAGCTGTCATTTATAACTCTGCAGGTTTGTGAATTACAGTGCCCCTGAGCTCCTTTCTTCAACTCGCTTTCTTGTGAGCTGGCCGCAACACCGCAGGATGGCTTCAGGCCCTAATCTGGTTCCGGTACGGCACGCTGAGCCTTTGGTTATTTCCTCTTCCTGGTGGGAAATGAGAGTTAAATTTGCCCGTCCAGACACCTCCAGCTAGCCTCTCATTGGTTCTCGCTATTCCTGTTCATCTTCTGTAGAAATTGCAAACTGGGCCAAACAGGAGGTTAAAGGCGCTGACTCTCCAAGTGGGGAGAGTGTTAGTAAAGTGTCTGGAATGTTGCACCCGAGTACCAGGGGAGGAAAACTGAGACATATTTGAACACGTCTCCCGTTCACATGGTTGATCATACTTGGGTTCCACATGCATGTTTTAGCTGAAGGAAGAATACCTTAAACCTGGAGAGTTGAGACCCGTGTAATGGGTACCATGCAATATGACTTCAAAGGGTCTTCATTTGCTCACCGAACCTCTCCAATCCTATCACTGCTGCGTTTATGCCCCTGAACACATGCTTGATTCTCTTTCGGAGACATAGCAATCCATAGGTTTTAAGATACTTACAAGTCAGGTACATTCTTAGGCGTTTAATATGCGGTGTTGAGTCCATTTCGTTGAGCAAGGAGTAGCTCTTGTCTATTCCATATTTGGCTTAAGGAACTTTATCTGTGCTCATTTCAATCTCTGGTTTTATGCAGCACCCCAACTCACCTTTACCCTTAAGCAAGCATAAGTTGGTTTTCTAAATTTGAGACCCTGTTCTGTTCTGTAATTCAGTTCCTGTGTAGCCAAGTTTACATTCCGTGTATTACTGATATCTTATGATGTTTCTTTTTCTGTGTGACTTACTTCAGTTAGAATCATCATACCTGAATCCACTCATTGTGCTGCTAAGGGCCTGATGACACAGATTTCATTGCTGAGTGATATTGCTTTGTAAGTAAATACCACAACTTCTTTATCCATTTTTCACTTTCTGCGATGTTGAACTTGTACTGTAAACGAGGTTCTTGTAAACAGAGCCGTTCCAAACTTTGGGGTGGCTGTGTCTTTTTGATTTTAATTTCCCTAAGCTATAGGACCATAAGTGGAAGTGCCCTAGGTTCTGTTGCTTTGTTTTTTAGATGTTTCAGGAAACACCATACACTTCTCCCGTGTGTCTGTTGGCAATTTACATCCCGCCCATCAGCATAACAAGGCTCCCAGTTCTCCATGGCCTGTCCTGCCTTTCTGGATTTTACACTTTTTTCAGATGGCCCTTTGAACCGGGGGGAAGTGAGACTTCATTGTAGTGCAGATTTCCTTTGCAAGCTTGCTTGGTTGGCCAAAAAGTGCGTATGCGTTTTTTCCTGAATATATTCAGGAAAAAACGCATACGCCCTTTTTGGCCAAGTGCATCATTGTGGACGTTCTGCCTCTTTTCCTATGCTTTCAATGCAATTCCAGTCTACCTCCTGAAATCGGTTTCCTGCAATTCTGCCCCGCTTTCAAGTCCTCTTGGCAGCCTTACTTCAGTCTATTTTTGGACGATAGCTGTCATTTATAACTCTGCAGGTTTGTGAATTACAGTGCCCCTGAGCTCCTTTCTTCAACTCGCTTTCTTTTGAGCTGGCCGCAACACCGCAGGATGGCTTCAGGCCCTAATCTGGTTCCGGTACGGCACGCTGAGCCTTTGGTTATTTCCTCTTCCTGGTGGGAAATGAGAGTTAAATTTGCCCGTCCAGACACCTCCAGCTAGCCTCTCATTGGTTCTCGCTATTCCTGTTCATCTTCCGCAGAAATTGCAAACTGGGCCAAACAGGAGGTTAAAGGCGCTGACTCTCCAAGTGGGGAGAGTGTTAGTAAAGCGTCTGGAATGTTGCACCCGAGTACCAGGGGAGGAAAACTGAGACATATTTGAACACGTCTCCCGTTCACATGGTTGATCATACTTGGGTTCCACATGCATGTTTTAGCTGAAGGAAGAATACCTTAAACCTGGGTAGTTGAAACCCGTGTAATGGGTACCATGCAATATGACTTCAAAGGGTCTTCATTTGCTCACCGAATCTCTCCAATCCTATCACTGCTGCGTTTATGCCCCTGTACACATGCTTGATTCTCTTTCGGAGACATAGCAATCCATAGGTTTTAAGATACTTACTAGTCAGGTACATTCTTAGGCGTTTAATATGGGGTGTTGAGTCCATTTCGTTGAGCAAGGAGTAGCTCTTGTCTATTCCATATTTGGCTTAAGGAACTTTATCTGTGCTCATTTCAATCTCTGGTTTTATGCAGCACCCCAACTCACCTTTACCCTTAAGCAAGAATAAGTTGGTTTTCTAAATTTGAGACCCTGTTCTGTTCTGTAATTCAGTTCCTGTGTAGCCAAGTTTACATTCCGTGTATTACTGATATCTTATGATGTTTCTTTTTCTGTGTGACTTATTTCAGTTAGAATCATAATACCTGAATCCACTCACTGTGCTGCTAAGGGCCTGATGACACAGATTTCATTGCTGAGTGATATTGCTTTGTAAGTAAATACCACAAGTTCTTTATCCATTTTTCACTTTCTGCGATGTTGAACTTGTACTGTAAACGAGGTTCTTGTAAACAGAGCCGTTCCAAACTTTGGGGTGGCTGTGTCTTTTTGATTTTAATTTCCCTAAGCTATAGGACCATAAGTGGAAGTGCCCTAGGTTCTGTTGCTTTGTTTTTTAGATGTTTCAGGAAACACCATACACTTCTCCCGAGTGGTTGTTGGCAATTTACATCCCGCCCATCAGCATAACAAGGCTCCCAGTTCTCCATGGCCTGTCCTGCCTTTCTGGATTTTACACTTTTTTCAGATGGCCCTTTTGACCGGGGGGAAGTGAGACTTCATTGTAGTGCAGATTTCCTTTGCAAGCTTGCTTGGTTGGCCAAAAAGGGCGTATGCGTTTTTTCCTGAATATATTCAGGAAAAAACGCATACGCCCTTTTTGGCCAAGTGCATCATTGTGGACGTTCTGCCTCTTTTCCTATGCTTTCAATGCAATTCCAGTCTACCTCCTGAAATCGGTTTCCTGCAATTCTGCCCCGCTTTCAAGTCCTCTTGGCAGCCTTACTTCAGTCTATTTTTGGACGATAGCTGTCATTTATAACTCTGCAGTTTTGTGAATTACAGTGCCCCTGAGCTCCTTTCTTCAACTCGCTTTCTTGTGAGCTGGCCGCAACACCGCTGGATGGCTTCAGGCCCTAATCTGGTTCCGGCCCGGCATGCTGAGCCTTTGGTTAATTCCTCTTCCTGGTGGGAAATGAGAGTTAAATTTGCCCGTCCAGACACCTCCAGCTAGCCTCTCATTGGTTCTCGCTATTCCTGTTCATCTTCCGCAGAAATTGCAAACTGGGCCAAACAGGAGGTTAAAGGGACTGAATCTCCAAGTGGAGAGAGTGTTAGTAAAGCGTCTGGAATGTTGCACCCGAGTACCAGGGGAGGAAAACTGAGACATATTTGAACACGTCTCCCGTTCACATGGTTGATTATACTTGGGTTCCACATGCATGTTTTAGCTGAAGGAAGAATACCTTAAACCTGGAGAGTTAAGACCCGTGTAATGGGTACCATGCAATATGACTTCAAAGGGTCTTCATTTGCTCACCGAACCTCTCCAATCCTATCACTGCTGCGTTTATGCCCCTGTACACATGCTTGATTCTCTTTCAGAGACATAGCAATCCATAGGTTTTAAGATACTTACTAGTCAGGTACATTCTTAGGCGTTTAATATGCGGTGTTGAGTCCATTTCGTTGAGCAAGGAGTAGCTCTTGTCTATTCCATATTTGGCTTAAGGAACTTTATCTGTGCTCATTTCAATCTCTGGTTTTATGCAGCACCCCAACTCACCTTTACCCTTAAGCAAGCATAAGTTGGTTTTCTAAATTTGAGGCCCTGTTCTGTTCTGTAATTCAGTTCCTGTGTAGCCAAGTTTCCATTCCGTGTATTACTGATATCTTATGATGTTTCTTTTTCTGTGTGACTTATTTCAGTTAGAATCATCATACCTGAATCCACTCATTGTGCTGCTAAGGGCCTGATGACATAGATTTCATTGCTGAGTGATATTGCTTTGTAAGTGAATACCACAACTTCTTTATCCATTTTTCACTTTCTGCGATGTTGAACTTGTACTGTAAACGAGGTTCTTGTAAACAGAGCCATTCCAAACTTTGGGGTGGCTGTGTCTTTTTGATTTTAATTTCCCTAAGCTATAGGACCATAAGTGGAAGTGCCCTAGGCTCTGTTGCTTTGTTTTTTAGATGTTTCAGGAAACACCATACACTTCTCCCGAGTGTCTGTTGGCAATTTACATCCCGCCCATCAGCATAACAAGGCTCCCAGTTCTCCATGGCCTGTCCTGCCTTTCTGGATTTTACACTTTTTTCAGATGGCCCTTTTGACCGGGGGGAAGTGAGACTTCATTGTAGTGCAGATTTCCTTTGCAAGCTTGCTTGGTTGGCCAAAAAGGGCGTATGCGTTTTTTCCTGAATATATTCAGGAAAAAACGCATACGCCCTTTTTGGCCAAGTGCATCATTGTGGACGTTCTGCCTCTTTTCCTATGCTTTCAATGCAATTCCAGTCTACCTCCTGAAATCGGTTTCCTGCAATTCTGCCCCGCTTTCAAGTCCTCTTGGCAGCCTTACTTCAGTCTATTTTTGGACGATAGCTGTCATTTATAACTCTGCAGGTTTGTGAATTACAGTGCCCCTGAGCTCCTTTCTTCAACTCGCTTTCTTTTGAGCTGGCCGCAACACCGCAGGATGGCTTCAGGCCCTAAACTGGTTCCGGTACGGCACGCTGAGCCTTTGGTTATTTCCTCTTCCTGGTGGGAAATGAGAGTTAAATTTGCCCGTCCAGACACCTCCAGCTAGCCTCTCATTGGTTCTCGCTATTCCTGTTCATCTTCCGCAGAAATTGCAAACTGGGCCAAACAGGAGGTTAAAGACGCTGACTCTCCAAGTGGGGAGAGTGTTAGTAAAGCGTCTGGAATGTTGCACCCGAGTACCAGGGGAGGAAAACTGAGACATATTTGAACACGTCTCCCGATCACATGGTTGATCATACTCTAGGTTCCACATGCATGTTTTAACTGAAGGAAGAATACCTTAAACCTGGGTAGTTGAAACCCGTGGAATGGGTACCATGCAATATGACTTCAAAGGGTCTTCATTTGCTCACCGAACCTCTCCAATCCTATCACTGCTGCGTTTATGCCCCTGTACACATGCTTGATTCTCTTTCAGAGACATAGCAATCCATAGGTTTTAAGATACTTACAAGTCAGGTAAATTCTTAGGCGTTTAATATGCGGTGTTGAGTCCATTTCGTTGAGCAAGGAGTAGCTCTTGTCTATTCCATATTTGGCTTAAGGAACTTTATCTGTGCTCATTTCAATCTCTGGTTTTATGCAGCACCCCAACTCACCTTTACCCTTAAGCAAGCATAAGTTGGTTTTCTAAATTTGAGGCCCTGTTCTGGTTTGTAATTCAGTTCCTGTGTAGCCAAGTTTCCATTCCGTGTATTACTGATATCTTATGATGTTTCTTTTTCTGTGTGACTTATTTCAGTTAGAATCATCATACCTGAATCCACTCATTTTGCTGCTAAGGGCCTGATGACATAGATTTCATTGCTGAGTGATATTGCTTTGTAAGTGAATACCACAACTTCTTTATCCATTTTTCACTTTCTGCGATGTTGAACTTGTACTGTAAACGAGGTTCTTGTAAACAGAGCCATTCCAAACTTTGGGGTGGCTGTGTCTTTTTGATTTTAATTTCCCTAAGCTATAGGACCATAAGTGGAAGTGCCCTAGGTTCTGTTGCTTTGTTTTTTAGATGTTTCAGGAAACACCATACACTTCTCCCGAGTGGTTGTTGGCAATTTACATCCCGCCCATCAGCATAACAAGGCTCCCAGTTCTCCATGGCCTGTCCTGCCTTTCTGGATTTTACACTTTTTTCAGATGGCCCTTTTGACCGGGGGGAAGTGAGACTTCATTGTAGTGCAGATTTCCTTTGCAAGCTTGCTTGGTTGGCCAAAAAGGGCGTATGCGTTTTTTCCTGAATATATTCAGGAAAAAACGCATACGCCCTTTTTGGCCAAGTGCATCATTGTGGACGTTCTGCCTCTTTTCCTATGCTTTCAATGCAATTCCAGTCTACCTCCTGAAATCGGTTTCCTGCAATTCTGCCCCGCTTTCAAGTCCTCTTGGCAGCCTTACTTCAGTCTATTTTTGGACGATAGCTGTCATTTATAACTCTGCAGGTTTGTGAATTACAGTGCCCCTGAGCTCCTTTTTTCAACTCGCTTTCTTGTGACCTGGCCGCAACACCGCAGGATGGCTTCAGGCCCTAATCTGGTTCCGGCCCGGCATGCTGAGCCTTTGGATAATTCCTCTTCCTGGTGGGAAATGAGAGTTAAATTTGCCCGTCCAGACACCTCCAGCTAGCCTCTCATTGGTTCTCGCTATTCCTGTTCATCTTCCGCAGAAATTGCAAACTGGGCCAAACAGGAGGTTAAAGGGAATGACTCTCCAAGTGGAGAGAGTGTTAGTAAAGCATCTGGAATGTTGCACCCGAGTACCAGGGGAGGAAAACTGAGACATATTTGAACATGTCTCCCGTTCACATGGTTGATCATACTTGGGTTCCACATGCATGTTTTAGCTGAAGGAAGAATACCTTAAACCTGGAGAGTTGGGACCCGTGTAATGGGTACCATGCAATATGACTTCAAAGGGTCTTCATTTGCTCACCGAACCTCTCCAATCCTATCACTGCTGCGTTTATGCCACTGTACACATGCTTGATTCTCTTTTGGAGACATAGCAATCCATAGGTTTTACGATACTTACTAGTCAGGTACATTCTTAGGCGTTTAATATGCGGTGTTGAGTCCATTTCGTTGAGCAAGGAGTAGCTCTTGTCTATTCCATATTTGACTTAAGGAACTTTATCTGTGCTCATTTCAATCTCTGGTTTTATGCAGCACCCCAACTCACCTTTACCCTTAAGCAAGAATAAGATGGTTTTCTAAATTTGAGACCCTGTTCTGTTCTGTAATTCAGTTCCTGTGTAGCCAAGTTTACATTCCGTGTATTACTGATATCTTATGATGTTTCTTTTTCTGTGTGACTTATTTCAGTTAGAATCATCATACCTGAATCCACTCATTGTGCTGCTAAGGGCCTGATGACATAGATTTCATTGCTGAGTGATATTGCTTTGTAAGTAAATACCACAACTTCTTTATCCATTTTTCACTTTCTGCGATGTTGAACTTGTACTGTAAACGAGGTTCTTGTAAACAGAGGCGTCCCAAACTTTGGGGTGGCTGTGTCTTTTTGATTTTAATTTCCCTAAGCTATAGGACCATAAGTGGAAGTGCCCTAGGCTCTGTTGCTTTGTTTTTTAGATGTTTCAGGAAACACCATACACTTCTCCCGAGTGTCTGTTGGCAATTTACATCCCGCCCATCAGCATAACAAGGCTCCCAGTTCTCCATGGCCTGTCCTGCCTTTCTGGATTTTACACTTTTTTCAGATGGCCCTTTTGACCGGGGGGAAGTGAGACTTCATTGTAGTGCAGATTTCCTTTGCAAGCTTGCTTGGTTGGCCAAAAAGGGCGTATGCGTTTTTTCCTGAATATATTCAGGAAAAAACGCATACGCCCTTTTTGGCCAAGTGCATCATTGTGGACGTTCTGCCTCTTTTCCTATGCTTTCAATGCAATTCCAGTCTACCTCCTGAAATCGGTTTCCTGCAATTCTGCCCCGCTTTCAAGTCCTCTTGGCAGCCTTACTTCAGTCTATTTTTGGACGATAGCTGTCATTTATAACTCTGCAGGTTTGTGAATTACAGTGCCCCTGAGCTCCTTTCTTCAACTCGCTTTCCTGTGACCTGGCCGCAACACCGCAGGATGGCTTCAGGCCCTAATCTGGTTCCGGTACGGCACGCTGAGCCTTTGGTTATTTCCTCTTCCTGGTGGGAAATGAGAGTTAAATTTGCCCGTCCAGACACCTCCAGCTAGCCTCTCATTGGTTCTCGCTATTCCTGTTCATCTTCCGCAGAAATTGCAAACTGGGCCAAACAGGAGGTTAAAGGCACTGACTCTCCAAGTGGGGAGAGTGTTAGTAAAGCGTCTGGAATGTTGCACCCGAGTACCAGGGGAGGAAAACTGAGACATATTTGAACACGTCTCCCGTTCACATGGTTGATCATACTTGGGTTCCACATGCATGTTTTAGCTGAAGGAAGAATACCTTAAACCTGGGTAGTTGAGACCCGTGTAATGGGTACCATGCAATATGACTTCAAAGGGTCTTCATTTGCTCACCGAACCTCTCCAATCCTATCACTGCTGCGTTTATGCCCCTGTACACATGCTTGATTCTCTTTTGGAGACATAGCAATCCATAGGTTTTACGATACTTACTAGTCAGATACATTCTTAGGCGTTTAATATGCGGTGTTGAGTCCATTTCGTTGAGCAAGGGTTAGCTCTTGTCTATTTCATATTTGACTTAAGGAACTTTATCTGTGCTCATTTCAATCTCTGGTTTTATGCAGCACCCCAACTCACCTTTACCCTTAAGCAAGCATAAGTTGGTTTTCTAAATTTGAGACCCTGTTCTGTTCTGTAATTCAGTTCCTGTGTAGCCAAGTTTACATTCCATGTATTACTGATATCTTATGATGTTTCTTTTTCTGTGTGACTTATTTCAGTTAGAATCATCATACCTGAATCCACTCATTGTGCTGCTAAGGGCCTGATGACACAGATTTCATTGCTGAGTGATATTGCTTTGTAAGTAAATACCACAACTTCTTTATCCATTTTTCACTTTCTGCGATGTTGAACTTGTACTGTAAACGAGGTTCTTGTAAACAGAGCCGTTCCAAACTTTGGGGTGGCTGTGTCTTTTTGATTTTAATTTCCCTAAGCTATAGGACCATAAGTGGAAGTGCCCTAGGTTCTGTTGCTTTGTTTTTTAGATGTTTCAGGAAACACCATACACTTCTCCCGAGTGGTTGTTGGCAATTTACATCCCGCCCATCAGCATAACAAGGCTCCCAGTTCTCCATGGCCTGTCCTGCCTTTCTGGATTTTACACTTTTTTCAGATGGCCCTTTTGACCGGGGGGAAGTGAGACTTCATTGTAGTGCAGATTTCCTTTGCAAGCTTGCTTGGTTGGCCAAAAAGGGCGTATGCGTTTTTTCCTGAATATATTCAGGAAAAAACGCATACGCCCTTTTTGGCCAAGTGCATCATTGTGGACGTTCTGCCTCTTTTCCTATGCTTTCAATGCAATTCCAGTCTACCTCCTGAAATCGGTTTCCTGCAATTCTGCCCCGCTTTCAAGTCCTCTTGGCAGCCTTACTTCAGTCTATTTTTGGACGATAGCTGTCATTTATAACTCTGCAGGTTTGTGAATTACAGTGCCCCTGAGCTCCTTTTTTCAACTCGCTTTCTTGTGACCTGGCCGCAACACCGCAGGATGGCTTCAGGCCCTAATCTGGTTCCGGCCCGGCATGCTGAGCCTTTGGATAATTCCTCTTCCTGGTGGGAAATGAGAGTTAAATTTGCCCGTCCAGACACCTCCAGCTAGCCTCTCATTGGTTCTCGCTATTCCTGTTCATCTTCCGCAGAAATTGCAAACTGGGCCAAACAGGAGGTTAAAGGGAATGACTCTCCAAGTGGAGAGAGTGTTAGTAAAGCATCTGGAATGTTGCACCCGAGTACCAGGGGAGGAAAACTGAGACATATTTGAACATGTCTCCCGTTCACATGGTTGATCATACTTGGGTTCCACATGCATGTTTTAGCTGAAGGAAGAATACCTTAAACCTGGAGAGTTGGGACCCGTGTAATGGGTACCATGCAATATGACTTCAAAGGGTCTTCATTTGCTCACCGAACCTCTCCAATCCTATCACTGCTGCGTTTATGCCACTGTACACATGCTTGATTCTCTTTTGGAGACATAGCAATCCATAGGTTTTACGATACTTACTAGTCAGGTACATTCTTAGGCGTTTAATATGCGGTGTTGAGTCCATTTCGTTGAGCAAGGAGTAGCTCTTGTCTATTCCATATTTGACTTAAGGAACTTTATCTGTGCTCATTTCAATCTCTGGTTTTATGCAGCACCCCAACTCACCTTTACCCTTAAGCAAGAATAAGATGGTTTTCTAAATTTGAGACCCTGTTCTGTTCTGTAATTCAGTTCCTGTGTAGCCAAGTTTACATTCCATGTATTACTGATATCTTATGATGTTTCTTTTTCTGTGTGAATTAGTTCAGTTAGAATCATCATACCTGAATCCACTCATTGTGATGCTAAGGGCCTGATGACATAGATTTCATTGCTGAGTGATATTGCTTTGTAAGTAAATACCACAACTTCTTTATCCATTTTTCACTTTCTGCGATGTTGAACTTGTACTGTAAACGAGGTTCTTGTAAACAGAGGCGTCCCAAACTTTGGGGTGGCTGTGTCTTTTTGATTTTAATTTCCCTAAGCTATAGGACCATAAGTGGAAGTGCCCTAGGCTCTGTTGCTTTGTTTTTTAGATGTTTCAGGAAACACCATACACTTCTCCCAAGTGTCTGTTGGCAATTTACATCCCGCCCATCAGCATAACAAGGCTCCCAGTTCTCCATGGCCTGTCCTGCCTTTCTGGATTTTACACTTTTTTCAGATGGCCCTTTTGACCGGGGGGAAGTGAGACTTCATTGTAGTGCAGATTTCCTTTGCAAGCTTGCTTGGTTGGCCAAAAAGGGCGTCTGCGTTTTTTCCTGAATATATTCAGGAAAAAACGCATACGCCCTTTTTGGCCAAGTGCATCATTGTGGACGTTCTGCCTCTTTTCCTATGCTTTCAATGCAATTCCAGTCTACCTCCTGAAATCGGTTTCCTGCAATTCTGCCCCGCTTTCAAGTCCTCTTGGCAGCCTTACTTCAGTCTATTTTTGGAGGATAGCTGTCATTTATAACTCTGCAGGTTTGTGAATTACAGTGCCCCTGAGCTCCTTTCTTCAACTCGCTTTCTTTTGAGCTGGCCGCAACACCGCAGGATGGCTTCAGGCCCTAATCTGGTTCTGGTACGGCACGCTGAGCCTTTGGTTATTTCCTCTTCCTGGTGGGAAATGAGAGTTAAATTTGCCTGTCCAGACACCTCCAGCTAGCCTCTCATTGGTTCTCGCTATTCCTGTTCATCTTCCGCAGAAATTGCAAACTGGGCCAAACAGGAGGTTAAAGGCACTGACTCTCCAAGTGGGGAGAGTGTTAGTAAAGCGTCTGGAATGTTGCACCCGAGTACCAGGGGAGGAAAACTGAGACATATTTGAACACGTCTCCCGTTCACATGGTTGATCATACTTGGGTTCCACATGCATGTTTTAGCTGAAGGAAGAATACCTTATACCTGGGTAGTTGAAAGCCGTGGAATCGGTACCATGCAATATGACTTCAAAGGGTCTTCATTTGCTCACCGAACCTCTCCAATCCTATCACTGCTGCGTTTATGCCCCGGTACACATGCTTGATTCTCTTTTGGAGACATAGCAATCCATAGGTTTTACGATACTTACTAGTCAGGTACATTCTTAGGCGTTTAATATGCGGTGTTGAGTCCATTTCGTTGAGCAAGGGGTAGCTCTTGTCTATTTCATATTTGACTTAAGGAACTTTATCTGTGCTCATTTCAATCTCTGGTTTTATGCAGCACCCCAACTCACCTTTCCCCTTAAGCAAGCATAAGTTGGTTTTCTAAATTTGAGACCCTGTTCTGTTCTGTAATTCAGTTCCTGTGTAGCCAAGTTTACATTCCATGTATTACTGATATCTTATGATGTTTCTTTTTCTGTGTGACTTATTTCAGTTAGAATCATCATACCTGAATCCACTCATTGTGCTGCTAAGGGCCTGATGACACAGATTTCATTGCTGAGTGATATTGCTTTGTAAGTAAATACCACAACTTCTTTATCCATTTTTCACTTTCTGCGATGTTGAACTTGTACTGTAAACGAGGTTCTTGTAAACAGAGCCGTTCGAAACTTTGGGGTGGCTGTGTCTTTTTGATTTTAATTTCCCTAAGCTATAGGACCATAAGTGGAAGTGCCCTAGGCTCTGTTGCTTTGTTTTTTAGATGTTTCAGGAAACACCATACACTTCACCCCAGTGGCTGTTGGCAATTTACATCCCGCCCATCAGCATAACAAGGCTCCCAGTTCTCCATGGCCTGTCCTGCCTTTCTGGATTTTACACTTTTTTCAGATGGCCCTTTTGACCGGGGGGAAGTGAGACTTCATTGTAGTGCAGATTTCCTTTGCAAGCTTGCTTGGTTGGCCAAAAAGTGCATATGCGTTTTTTCCTGAATATATTCAGGAAAAAACGCATATGCCCTTTTTGGCCAAGTGCATCATTGTGGACGTTCTGCCTCTTTTCCTATGCTTTCAATGCAATTCCAGTCTACCTCCTGAAATCGGTTTCCTGCAATTCTGCCCCGCTTTCGAGTCCTCTTGGCAGCCTTACTTCAGACTATTTTTGGACGATAGCTGTCATTTATAACTCTGCAGGTTTGTGAATTACAGTGCCCCTGAGCTCCTTTCTTCAACTCGCTTTCTTGTGACCTGGCGGCAACACCGCAGGTTGGCTTCAGGCCCTAATCTGGTTCCGGCCCGGCATGCTGAGCCTTTCGTTAATTCCTCTTCCTGGTGGGAAATGAGAGTTAAATTTGCCCGTGCAGACACCTCCAGGTAGCCTCTCATTGGTTCTCGCTATTCCTGTTCAACTTCCGCAGAAATTGCAAACTGGGCCAAACAGGAGGTTAAAGGGACTGACTCTCCAAGTCGGGAGAGTGTTAGTAAAGCGTCTGGAATGTTGCACGCGAGTACCAGGGGAGGAAAATTGAGACATATTTGAACACGTCTCCCGTTCACATGGTTGATCATACTCTGGGTTCCACATGCATGTTTTAGCTGAAGGAAGAATACCTTAAACCTGGAGAGTTGAGACCCGTGTAATGGGTACCATGCAATATGACTTCAAAGGGTCTTCATGTGCTCACCGAACCTCTCCAATCCTATCACTGCTGCGTTTATGCCCCTGTACACACGCTTGATTCTCTTTTGGAGACATAGCAATCCATAGGTTTTAAGATACTTACTAGTCAGGTACATTCTTAGGCGTTTAATATGGGGTGTTGAGTCCATTTCGTTGAGCAGGAGTAGCTCTTGTCTATTCCATATTTGGCTTAAGGAACTTTATCTGTGCTCATTTCAATCTCTGGTTTTATGCAGCACCCCAACTCACCTTTCCCCTTAAGCAAGCATAAGTTGGTTTTCTAAATTTGAGACCCTGTTCTGTTTTGGAATGCAGTTCCTGTGTAGCCAAGTTTACATTCTGTGTATTAGTGATATCTTATGAAGTTTCTTTTTCTGTGTGACTTATTTCAGTTAGAATCATCGTACCTGAATCCACTCATTATGCTGCTACGGGCCTGATGACATAGATTTCATTGCTGAGTGATACTGCATTGTACGTAAGTACCAAAAGTTCTTTATCCATTTTTCACTTTCTGTTATATTGAACTTGTACAGTAAATGAGGTTCTTGTAAATGAGGCGTCCCAAACTTTGGGGTGGCTGTGTCTTTTTGATTTTAATTTCCCTAAGCTATAGGACCATAAGTGGAAGTGCCCTAGGCTCTGTTGCTTTGTTTTTTAGATGTTTCAGGAAACACCATACACTTCTCCCGAGTGGTTGTTGGCAATTTACATCCCGCCCATCAGCATAACAAGGCTCCCATTTCTCCATGGCCTGTCCTGCCTTTCTGGATTTTACACTTTTTTCAGATGGCCCTTTTGACCGGGGGGAAGTGAGACTTCATTGTAGTGCAGATTTCCTTTGCAAGCTTGCTTGGTTGGCCAAAAAGGGCGTATGCGTTTTTTCCTGAATATATTCAGGAAAAAACGCATACGCCCTTTTTGGCCAAGTGCATCATTGTGGACGTTCTGCCTCTTTTCCTATGCTTTCAATGCAATTCCAGTCTACCTCCTGAAATGGGTTTCCTGCAATTCTGCCCCGCTTTCAAGTCCTCTTGGCAGCCTTACTTCAGTCTATTTTTGGACGATAGCTGTCATTTATAACTCTGCAGGTTTGTGAATTACAGTGCCCCTGAGCTCCTTTCTTCAACTCGCTTTCTTGTGACCTGGCCGCAACACCGCAGGATGGCTTCAGGCCCTAATCTGGTTCTGGCACGGCATGCTGAGCCTTTGGTTAATTCCTCTTCCTGGTGGGAAATGAGAGTTAAATTTGCCCATCCAGACACCTCCAGCTAGTCTCTCATTGGTTCTCGCTATTCCTGTTCATCTTCCACAGAAATTGCAAACTGGGCCAAACAGGAGGTTAAAGGGACTGACTCTCCAAGAGGGGAGAGTGTTAGTAAAGCGTCTGGAATGTTGCACCCGAGTATCAGGGTACGAAAACTGAGACATATTTGAACACGTCTCCCGATCACATGGTTGATCATACTCTAGGTTCCACATGCATGTTTTAGATGAAGGAAGAATACCTTAAACCTGGGTAGTTGAAACCCGTGGAATGGGTACCATGCAATATGACTTCAAAGGGTCTTCATTTGCTCACCAAACCTCTCCAATCCTATCAGTGCTGCGTTTATGCCCCTGTACACACGCTTGATTGTCTTTTGGAGACATAGCAATCCATAGGTTTTAAGATACTTACTAGTCAGGTACATTCTTAGGCGTTTAATATGGGGTGTTGAGTCCATTTCGTTGAGCAAGGAGTAGCTCTTGTCTATTCCATATTTGGCTTAAGGAACTTTATCTGTGCTCATTTCAATCTCTGGTTTTATGCAGCACCCCAACTCACCTTTCCCCTTAAGCAAGCATAAGTTGGTTTTCTAAATTTGAGACCCTGTTCTGTTTTGGAATGCAGTTCCTGTGTAGCCAAGTTTCCATTCCGTGTATTAGTGATATCTTATGATGTTTCTTTTTCTGTGTGACTTATTTCAGTTAGAATCATCGTACCTTAATCCACTCATTATGCTGCTACGGGCCTGATGAGATAGATTTCATTGCTGAGTGATACTGCATTGTACGTAAGTACCACAAGTTCTTTATCCATTTTTCACTTTCTGCGATGTTGAACTTGTACTGTAAACGAGGTTCTTGTAAACGGAGGCATCCCAAACTTTGGGGTGGCTGTGTCTTTTTGATTTTAATTTCCCTAAGCTATAGGACCATAAGTGGAAGTGCCCTAGGCTCTGTTGCTTTGTTTTTTAGATGTTTCAGGAAACACCATACACTTCTCCCGAGTGGTTGTTGGCAATTTACATCCCGCCCATCAGCATAACAAGGCTCCCAGTTCTCCATGGCCTGTCCTGCCTTTCTGGATTTTACACTTTTTTCAGATGGCCCTTTTGACTGGGGGGAAGTGAGACTTCATTGTAGTGCAGATTTCCTTTGCAAGCTTGCTTGGTTGGCCAAAAAGGGCGTATGCGTTTTTTCCTGAATATATTCAGGAAAAAACGCATACGCCCTTTTTGGCCAAGTGCATCATTGTGGACGTTCTGCCTCTTTTCCTATGCTTTCAATGCAATTCCAGTCTACCTCCTGAAATCGGTTTCCTGCAATTCTGCCCCGCATTCAAGTCCTCTTGGCAGCCTTACTTCAGTCTATTTTTGGACGATAGCTGTCATTTATAACTCTGCAGGTTTGTGAATTACAGTGCCCCTGAGCTCGTTTCTTCAACTCGCTTTCTTGTGACCTGGCCGCAACACCACAGGATGGCTTCAGGCCCTAATCAGGTTCCGGCACGGCACGCTGAGCCTTTGGTTATTTCCTCTTCCTGGTGGGAAATGAGAGTTAAATTTGCCCGTCCAGACACCTCCAGCTAGCCTCTCATTGGTTCTCGCTATTCCTGTTCATCTTCCGCAGAAATTGCAAACTGTGCCAAACAGGAGGTTAAAGGCGCTGACTCTCCAAGTGGGGAGAGTGTTAGTAAAGCGTCTGGAATGTTGCACCCGAGTACCAGGGGAGGAAAACTGAGACATATTTGAACACATCTCCAGATCACATGGTTGATCATACTCTAGGTTCCACATGCATGTTTTAGCTGAAGGAAGAATACCTAAAACCTGGGTAGTTGAAACCCGTGTAATGGGTACCATGCAATATGATTTCAAAGGGTCTTCATTTGCTCACCGAACCTCTCCAATCCTATCACTGCTGCGTTTATGCACCTGTACACATGCTTGATTCTCTTTCGGAGACATAGCAATCCATAGGTTTTAAGATACTTACTAGTCAGGTACATTCTTAGGCATTTAATATGCGGTGTTGAGTCCATTTCATTGAGCAAGGTGTAGCTCTTGTCTATTCCATATTTGGCTTAAGGAACTTTATCTGTGCTCATTTCAATCTCTGGTTTTATGCAGCACCCCAACTCACCTTTACCCTTAAGCAAGCATAAGTTTGTTTTCTAAATTTGAGACCCTGTTCTGTTCTGTAATTCAGTTCCTGTGTAGCCAAGTTTCCATTCCATGTATTACTGATATCTTATGATGTTTCTTT